>NC_080174.1:25397547-25727627 GCF_950295315.1 Erinaceus europaeus | reverse complement strand
AGAGCTTTCTTTTTTTAAAGAGGTTGTTCTAAAGTCAGACTCAATCTCATTGCTGACCTCTTGAATAGGAATCATCACTGTTAATTAACTTTCCAGGTGTTTCACATACCAAAAGGTTTGAGAATCACTGAGTGAACAAAAGTATAATAAGAATCTGAATGAAAAAGAGAGAAAGCATAATCAGAGAAGTAATTTTTGAAGGGCTAACAATTACAGATTTTACACCATTGATGGAAGATATAAATCAATTTATATTATGGATAAATAAAAATGAATTTGTACCTAAAAATGTTGTAATGAAACCATAGATCTATTTAAAAAAAAGAAATCCCAAAATTATCTACAGAGAAATGAACATTAGCCTGCTGACTATTGAACAATACAAAAATGACTTGAACAGTAACATTAGAAGACCATAGAACAATATCTCAAAAATGCTGAAAAGTACTCTTGTAGCACAGCTACATTTTATATATTGGACAAAATATATTTACAGTAATAAAGTTGAAGAAATTAACCAACATATTTATACTTAAAAACTTCTGAAGTATGAATTTAGGAAAGAATATTCTAAAAGGAAGATATGAGATGAGTGTAAAGAAGCCAGTAACCTTGTTAATAAAGCTAAAAAAACACCTATATAAAATGTTTAACTTCTGAAAATTGAAAGAAAGAATGAAAATTCTTGACAACTGATATTATGTGAATTGAGAGATGATTAAAGTTAAAGCATTTTAAAATTTTTGTGTTATCTTAGAGGGTCAATAAATTAACTATGGACTGCACTGGACAAAGCATTGGTGGTAATATTTCTTTTTTTTAATTAATTTTTTTATTTAAGAAAGGATAAATTAACAAAAACATAGGATAGGAGGGGTACAACTCCACACAATTCCCACCACCCAATCTCCATATCCCATCCCCTCCCCTGATAGCTTTCCCATTCTCTATCCCTCTGGGAGCATGGAACCAGGGTCGTTGTGGCTTGCAGAAGGTGGAAGGTCTGGCTTCTGTAATTGCTTCCCCGCTGAACATGAGCATTGACTGGTCAGTCCATACTCTCAGTCTGCCTCTCTCTTTCCCTCGTAGGGTGGGTCTCTGGGGAAGTGGAGCTCTAGGATGCATTGGTGGGGTCTTCAGTCCAGGGAAGCCTGGCCGGCATCCTGATGGCATCTGGAACCTGGTGACTGAAAATAGAGTTAACATACAAAGCCAAACAAACTGTTGAGCAATCATGGACCCAAAGCTTGGAATAGTGGAGAGGAAGTGTTGGGGGGTACTCACTGCAAACTCTAGTGTACAGCTTTCAGGTATATATTTTGCACTAGTTTATGGATAAGTGAACATATCCTCTCTCTCACAGAACCTGGTCTACATCTAGGTTTTGGGACTTTTTTAGAAAGTGAACAACCTGGGATGAAGCTGAAGAGTTGTCATTCCACATGTGAAGTCTCTGGACACAGTCTGAGCTGAAGCATGTTGAGGTGGCAATCGTTGTGTTGATTAGGTTGCGATTGGCAGATGCAATATTATTTGATATGGATTGGGAGAGGCATACGGAAAAGTGGGCCCTATCCTAAGGTTCCAGGATAGGGGGAAATATAGGCTCTATAGTGGAGATGTGAGGTTCCTGTTGTCTTAGGGTTCAACAAGACAATGGATAGTTGTTTAATATGTGATTGATTGTATGGCTATAAATTTCCCTTTCAATATTGCTTTAGCTGTGTCCCAAATATTTTGATAGGTTGTGTCTTCATTTTCATTTGTTTCCAGGAACATTTGAATTTCCTGCTTGAGTGACTCTCTGACCCAGTGGTTCTTAAGGAGCATGTTGTTTAGTTCCCAAATTCTGTGACTTTTAATAATTGTCTGTTTGTTGTTAAATGTTAATTTTGCTACACTGTGGTCTAAAAAGATACTTGGGATGATTTCGATGCTCTTGAATTTATTGATGTTGTCTTTGTGGCCTAACATGTGGTCTATCCTTGAGTATGTGTTATGTGGATTTGAAAAGAAGGTGTATTCCCGTTTTGGGGGTGAAGGACTCTGAAAATGTCCAAGAGGTCTAGTCTGTCAATCTCTTCATTCAATTCTCTTGTATATTTGTTGGTTCTCTGCTTTGTTGATCTGTCTAAGTGTGAGAGTGGGGTATTGAAGTCTCCTACTATTATTGTATTACTATTGATGTATTTTTGAAATTCTTGGCTGATTGATCTTCTAATCATTATGTAATGTCCTTGCCTATCTTTTATTACTTTATTTAATTTAAAATCTATCGTGTCTGAGACAAGAATGGCTTTTCCTGCCTTTTTTTGTGGTCCGTTAGCCTGTATGACAGTTTTCCATCCTTTCACTTTAAGTCTGTGTTTATCTTGTTGTGTCAGATGGGATTCTTGCAAGCAGCATATGGTTGGATTATGTTTTCTGATCCATCCCCCCACTCTGTGCCTTTTGATGCGTGAGTTTAAGTATTGACATTTATTGATATTATGGATTTAATGTATTGCAGTGCAATTTTTCAATGAATTTTATTTTCTCTGATATACGGCAAGTATTGTAGTGAAGTTCTTGTTTATAAGAGGTCTTTTAGAACCTCTCTTAGGGCCGGTTTGATGATGGTTGCTTCCTTTAACTGTTGTTTGTCTAAGAAGGTTTTGATCCCTCCATCTAGTTTGAATGAAAGTCTAGCAGGATATATTATCCTTCGTTAAAACCCTTTTTCATTCAGGGCTCAATAGATATCTTGCCATTCTCTTCTGGCTTTTACAGTTTGAGTGGAGAAGTCTGCAGATAATCTTTTTTTTTTTTTATTGTTGTAGTTATTATTGTTGTTGTCATTGTTGGATAGGACAGAGAGAAATGGAGAGAGGAGGGGAAGACAGAGAGGAGGAGAGAAAGATAGACACCTGCAGACCTGCTTGTGAAGCGACTCCCCTGCAGGTGGGTAGCAGGGGTTCGAACTGGGATCCACATGCTGGTCCTTGTGCTTTGCGCCACCTGCGCTGAACCTGCTGCCCTACAGCCCGACTCCCAGTCTGCAGACAATCTTATGGGTTTTCCTTTATGTGACTTTTTGTTTCTCTCTTGCAGCCTTTAGGATCCTTTTTTAATCCTTATTTCTTCTCATTGTGACTATGATGTGTCTTGGTGTCTTCAGGTCTGGGTTGATTCTGTTTGGAACTCTCTGGGCCTCTTGAATCTTGATGTCCTTTCTGTTATTCAGGTCTGGGAAATTTTCTTCTATTATTTCCTCTATAATGTTTCCTTCCCCTTCCTCTCTTTCTTCCTCTGGCAGGCCAATTATATGAATGTTACTTCTTTTGAGATCATCCCATATGTCTCTGTTGTTGCTTTCAGTGTCTTTCAATCTCTTTTTGAGCTCTTTAACCTCTTTCTTAGTTTTTCTAACTCATCCTCTGTCTGACTAATTCTGTTTTCTGCTTCTGTTAGTCTTCTTTCCCTTGCCTCAGCTTCTTTCCTCAGTTTAGCTATTTCAGCTTTCAGTTCTCTAATTGCCTCAAGATAATCAGTATTTTCCTCGGGGGTCTCAACTGTTATTTCCCTAATACTGCCATTCCTTTCCTCCAATGTTGTTTTCATTTCTGTGATTAATAAGTTTATTATTGCTTGCATATTTTCTTATCTATGGTTACTTCTGGCTGATTTGTAGTTTCTTCTTGGCTCTTGTCTTCATTCATTGGAATAGCAGTTTTATTTGTTTTTGATCTACCCATTTTTTTTGATTTATGTGTTTCTTATTTTTATGTTCTATTGTTCCTCAGTTGTTGTTTTTTGAGTATAAGCAACACTGTACTAAATACCTTTATGACAATTGCACTCACCAACCTCAGGAATTACAATAGCAACTGAAGCAAGGATTGAAGCAGTTTAATCACTACTAGTTAGCTAAACAATGTCTCCAGTCTGTGAAAAAATAGCAACCAAGTCCAAGTGAAGAAGAAAGAGAAAAGAAAGAAGGGATAGCAAGAATAGACAATTATGCTAATCTACTATCCACTGTATATTCTAGGGGTAGCAAGAGGAGAGAGGGAAATAGAGCAGAGATACACACATAGAGAGTCCACTCTGAGTCAGATTTATTCCCCAAAATAATTCACAAATGAATATCAGTGAATTGAAAGACAAAGTAGACGGAAGGAAGAAATGGAAGACAAGATAAAAAAAGAGAAACAAGAGAGAAAAAAGAAAAAGGATAAGAAAAAGAGCTGTAATAAAAGCGCAGTGAAAGGAGAGTTTTTTAATTGATTAATTTATTTTTTATTTTATTTTGTTTTATTAATTAGCTAGGAGGAGGGAGAAGGGGAGAGTCTGTAGAGGAGGTAGGAGTAATGAGACAAGTTCCTCTCACAATGGATAAGATGCCAGTCCCCTAGCAATGGAAGATACCCTAAGAGTTAATTCTGGTCAATCTAAAGGAGGGGGGGGAAGATATACACCTTTATATTATATCAATATTAAAATAGAGCAGGGTAAAAAACCTGTCCCAGATTGCCTCAAGCCTCCTGAGCAGAGGCAGCTGATTGTTAAGAATGAGAAAAAAAAACAAACCTCAGGACTAGACAAGAATAGCAGGAATAGACAGTTATGCAAATCTACTATCCACTGTATATTCTAGGGGTAGCTAAAGGAGAAAGGGAAGTAGAGCAGAGATACACGCAGAAAGAGTCCACTCTGAGTCATATTTCTTCCCAAAATAATTCCCAAATGTGTATCAGTGAATTCAGAAAGGTGAAGGAGGAAGGAAGAAATGATGACAAGAATGAGAAAAAGAAGAAAAAAAGAGAGAGAGAAAAAAAGAAAAAGATAAGAAAAAGAACAGTAATAAAAGAGCAGTGAAAGGAGTTATTTATTTATTTATTTTTTATTGTTTAATTAGCTATGCGGGGAGGGAGGGAGAGAATGGGTAGGGGCGGTCAGAAAAGTGAAGTAAGTTATTTTAGCAGTGAATAAGACACCCAATCCCCTAGCAATGGAAAATACACTAAGAGTTAATTCTGGTCAACCTGAAGGAGAGGGGGAAAGGGGTACTCATATTTTGTATTGATAATAAAATAGAACAGAGTAAAAAACCCTGTTCTGTCTTCAGCTTGGATAGCTTCAGATTGCCTCAGGCCCCCTGAGCAGAGGCAGCTGATTGGCTACTTAGAAAGAAAAAAGGCCAAAGGTTTCAGAAGGGAATAGAATTGGAATGAATGGCACCCCCTGGTGGGACAGGAATCTTGGTAAAGAAAGAAGCTCAGCAGGGGAGGCTGCTAGAAGCAGATCTCTGGTCCCCAGGGACTGGTTATGGGGTGATGGGGGGGTGATGGTGGGGGTGGGGGGTGGTGGTGGTGGTGCGCTTCAAAAATTTTTAAAAGAAAAAATTCTTTTTCTTTTTCTTTTTCTTTTTACTCTATTTTCTACCCCCAAACTGAGTTATAGTCACCTCCTTGGTGTCACCGCTAGGACCCCTTATTGACTGGCCTATTAAAGGCAAAAAATCCTACCGTTTCCAGTAGATGTTGTTGGAGCTCAAGCCACTAGCAGCTTCTCATTCCACCATCTTCTGGAATCCCTGTTTTAATATGTCTAACATAGCCCCCAAGATGGTAAGTAACTTCCAGATTGAGTTTCCAAATAAAAGTGTTTACATGATTCTTAAATGTACTAGTATAGATTCAGAATATAATAGCATTTGAGGCAAACCATCACCTGTTAAAAAAAAAAACAACATAAGAACGAGCAGCCGGATATTATACATTATTCTAGCTTCCAATTTAAACCAGATTTCTATTTCTTTCTTCTTTCAAAAGTTTTAGCAGTGTACTTCCTGATGGAACATTTTAAACCGATTCCACAGTCATAGTTCTCTTCACATGATTATTAATGTTAATAAAAGATAATTTTTATTTTTATGCTCTTTTACTTTGTCAACTTTTAAAATTTGGTTTCCATTACATTTGTTATTTTTCTCAAAAGACAAAAAGAACACATATATCCCATATTTTAATTACTATAAAAATACAAAGTATGAGTTTTTGGCAAATATATCATTATTGAAACAATATCTGGCTCAATTATTTCTTGTACCCAAGCATTGCAAGAAAGATAAAAGATTAGGCAGTAATTGTATTTCTTTTTTGTTTGTTTGTTTAATGGCATATGAACTTTGAGAATTTTGGAAAACTAAGTAAATGTGATACAAAGACTTGTATGGAAGCTGCCTATAGGCTGGTGAAAATATCTCACTTGGATATATGATCCAGATTCAAGCTTGGCTCTCTGTATTAAAGGAAGTTTCATTGCTGTGGTCTATTTCTGCTTTCTACCTCTCTGTATCTAAGATAGATAGGTAGATTATAAATAGATAATAGGTAATAGAAAGATTATCATGCTGTGGAATTGCCTTGACATATTTTTGTTGACTCAAAGATGGAAAGTCACCTTAACTGCTTTTTATTTTTAAGCTTGGGGTAAACCTCATAACTTAAAGTTTATTATCTGAATTATTTTAATGTGTTTCCAGTGGAATCCAGTTCATTCAAACTGTTGTACAACCATTACCACCACCCATCTCTGGAACTTTTTCATTTCCCAAACAGAAACTCTGTCTCCACTAAATAGACTTCCCACTTGATGCACCTCCACCTCCAAATCACCAGTCTTGTAAAACACTGTTTCTCTATTTCTTTGCTTGCAGACTTTCTGTCTCAATGAATTTGATAGCTTTCACTATCTAGTTAGTATTAGTGGAACAAAATAAGAGTATTTGACCATAAGTGACATATGAAGTTCTTCACCCTTCAGGACTGAATAATATTCCATTTCATTTATAGTCAGACATCCTTTAACAAGGAGGATACAGTCTGAGAAATGCATCCTTAGACAATTTGCTTGTTGTTTGAATGCTATCAACTGTAATTGTCTACTGTACACCCAGGTTACATGATAGTCAATTGGACCACTCCTGTATAGGCTGTCTGATAGTGAAGTTGTTAAATGATTCATTACTATATTTAACTCATTTTGTTTATCCAGTCATCTGTTGATGGCATTTGTGTTTCTTACATGCTTAGTTGTTTTGGGTTACTGTGAAAAAATTTGTCTTTCTTAGAAGCTAAATAATGAAATGTTATAACATCAAATTGAAACTTATGCTTCTTATTTAGTCCTTGTCTAAATGAGCATCCTTAGTTTTTAATGGGAAAATTATAAAGTAGCAAGTAGGTCTGATTCTCCTCATATATATATGTGAGAAGAATCAGACCTACTTGATATATATATATATCATCACATTTTCAAATTACATCTCTAACACAGATAATGTCAAGTCAATATTACCTTAATTAAAAAAATTTGTTTTTCTAATTGATAGACTCATATATCAGAAAATAGTTACATCTGTCTTATTTTATTTAAAAAATGTAAAAAGATGGACAGGGTAGATAGCATAATGGTTATGCAAAAAGATTCTCATGCCTGAAGCTCAAAGCGCCAGGTGCAATCCCCTGAACTGCTATATGCCAGAACTGAACAGTGCTCTGGTTAAAAAAAAAAAAAAAGTCATACATTTCATTTTTTCTTTTTAAAATTTTTTATTATCTTTATTTATTGGATAGAGACAGCCAGAAATTAAGAGGGAAAAGGGTGATAGAGAGGGAGAGAGACAGAGAGACACCTGCAGCCATGCCTCACCACTTGTAAAGCTTTCCCCCTGCGGGTAGGGAATGAGGGTTTGAACCTGGGTCCTTGTGCATTATAATATATGTGCTCAACCAGGTGTGCCACCACCCGACCCCCATACATTCGTTGTTCTTCTTTTGTTGATTGTTCACAAATTATAATAGAAAATAAGGTTAAATGGTCATGACTTTGAGATGATAAACAGTAGCAACACTGATGACAGCTGTGCAAAGCCATAATTTTTCCAAATGAAGAAAGGATTTTACATGCATAAGAAGTCTTTTCATAAGAAGGTAATATTTATGTTTTCCAAGGATCCCCCTAGAATAATATATTACTTACTATATCCTATTCTTGAAGAATGTGTGACCTCCTGTGATTCAGTGAGTGAATCTTATTAGTCCCTATACTAATTATATATTGCTGTAGAATAAAGTATTATAGATTTAGAAGCTTAAAGCAAGACACACTATGCATGCACATCTCTGTAGCCTGAATTCTGGGCAGGTTCAGCTGGGTCTTATGTTTCAGTAGTCAAAGTTGAAGTTATAGTGTCAGCCTTGTTCATCTGGGTTTTTATCTGCAGATTCTGTTTCCAAACTCATCCATATTGTTGGCAGAAGTTCACTTCTTGGGGCTATAAATCAGATGTTCCTGTTTTGTTGCTGGCTGTCAGCAAGGGGTTGCTCTTTGCTCCTAATGGCTGCTTGCATTCCTTCTCATGGGACCATCTCCATCATTTAGTCAGCAACTGGATATTGAGTTCTTTCCATGCTTTAAATATCTCTGATGTCCTCATGTGCTATTGGTTAAAGAAAGGAATTTAATTGTAAGGGCCCATATGAACTATCTTCCTGTCTTGAGATGAACCATGCCAGATAAGATAATCACAGTAATGATATCTATCATATTTATAGGTTCTGAATATTAGTGCAGAAAAATTCTGCTTACTGCTGTCCATTTTCTTGCTGTTTCTAATGAAAAATTAATCAATTTCTTTTCAAAGTTGCCAAGGATCTCTTCCTACTATGTCAACTTGAGGTTTAAAAGGCTGCTAATTTGATGGTTTGTACCCTTAAAGCTATTTACTGAAGTGATAAAAACTCAACTGTTCTTTCTGAAACTTTAACGTGTGCAGAAAAAAAAGCACATTTAGCAAAATATGACATGATTTCACGTTTTAAAATAAATTACTCAAAAATTGAGGAAGAGAATTTCTTCAACCTCATAAAGCCCATCTATGGAAAATTCACAGCTGGTATGACCAGAAAGGTGGGGTACAGTGGATAAATTTTTGGGCTCTCAAACATCAGGTTTGAGTTGAATCCGTGGCAGCCGATGTAATAGAAGAATGCTCTGAGTTTATTCTCTCTCTCTCTCTCTCTCTCTCACTAATAAAATAAAAAATTTAAAGATAGTATCATATTGAAAGGTGAGAGAGAAACTATCAACTTTCCTCATGAAGTTAAGTGTAAGACCTATATATCTGTGTTGACCATTTTATTCAATGTTGTCATGGAGACTTAGAAATGACATGTAATTCCCAACAACAAAAGTCCTAGACCAGATGGCTTCACAAACAAATTCTACAAAACCTTCAGGAAACAGTTAATACCTATACCTCTAAAGCTCTTCCACAATATTGAAGAAACAGGAACACTCCCTTCCACCTTCTATGAAGCCAACATCACCCTGATACCAAAAGCAGATAGGGACACAACAAAAAAGGAAAACTACAGACCAGTATCTCTGATGAACATAGATGCCAAAATATTAAACAAGATCCTGGCCAACTGGATACAGAAGTATATCAACAAAATTGTTCATCACTACCAAGTGGGATTTATCCCAGGAATGCAAGGCTGGTTCAACATATATAAGTCAATCATTGTCATTCAACATCAATAAAAGCCAAGCCAAAAACCACATGATTGTCTCCATAGATTCAGAGAAACCCTTTGACAAAATCCAACACCCATTCATGCTCAAAACACTACAAAAATGGGAATAGAGGGGGGAAATTCAAGATAGTGGAGTCCATATTTAGCAAACCTATAGCAAACATCATATTCCACATACAGAATCTGAAAGCATTGCCCCTCAAATCAGGGACTAGACAGGACTTTCCATTATCACTATTACTCTTCAACATAGAAGTGAAGAAGTCAAGCTCTCACTATTTGCTTATGATGATAGTATACATAGAAAAACCTAAAGAATCCAGAAGAAAACTACTGGAAGTTATTAGGCAGTATCAGGCTACAAAATCAGTGTACAAAAATCAGTGGCATTCTTTCATGCAAACACTAAATCCGAAGAATAGGATATTCAGAAATCACTCCCATTCACTGTTGCAGCAAAATAAAAAATATCTAGGAATAAAGTTGACCAAAGAAGTGAAAGACTTGTATACTGAAAACTGAGTCACTCTTCAAGGAAATAGAAAATGATACCAAGAAATGGAAAGACATCCCATGCTCAGGGATTGGAAGAATTAATATCATCAAAATGAATATTCTCCCCAGAGCCATAAACAAATTTAACGTGATAACCATCAAAGTTCCACCAAGCTTCTTTAAGAGAATAGAACAAAAACTACAATCATTTATCTGGAACCAGAAAACACCTAATATTGCCAAAACGACCATGAGGAAAATAAACAGAAATGGAGGCATCACACTCCCAGATCTCAAACTATATTATAAGGCCATCATCATCAAAACAGCCTGGTACTGGAACAAAATAGGTACAGAATTGAAAGCCCAGATCTAAACTCCCACACCTATGGACATCTAATCTTTGATAAGGGCACCCAAAGTATTAAATGGAGAAAGGAAGCTCTCTTCAATAAATGATGCTGGGAAAACTGGGTTTAAACATGCAGAAGAATGAAACTGAACCACTTTATCTCACCAGAAACAAAAATCAATTCCAAATGTATCAAGGACCTGGATGTCAGACCAGAAACTATCAAATACTTACAGGGAAATATTGGTGGAACACTTTCCCACCTAAACCTCAAGGACATCTTTGAGGAAACAAACCCAATTGCAAAGAAGACTAAAGCAGAAACAAACCAATGGGACTACATCAAATTGAAAAGCTTCTGCACAGCCAAAGAAATTATTACAAAAACAAAGAGACTCCTTACAGAATGGGAGGTCTTCACATTCTATACATCAGACAAGAGACTAATAATCAAAATATACAAAGAGCTCAGCAAACTTAGCAACAAAAAAGCGAATGACTTCATCCGAAAATGCGCAGAGGATATAAACAAAAAATTCACTACAGAAGAGATCCAAAAGGTTAAAAAACACATGAAAAATTGCTCCAGGTCACTGATTGTCAAAAGATTGCATATAAAGACAATATTGAGATACCACCTCACCCCTGTGAGAATAGCATACATCAAAAAGGACAGCAGCAACAAATGCTGGAGAGGCTGTGCAGACAGACAAAGGAACTCTCCTACACTGCTGGAGGGAATGTAAATTAGACCAACCTCTGTGGATTGCAGTCTGGAGAACTCTCACAAGGCTAGACATGGACCTTCCATATGATCCAGTAATTCCTCTCTTAGGGATATACCCCAAGGACTCCATAACACCCAACCAAAAAGATACATATACACCTATGTTCTTAGCAACACAATTCATAATAGCTAAAACCTGGAAGCAACCCAGGTGCCCAACAACAGATGAGTGGCTGAGAAAGCTGTGGTATATATACACAATGGAATACTATGCAGCTATTAAGAACAATGAACCCACCTTCTCTGACCCATCTTGGATGGAGCTAGAAGGAATTATGTTAAGTGAGCTAAGTCAGAAAGATAAAGATGAGTATGGGATGATCCCACTCATCAACAGAAGTTGAAAAAGAAGAACAGAAAGGGAAACTCAAAGGAGGATTTTACTGAATTTGGAGTAGGGCATCAAAGTAAAAACCCTGGGTTGAGGGTGAGGGTAGATGTTCGGCTTCCTGGGGGTGGGGAAGAGGATGGGATGGGACACACACTTTTGGTAATGTGAACTGTGTTTATGTACACTCCTATTAATTTTTATTCACATAAATGACTACTTAATTAATATGAAAGGGGGAAAATTAATTGAATGCCTCAAACTTTTTAATGCACAGACCATGGGCTCTGTCTTTGATAGGTTGACTCTCTCAAAAGCCTAGACCAGGGAGAACAGAAAGAAACGTGGCATAGCTATATACAAATAATGTCAAAGGACATAAATTATGGTGATGCTGTGTATGATACAGCAAATCCTAACAAAGGGATATTTCAAAGTTAACCCAATTGCCCAAAAATGCGATTATAGCAATAACTATCTATTGCCTTCTTAAAACCTATGACAGGAGGAACCTCCCGCTTCCTCTATAGAGCCTGTATTTCCCCTAGTCCTGGAACCTCTAGGGTGGGGCTTACTTTCCTGCATGCTTCTCTCAATTCATACCAAATGATTTTGCATCCGTTGATCCCAACCTAATCAATGCAACAAGTACCACCTCTGTATGTTTCACCCCTGACTGTGTTCAGAGACGTCAGTCATGGAATGTCAATCCTTCACCCTCATTACTCAGGAAAGACCTTTCCTTTCATAGGACTCTCTAATTGCATTCCAGGTGGTTCACTTCCTAACAAAGTCCCAAAACCTAGATATAGACCAGGTCCCGTGAGACAGAGTATAGGTTCACATATATCCATAAATTAGGGCAAAATATATACCTGAAAGCAAAAGTACACAGTAGTGTATAGTGAGTCAGTATAAAGTTCATAATGAAAGAGTATCTACTTAGACTTAGATACCCTCCTCACCTACGTCCTATTACACTTCCCTCACTCATTGCATAGCTAACCTTATCAAAGCAAGGACTACAAAAGTTGAATAAGGGAAAGAGACTGGCACTCATTAGTCACTATCAGGCCATCCCATCAGCTGGGGCCCTATTCAGGGAGTCCTGAGATTCCCAAACAGACATGATGGGCCTAGACCTTGAATAAATCACTCTCTCCACTGTTACCAGTCATCTCTATCAGGAACAACAAAACAGACACCTTTGTGGACCCTCATAGGACTTTGCTCTCAATTTGGATCAAAAACAGTAGAGAATGTTCCATCCTCTGAAGGGAGACTGGACAACATACTCTATGCTTCACCTGCTGAAGATGGGTCCTGATATTGGGGCAGCTTGGAACGTTCCTACTCATGACCACAGAATGTGAGCTCAGATGTACAGGGTTGCGGAGGTCACATAGGCTTCTAAGCTGTATATGGTCCCATATCACATTAAATAGTTGGGTTTCACAGTCAACAATATTTATACCCCTTTCTCATATTAGGGAGCTACTCTCTTCCCTGATCCAGCTTTCTGGTCCTTTTTCCAGACAAGACATCATCTCCCCAGACAATAACTTGGATCCACCTGCACATCAGATTTCAGGCTCAGGTGAAAGAAAATAAAAACTAGTAAAAAACAACAACAACAACAACAAAATACAGGCCCTTTGGAATATAACTAAAATATGCATACTAGCTATCTACAAAACAAAGACCTTCCCCCCCAAACTCTTCACCTGCAGTATTCCAGCCTTTAGGTTTATGTTTAGTCAACAATTTGTTTGGCTTTATATGTTAACTCTCTTTTCAACCACCAGGTTCCAGATGTGAGCATGATGCCAACCAGACTTCCCTGGACAGACGACCCCACCATTGTGTCCTGGAGCTCCGATTCCCTAGAACCCTGTCCCACTAGGGAAAGAAAGAGGCTGGCTGGGAGTATGGATTGACCTGTCAACACTCATGTTCAGTGAGGAAGCAATTACAGAAGCCAGAACTTCCACCTTCTGCAACCCACAATGACCTTGGGTCCATATTCCCAGAGGTTTAAAGAATAGGAGAGCTATCAAGGAAGGGGATGGGATATGGAGTTCTGGTGGTGGGAATTGTGTGGAGTTTTTATCCTATAGTTTAGTCAATGTTTCCTTTTTTTAAAATAAAATTTAAAAAAAAAGAAAGAAAATAGGTCAACAGGAGTAAGTCACCAGAGACAGATAAATACAAACAGATTCAGGGGCCAGGTAGTGGCACACCTGTTTGGGCACATATGTTACAATGTGCAAGGACCTGGGTTCAAGCCCCTGGCCCACACCTGCAGGAAGAAAGCTTCATAATTCATTAAAAAAAAAAAGAAAAAAAGAAACAACATTTAAGCAAAAAGAAGAAAAAAGGCATCCAGTTTGGAAAGAAAGAAGTAATTTCATCTCAGTTTTCAGACTGATTCTTTTGGTTTAACAGATATCCAATGACATATGAGTGACTAAGAAAGTTGTGGTATATATACACAATGGATTACTATTCAACTGTTAAAAATTATGAAGTCATCTCCTTTCCCTCATGTTGGATGGGACTTGAAGTAGTCATGTTAACTGAGATAAGTCAAAAAGAGAACGATGATTACTAGATAATCTTACTTATAGATGGAACTTATACATGTACAGAGAGAGAAAACACAAACTGAAAAACTCATACTGGCAGGGGGATATTTCATCAAATCAAAGAATTCTGAGGAAGCTAATAGTAGAGAGAATGGGAGACAATCCTTGCAAAAATAAATGTGATACAAGATTTGTATCTAGAATATACACTGATCTCTTATAGTCACACTAAAACAGCAATTAACAAAAGAACATAGGGAAATTTTTGAATAGATACTTCTGCAAATAATTTATACAAATAGTGTGTACAAACCATTAATAAAGAACTTTCAATGAGAAAATTAAAAGCAAAACTAACAGAAAACACTATATACTATTTCAAATAGTTACACTTAAAAATTGAAGATGGTTTGTGCCAATTAGAATGCGAAATTAGGCAGATCCATAGAGACAGATGGTAGACTAGAGGTTTGTCTCTAGCTGGATGTAGGAAAAATTAGTGACTTAATTGATTTTTTTGTTTCATTTTGAGATGATGAAAATATCTTGCAGTTAGAAAATGTTGATAGTTGCACAGACCTCTGAATGTATTAAAATGATTTATTACTGCACTTTAAGATTGTGAGCTATGGAATGTAAATTATATCTCAACAAAGTTGTTATTAAGATAAAAAATTAATCTGCTCTTTTGGTTTTAGTGGTTTGGGAAGGATGAAGGAAATAGAACAAGTTAATAGACTGTTAACTGACTATTGCTTAAATTCGGTGTTATTTGGAACCAAGTAGTGGTGCATGAGGAAGAAAACACACCCCACTGTGTGCATGGACCTGATTTCAAGTCCCTGATCCCTATCTGTAGGTGGGAGGCTTCTTGAGCAGTAAAAACACTGCTGTGGACATGTCTCTCTCTCTCTCTCTCTCTTTCCCCTACTCCTCCCCCTCTCTCCATTTCCCTCTTCTCTTCTCTCTCTCTTTCACTCTCTTTTCCCTATCAATTTTTCTCAGTCTCTCAAAAAAAAAAAAGTTTACAGGAACATATCAAGAAGATTGTTCATCACGACCAAGTGGGATTCATCTCAGGAATGCAAGGCTGGTTCAACATCCATAAGTCAATCAATGTCATTCACCACATTATTAAAAGCAAAGCCAAAAACCACATGATTATCTCAATAGATGCAGAGAAAAATGCCTTTGACAAAATCCAACACCCATTCATGCTCAAAACTCTACAAAAAATGGGAATAGATGGGAAATTCCTCAAGATAGTGGAGTCTATATATTGCAAACCTACAGCCAACATCATACTCAATGGACAGAAGCTGAAAGCATTCCCCCTCAGATCGGGGACTAGACAGGGCTTCCACATAGTGTTGGAAGTTCTTGCCATAGCAATCAAGCAAGAGAAAGGAATCAAAGGAATACAGATTGGAAGGGAAGAAGTCAAGCTCTCACTATTTGCAGATGATATGATAGTATACATAGAAAAACCTAAAGAATCAAGCAGAAAACTACTGGAAGTTATTAGGCAATATAGCAAGGTATCAGGCTACAAAATCAATGCACAAAAAATCAGTGGCATTTCTTTATGCAAACAGTAAATCTGAAGAAGAAAACATCCAGAAATCACTTCCATTTACCTTTGCAACAAAATCAATAAAATACCTAGGAGTAAAGCTGACCAAAGAAGTGAAAGACTTGTATACTGAAAACTATGAGTTGTTACTCAAGGAAATAGAAACTGATACCAAGAAATGGAAAGATATCCCATGCTCATGGATTGGAAGAATAAATATAATCAAAATGAATATTCTCCCCAGAGCCATATACAAATTTAATGCAATACCCATCAAAGTTCCACCAAGCTTCTTTAAGAGAATAGAGCAAACACTAGAATCATATATCTGGAACCTGAAAACACCTAGAATTGCCAAAACCATCCTGAAGAAAAGAAACAGAAATGGAGGCATCACATTCCCAGACCTTAAACTGTATTATAAAGCCTTCATCATCAAAACAGCCTGGTACTGGAACAAAAATAGGCACACAGACCAGTGGAACAGAACTGAAATCCCCACACATATGGACATCTAATATTTGATAAGGGGGCCCAAAGCATTAAATGGAAGAAGGAGGCTCTCTTTAATAAATGGTGCTGGGAAAACTGGGTTGTAACATGCAGAAGAATGAAATTGAACTACTTTATCTCACCAGAAACAAAAATCAACTCCAAATGGATCAAAGACCTAGGTGTCAGACCAGAAACAATCAAATACTTAGAGGAAAACATTGGTAAAACAGTTTCCCACCTACACCTCAAGGACATCTTTGATGAATCAAACCCAATTGCAAGGAAGACTAAAGCAGAAACAAACCAATGGGACTACATCAAATTGAAAAGCTTCTGCACATCCAAAGAAACTATCACACCAACAAAGAGACCCCTCACAGAATGGGAGGAGATCTTCACATGCCATACATCAGACAAGAAACTAATCACCAAAATATATAAAGAGCTCAGCAAACTTAGCACCATAAAAGCAAATGACCCCATCAAAAATGGGCAGAACAAAACGTTCACCTCAGAGGAGATCCAAAAGGCTAACAAACATATGAAAAACTGCTCTAGATCACTGATTGTCAGAGAAATGCAAATTAAGACAACACTAAGATACCACCTCACTCCTGTAAGAATGGCATACATCAAAAAGGACAGCAGCAACAAATGCTGGAGAGGTTGTGGGGACAGAGGAACCCTTTTGCATTGCTGGTGGGAATGTAAATTGGTACAGCCTCTGTGGAGAGCAGTCTGGAAAACTCTCAGAAGGCTAGATGTGGACTTTCCATATGATCCTCTCCTGGGGTTATACCCCAAGGACTCCATAACACCCAACTAAAAAGAGGTGTGTGTACTCCTATGTTCATAGCAGCACAATTGAAGGAATTATGTTAAGTGAGCTAAGTCAGAAAGATAAAGATGAGTATGGGATGATCCCACACATCAACAGAAGTTGAGTAAGAAGATCTGAAAGGGAAACTAAAAGCAGGACCTGACCAAATTGTAAGTAGGGCACCAAAGTAAAAACCCTGTGATGAGGGGTAGACATGCAGCTTCCTGGGCCAGTGGGGGGTGGGAGTGGGTGGGAGGGATGGGTCACAGTCTTTTGGTGGTGGGAATGGTGTTTATGTACACTCCTAGTAAAATGTAGTCATACAAATCACTAGTTAATTAATACAAGGGGGAAATTAATTGTATGTCTCGAAGTTTTTCAAAACACAAACTGAATCTTTTTAATATATAGGCTGTGTAACTGATATGCAGACTCTCTCAAAAGCCTAGACCAAGCAGATCAGAAGCAACCAATAGCACAGCTATATACAAGATACTGGGTACTGTACAGGAAACCCTAACAAAAGGAATTTTCAAAGTTAACCCAATTACCAAATAATGTGATGATAACATTAAGTATCGATTATCTTTTTGAACCCTAAGACAGCAGGAACCTCACATCTCCACTATAGAGCCTCTACTTCCCCCAGTCCTAGAACCATTGTATAGGGCCCACTTTCCCATATTCCTCTCCCAATTCATATCAAATAATATTGCATCTGCCGATCACAACCTAACCAATACAACGATTGCCACCTCAACATGCTTCACTTCAGACTGTGTCCACAGACTACACATGTGGAATGACAACCCTTCAGCTTCATTACTCGGGTGAGACCTTTCTTTTCATAGTATACTCTAATTCCATCTCAGGTGATTCACTTTCTAACAAAGTCCCAAAACCTAGATATACACCACATTCTGTGAGAGAGAGCATATGTTCACACATATCCGTAAACTACTGCAAAATATATACCTGAAAGCAGAAGTACACTAGAGTTTGCAGTGAGTACCCCCCTAACACTTCCTCTCCACTATTCCAAGCTTTGGGTCCATGATTGCTCAACAATTTGTTTGGCTTTGTATGTTAACTCTCTTTTCAGTTACCAGGTTCCAGATGCCATCAGGATGCCGGTCAGGCTTCCCTGGACTGAAGACCCCACCAATGTGTCCTGGAGCTCTGCTTCCCCAGAGACCCATCCTACTAGGGAAAGAGAGAGGCAGACTGGGAGTATGGACCGACCAGTCAACGCCCATGTTCAGCGGGGAAGCAATTACAGAAGCCAGACCTTCTACCTTCTGCAACCCACAATGACCCTGGGTCCATGCTCCCAGAGGGATAGAGAATGGGAAAGCTATCAGGGGAGGGGGTGGGATATGGAGAATGGGTGGTGGGAATTGTGTGCAATTATACCCCTCCTACCCTATAGTTTTGTTAATTAATCCTTTCTTAAATAAAAAAAAAAAGTTTAGTGTTAGTTATGGCAATGGGGAAAAATGCAGAGCCATGACCTAAAACAGGCATATTGAATGTGGCAGTTCTGGTGATGAGAAAGGTGAGAAGGGGAATATCAGTAATCTATTTCCCTGGTATATTTAGAAGATGGTTATACTGCTGAATCAGGAGACTGACAAAAATCAGTAGGGCAACCTGATACAAAATTTAGAGATCTGAATGGAATGTGAAATTTTAAAAGAAATAGCCAAAGGCCACTGAGTGTCCTTAGTTTAAATAACAGCTAACATTTATTTAGAATGTGCTATATGTCAGGTAGTATTCCAAAATACTTAATAGGAATTCATTCTATATAACTAAATAACTTTGGGTGATATGGACTAGTACCATCTCCATCTTATCAATGAACACACAGAAACTCTGAGTAGATAGAGCATGAACTTTAACTCTTAACTGCTGTTTTTATACAGTTATTCCAAATAACAATTACTAGTAAATTTATTCCCCAGATATTTCAAAGGACTTATCCCTATCACCCCTGTGAGATACGTTTTATTAGTATCCTTTTCTTCAAAAGGTTAAATTGTCTGGTATATATTCCAATGAATGAAGAGGCTTGAAAATACAATCAAAGGAGGCTGCCAACCCTTGCAGAATTGCTTAACAAGGTACTGCAGATCTGGAACTTTTCCTGACACAGAGATGTGGAATCTTGAACTGGATCCTTGGACTTGGAAGACATTATTTTTTCTTCTGGTTTTGATGTGCATTTTGCTTTGCTTAAGGTGCATGTACCGCATAGCACCTGGTCAAGTCCATTGCTGTCTTTTTTCTCAATGCAGAGGAAAGAGAATATTCTTTTTTTTTCCAGTGAGAGACACATGTTGTAGACAGTGGCACATGTACATGCAAAATATATCTTTGAGACTATGCTTCTGAAACCTGTAGGGAAGACACTTACTAAAAAATGTGTTCTTAGTGATTTCTAAGCCTTTTTATGTGAAGGATCTTGAAACTCCACTGAGACTTTTGTGCTCTTTCTCTACATGGAAATAATATTGCCTGTCCATATATATATATATATATATATATATATATATATATATATATATATATATCATTGACAAAACTGTAGGATAAGAGGGGTACAACTCCACACAGTTCCCACCACCAGAACTCCATATCCCAGTATCCCATCCCCTCTCCTGATAGCTTTCCTATTCTTTAACCCTCTTGGAGTATGGACTCAAGGTCATTGTGGGATGCAGAAGGTGGAAGTTCTGGCTTCTGTAATTGCTTCCTCACTGAACATGGGCGTTGACAGTTTGATCCATACTCCCAGCCTGCTTCTCTCTTTCCCTAGTAAGGTGAGGCTCTGGGGATTCAGAGCTCCAGGACTCATTGGTGGGGTCTTTTGTCCAGGGAAGTCTGGCTGGCATCAAGCTAACATTTGGAACCTGGTGGTTGAAAAGAGAGTTAACATGCAAAGTCAAACAAATTGCTGACCAATCATGGACCTAAAGGCTGGAATAGTGCCGATGAAGAGTTGGGGGTCCTCCATTTTGTAGATAGCTAGTAGGCATATTTTAGTTATATTCCAAAGGGCCTGTGGCTATACTAGTTTTTTTTTTTTTTTTCCTTTTTCCCTGAGCCTGAAATCTGATATGCAGGTGGATCCAAGTTATTGTCTGGGAAGATGATGTCATGGCTGGAAAAGGATCAGAAAGCTGGATCAGGGAAGAGAGTAGCTTTGCCTTCAGTACGTGAAAGGTGTGTGCAAATCATTTTTTAGAATCAAGTGTGGAATGTGAAGTGTGAGCCAGGGGATACAACACTCACTGCTGAATATTACTGTGCTCTGCCTCATCTCTGTGTGAATAAAACATTGTTCCATACATTGCCTTTAGGAACAATGTCTTTCCTGGCGACCATGATGCCTGCAAACCAAGCAGTAGGTTGACATCCTAGGGCTGCTGTCCCTAATGATAGGGTCCTTTATTCTGTGGGACACCTCTCCTGGATGTGGTGACAGGTGTTACTTACTTGACTAGTGGTCAAACTTTACTCTATTTGAAAATAAGAGACCAAATAAAAGTATGTGGCTAATTTCAAAATTTCAAGGGCTAAATGTAAAAAGTTCAATGTTATAAGTTTAAAAATAGAGGTAGGCAAAGAGAAAAACTGATAATTCTATCACTGAAATGTTAGGAGTGATAAGTTTTGGGGTACATGATCTCAGTTATTATTCATTTTATATTTTAAAATAGCAGTTTTTGATTTATTGAGATATTTCAACCATAACATGAGGATTTCATATATCCCATACCAAGTTTCTCCTATATGGTTTGCATTAGTATAATATTTGTTTCAGTTCATGAAATAGTACTAATACATTATTGTTAGCTAACTAGAGCACCCTTAATAACAACTTCATTTTTTAAGTTCATTTTTATTAGGGGGTTGTTTATAATACAGTTGTTGACATATGGGTATATTATTTCATTTTTCCTTGAAAGTTCTCTGCAGAATATTCTCTTCCTCAATTTTGGTCCTTTTTCAACATCATATACCAACACCCAAGGTTTTTTTCACTCTCTTAACTAATCTTTCCCAGAGCCCTTTGTTTTGGTGCCCTACACCCTATACAATCCAAGTTTCACTTTGCATTTTCCTTTTCTGTTCTTGTTTAATTTTCACCTATAAGTGAGATCATCTGGTATTTGACTCTTTTTATTTGGAGGGAGGGTAGCTCACATTTTAAACAACTGAGTAGTGTTCCACTGTGTGTATGTACTACAATTATCTTAGCCACTCACCTGTCTTTGGACACTGAGATTTCTTCCAAGGTTTAGTTATTATTCATTGTACTGCTATGAACATAGGTGTACAGATATACTCTGGATATAGTTTTGTTTCCTTTTGGTAAATCCCAGGAGGGATATTATTGGGTCATAGAGTAGGTTCATTTCCAGTGTCTGAGAAATCTCCAGACTGTTTTGCACAAGGGTTGGACCAGTTTACACTCGCACAAGCAGTGCTGAAGTATCCCTTCCCCCTCACATCCTCACCAACATTTGTTGTTTCTGTTCTTTCTAATGTGTGGCATTCTCAGTGATATCTCAATTGTTATCTTTATTTGCATGTCTCTGATAATATGTGACCTTGAGCATTTTTTTAATGTGTCTACTAGCCTTTTAAACTTCATTATTTTTTGCTAAATGTCCTTTCTCTGTTTTGGGATCCTATTCAGGGACCACATTTCATTAAGTAATCATGTCTCCTTGGGTCCTGCTTGACTATGACAGTTTTCATTGGTTTTTTTGATGACCTGCTACTATTGAGAAGCCAGAAATTTTTCAGAATTTTCACTAAGTAGGACTTGTCTGAGGTTTATTGTTAGACTGGGGTTACAGGTTCTAGTTTCACTGTAAGACAAGTCTTCACTGTCTCTTTCTCTCACTAGTACTTTATTCTTTGAGAGGAAGTTTCCACATGCTGGACATTCTTATGGATTGTAAAGTTATTTCTAACTAATTAAGTAGCTACATAAACTTGGGACTCTTTTGTATGGGAGATTTGCTTTCTCTCCATGTTTATTTATTTATTTCATTATTCAATAACTTTTTTTTTTTGCCTCCAGGGTTATTGCTGGGGCTTGGTGCCTGCACTCAAATCCATTGCTCCTGGAGGCCATTTTCCCCTTTTGTTACCCTTTTTGTTTATCGTTATTGTTATTACTGTCCTTGTTGTTGGATAAGACAGAGAGAAATCAAGACAGGACAGGAAGACAGAGAAGGGGAAAGACAGACACCTGCAGACCTGCTTCACCCTTG
Source organism: Erinaceus europaeus (assembly GCF_950295315.1). Lineage (NCBI taxonomy): Eukaryota > Metazoa > Chordata > Mammalia > Eulipotyphla > Erinaceidae > Erinaceus > Erinaceus europaeus. Next base: position 25,705,320 of record NC_080174.1, on the reverse strand, counting down.
TGAAGCTACCCCCTGCATGTGGAGAGCTGGGGGGCTTGAACTGGGATCCTTATGCTGGTCCTTACACTTTGCACCATGGGTACTTAACCTGCTGCGCTACTGCCCGACCCCCCCAATAACCTTTTTATATCAGAATGAATTTAGTATTTTACAATTTTCATTATAATCTAACACTTTACATTTATTTTTTTCTCAACAGTTTCATCCTTAATCATTATGACTTCTTTCACTGGGTTCTCTTATCTTGCATCTTGTATTTTATATCTTGTATCATTTTATTTGTATTAGAAAATAAGGTAAGGATATTAGGTGTGTACATTGATAAGAAGGCATCATTTTTTTTTTTTTACTAAACATAGTAGACATAATGGTTCAGTTCTTGTCTATAAGTAGAGAAAAAAACACATGTTTACCTATATTCACATAGCCATATTATTACTATTTTATTCTATTTTGTTAGTGATTTAATGATTAGCAAGATTGTGGTATAAGAGGGCTACATTTCCATACAACTCCCACCATCATAGTTCTGTATCCCACTCCCTCCATTGGAAACTTCCCTATTCTTTATCCCTCTGGGAGTATGGACCAAGATTTTTATGGGGAGCAGAAGGTGGAAGGTCTGACTTCTGTATTTGCTTCTCCGCTGAACATAGACTTTGACAGGTCAATCCATACCTCTAGCCTGTTTCTATCTTTCCCTAATGGGAGAGTACCCTGAGGAGTTGAGAATTCCAGGACACATTGGTGAGGTCGTCTGCCTAGGGAAGTCAGGTTGGCCTCATTCTAGCATGTGCAATTTGGTGTCTAAAAAGCATTGAGATATAAAGCAAAAAATTTTGCTTAATAATCAGGAACCTATAGGTAGAAGTATAGCAGATGATATTTGGGGTCTTCATGTTGGAAGGTGCTAGGAAGTCTATTTTAGGTGTATTCCAAGGGGCCCATAACTTTACTAATTTTTGCCTGACCCTGATAACTAACATGCAGGTGGGCTAGGAGTATTGTCTGGGAAGATGGTGTCAGAGTTGAGACTAGGACTAGAAGGCTGGAACAGGGCAGAGAGACTCTACCAAATATGAGGAAAGTACATAAATACCATTAACTGTAAACCCCATCAATCTGACCTAGAGCATGGCAATGTCTATTCATATTTAGCACAAGAGCCTGTGTAACCTATGCATCCCTGTCTGTTTGAGCTCACATTCCATGGTCATGGATAGCAACAACATTCTAGGCTGCACTCATTTCAGGACCAGTCTTCCTCGAGTGGCATAGTATGTTGACTCAGCCTCCCTTTGTAGAGTGAGGCAATTTATTTTTTAAAAATATTTCATTTTATTTATTTTTATTATTGGATAGAGACAGATAAACTGAGAAGGAAAGGGTGAGACAGAGAGAAAAAGAGACAGAGAAACACCTGGACCAGGGACTTGAACCTGGGTCCTTGTACTCTATAATGTGTGTGCTTAACCAGATGTGCCACCATCTGGCCCTGAGTAGAGCAATTTCTACCACTGTTGTTCTACATTGAGGGCAATGTCCTGTAGAGGTCCACAAGAGAGTTTATGATGATGTTCCTCATGGAGATGTCTAGTGATGGTGGAGAGTGTGACCTGTTAGAGGTCTAGGCTCATCATATATATATTAGAATTCAAGGATTCCCTGACTAGGGCCCCAGATGTTGGGGTGGCCTGGTAGTGACCAAAAGGGCCATCATTATTTGTGCTGGTCTCTTGGCCTTATCCAGATTTTGTAGTTCTTACTTTATCTGATACGGTTGGACTTAGAGTGATTGAGGGAAGTGGAATAGAGAGTAGGTAAGGAAGGTATCCAGCTCTAGGTAGAAACTATTTGATTAAGTACTTTATGTTGTCTTTTTTAGGTCTTTCTACTTGCTTGCTGCATTTACTGAGTCACCATAGACTATTTTGTACTTTTACTTTAAGGTATATATATTTCCCCCAACGTAAGGATACATGTGCACATGTGCTCTATTTCATGGGCCCTAGTCTATATCTGGATTCTGTAACTTTGTTAGGAAGTGCTCCATCCAAAATGGAACTAAGGAGTCCTATAAACTAGGAAAGTTCTCACCAGAGTAATGGAGCTGGAGGGTTGACATCCCAGGCCTGGCAAGAGGGCATTATTATTCTATAATATTTACTTGCAGTTTCTTTGGCCATATTGATGTTATTCACTTCTCATTTGTTTTTGATGGAGTTGAGGCCTCACTATTTCAGGTTGCTATTTTCATTCAATGAGAAAGGAAGAGAGAGATAGTGTGTAAGGCAGCTTCTTCATTGCCATAGCACCTCCCCCACTCTGTGATGCTGAGGTTGGAACTTGGGTTACACCGATGGCATGTTCATGTCCATGTCCTACCTGGTGAGTTTATCTCTATGACTTTAGCTAATTTCTAAACTAGTGAATTACTCTTAACTAACACCTCTTCACCCAACTTCTTTAAATGACATAAATTTGTAGTGTAGCTAGATTTGCTTGTATTCCATACTGTGACCCCCAAAGTCTTCTAAATGATTTTTCAAAAGTTTCATGCATTCATTTATTATATGGTTAAATTTTATGTTGTTTGCAAGTATCTTAAGGACCCACCTGTATAGTTTGACACCAGATAGTCTCTGCCTTAAAAGTCTCCTATGTTGAAAAGAAAAGGGAAACAGTATGAAGCTTGGGCTGGGTGTGGTGCTTTGCAGGAAAGGGAAATTGGAAGGGGTAGAAAGACTACTTTGGGTACCCAGTGCACAATAGTGGAGAAGGGTTTCAGTTGGCAGGAAGAGTGATGTGCAAACACCCATTTCTAGGAAATGAGAGGTTGTACCTGTGTGTTGACAATTATCCTATATACTATTATTTCCCCAGTAAAATTACTTGGAAAAATGTCTCCCATGTTCCACCTATGATCTTTTCTACTATCTCCTTAAAACTTTGTCAACAACTGCATTTTTTGGAGTTGTTGTATCAGTTTCAAGATGTCGTAATTGAAATCATATAAAATGTAGCTTATTGAGACCAGATTCTTTCACTTATCGAAATATACTGATGATTTATTCATATGTTATTATGACTTGATGGCTCATTTCTTTTTATCACTGGATTTTACTCCATACTTATTACTGAATAACTATACCAAAATTTATTTATGCATGCCTTGACTGAAGGACAGTTTGATTACTTTCAGTTTTTACTTTAAGCTTGCTATAAACTTTGACATGCAGTTTTCTGAGTGGATGTGTTTCCAAATCTTTTGACTATGTAGTTAAGAGTGAATTTCTAGTCTTGCAAGAAACTGCAACTTTTCCAAATGGTTGTACCATTTTGAATTAGTGATAGGTTGGAGATCCAAATGAACATGGTAGAATTGAATAAGAGTATGTATGGTGGAGGGTGGAAAGTACTAATACCTCTCTTGGGGAAATGTGAAAAAGTGTCCTCATCATAATAAACAATGCTGTGAATAAACATTTCCTCAATAAAGTGATATTGAATTTGGAAAAAAATATTTAAGAGGATGTTTGTTTTATTTTGCTTTTGCTCTAGAGATTTCAGTTCTCTTTATCACATAGAGATGACAGTTACTGAGACATTTCCCAGTTCTCAGGATTTCATTCTTTGGGTTCACTAAAATGCTGTACAGTGCTGGGGGACTGATAATTTCTAAATGTATTTTCCCCATTATGTGGGAACCTTTTGAGATTTGAAAAAATCTGACTCTAAATATAGAGTGGTTGTAAATAAGATTATTTGTGAGAAAAGTTATATCAAAGAGCTCTATTTTCCCTGGGATATTGTGCAGTGAAAACAATGCCAGATGTTTTGTTTCTTCTAGTTTTTAATTCTAGCTCTCTTTTTAAATTTTTTTATTTATAAAAAGGAAACATTGACAAAACCATAGTGTAAGAGGGGTACAGCTTCGCACAATTCCCACTGCCAGACCTCCATATACCAAGCCCTCACCTGATAGCTTTCCTACTCTTTAACCCTCTGGGAGTATGGACCCAAGATCATTGTGGGATGCAGAATGTTAAAAGTTTGGCTTCTGTAATTGCTTCCCCACTGAACATGGGCATTGACAGGTCGATCCATACTCCCATCCCGTCTCTCTCTTTCCCTAGTGGGAAAGGGCTCTGGGGCAGAGCTCCAAGGCACATTGGTGGGGTTATCTGTCCATGGAAGTCTGGTCACATTCTGTTAGCATCTGGAACCTCAATGCCAGACTTGTAAGCCTGAATTTGATCCCTGGAACTGCAAATATCAGTGACATTGTAGTTTTCTATTTCTCATAAATAACTAAATAAATTTTATTTAAAAAGGGTCTTTGTTTTGTGAAACTCATTTCAAGGAATGTAGCTACACACATGTAAATAAAATAAAACAAAGTCACTATGGATAAGTAAAAATTATCTTAAATAATTTCACAGTAACTATTAATTACAAAAGTGTAGTTAGACAAAAGCTGATAATGGCAAGAGACTGGCACAGTTTAACGATGGCCTTTTTGGTCACTATCAGGCCAGCTCTAGTCAGTGCATCTTTGGATTCCTACAAAGATATGATGGGCCTACACCTCTAAAGGGTCTCTCTCTCTACCATGACTGGTTATTTCCATCAGGAACATCATGATAAGCCTTCTTGTGGGGCCTCTACAGGGCCTTGCCCTCAATGTAGAGCAGCAATTGTAGGGACTGCCCCAGTCCTAAGGGAGGCTAGGTCAACCTACTATGTCACTCGAGGAAGACTGGTGCTAAAATGAGTGCAGCCTAGAATGTTCCTACCTGTGACCATGGATGTGAGCTCAGACTGACAGGAATGTGGAAGTTACTCAGTCTCCTGTGCTAAATATGAATAGATGTGGGCCCTAGGTCAGATTTATGGGATCTACAGGTAGTGGTATTTATATACTTTCTTCATCTTTGGGAGCTTCTCTCTGCCCTAATCTAGCCTTCTAGTCTTATTCTCAACCCTGACATCATCTTCCCAGAGAATACTTTTGACCTACCTGAATGTTAGTTATCCGGCTCAGGGAAAAAATTATTAAAGTCATGGACCCCTTGGAATATGACTAAAATAGACTTCCTAGCTTCTTCCCACATCAAGACTCTTAGTTCCATCAGCTTTATTCTTATCTTTAGGTTCCTGATTATTAAACAACTTTCCTTGCTCTATATCTTACTGCTTTTCAGTCACCAAGTTGCAGACATTAACATGACACTATCCTGACTTCCCTGGTAGATCACCTCACTGGTGTGTCCTGGAACCTCACCTCCTCAGAGCCCTATTTCATTAAAGAAAAATAGAAACAGGCTGGGGGTATGGATAGAACAGCCAATGTCTGTGTTCAGGGGAGAAGCAATCACCTCCCACCTTCTGTACCCCATAAAGAATTTTGGTCTATACCTTCAGAGGGATAAAGAATAGGGAAGCTTCCAATGGAGGTGTAGGATACAGACCTCTGGTGGCAGAAATTGTACCCCTCTTATCCTAAAATAGTGTTAATCATTATTAAATCACTAAGAAAAAAATAAATATTTAGTTAGAGTTCTAAACTATAGAATCCCTGTTGTATGTAGTCACAATACTATTTTGAAAATTTTGGAAGATCATACAATCAAAAGATAAAGATGTCATTTAGTACTTTTTTGGAAAATATTTTTCAAGGTTCATTACATATAAGTTATTTGTATAGTGTAAATCATAGGGAGACTGATCACTGCCTTGGAGAAGAGGAGTAAGTCTGTAAAATAATGTAATTAACTTCTCATAAGCAAGAGAAGTTGAGATGAAGGGATGAGAGTTCAGACTCAGATGGTAAAGTTCAGGTTCCAAAACAGGTATAAAGACAAAAATAATTGTCTGAAAGTAAGAGTAGCTTGTTAATGAAGTTTCATGTATTAAAAAGAGAAAGTTGTCAAAATCTGTATACCAAAATACTCACTGGTGTTGTCTTTTGATCTGAAGGGTCAGTGATTCTTTTTGTGAATGTTCTTTAAGACAAAATGAGATAGGTAGCAAGTAAACTTATGACTATGTGGTTATCTTTTATGCTCAGAAAATATGATATAAATGTTGGTTCTATTCTGCTGACCATCCTGTGGCTTTTGTAGAGATTTGAATCTGCAGTACTGTTCCAGGTAGTACTGTTTGAGATGTTTTTAAATATATATACTTTATTTGTTCTAGTTTAATGAGAGAGACATAGAGAAAAAGAAAGAGCAAGAGTGAAAGCTAGAGACCAGAAAATTGTTCAGTTTTGGCTTATGGTAGTGCCAGGGAATTGAAGCTGGGACTTTGGAGCTTCAGACATGGGAGTCTTTTTGCATAACCATTATGCTATCTCCATAGCCCTCTTTGAGAGATCCTGTGTTAGGGAAGTTTAAAAAAATATCTCATGAGGGCTTTAGAAAAAAAAGGAATTATCTTTTAAAAAGAATTTATCTTTTAAATAAGGAATTATTTAAAAGAATTAAATAAATTAAAAAGAATTATCTTTGTCTCTGGCAGACTTGAGTATTATTTCTAGGCAAAATTCCAATATCATTAATGAAAGTATATTGGCCAAATTACTACTCTGAGACAGCAGAGAAAATCTGTCACTTATCTTAAATTTCCAAATCTTTCCTTTGGGAATTAGCATCTTATCTACTCTAAGAAAAACAAATTCCTCTCGACAAAAGCACTCCAACTGCTTTGTTGGAGTCGTGGTGACACATTTTTAACAATTTACAAAAATCAGCAAGAGTTGGATACTTCTTAGCTTTTATTGTTGACTTTCTTATCCTGTGGTGTCATAGGATAGTGATTTTTTCCAAGAGGATAAGTATCTGAATCAGATATTTCTAGTCAAATATAAAAGTAAGCTGTTTGGACTACAGTCTCTTCTGCTTGTGACTATGTGATTTCCCATCCAGAGTTTTCTGAGTGCTATGCTCTCAGATTTCATCTAGAAATGTAGCTTAAATTTTTTATCCTTTAATAGCAGAGTTGAGAGATAGCTGGTATTACAGATCTGGAGGTGACATAGTCTTATGACCTCTAAGTATTTGTGCTCCAGGACCAGTTGTTTCCAAGGTATTGGAACATTGCAATATGAGATGTAAAGGAGTTAAAAAAAAAAGTGAGCATGTGTTCTCTGGCAGGTTACTCGAGTGGTATTTCTTTATCCCCACTTTCTTTCTTTTTACTAGTAATTTAATATTGATTTACAAAATCACAATATAACAGGGGTAAGGCTCCACACAGTTCCCACCACCAGAGCTCTGAATCCCCAATCCCTCTACTGTAAGCTACAGCAGTTCTATTTCTGAGTGTATGACCCTTAATTGTAGGTTTTCTAACTGTGTCAACTTTATCTAGCCAAAGGATGCTTATATCACAGATAAAATGCAACAAGCATCCCCAAGATATTTTTTCATTATATTTTTTCATATACTAGGCTAGATATATGTTATTATATCTTAATACTTTCAAAGTTCTTATTAGAGAAATATACTTTTCAAAAATATTTATTTTTCCTTTTTGTTGCCCTTGTTGTTTTCATAGTTGTTGTGGTTATTATTATTGCTGCTATTGATATCATTGATGTTGGATAGGACAGAAAGAAATAGAGAGAAGAGGGGAAGACAGAGAGGAGGAGAGAAAGATAAGACATCTGCAGATCTGCCCCACCGCTTGTGAAGTGATTCCCCTGCAGGTGGGGAGCCACGCCAGTCCTTGACTTTGCACCATGTGCACTTATCCTGCTGTGCTACTACCCGACCCGAGAAACATACTTTTATCAAAGGATACTGGATAGTTGGATGTTATGCTAGTACAGGCTAGGTTTGCTGCATTAACAGGGATATAAAATTAAATTTTTAGTTTATAGATACTTCTATATTCTGATTCATTAAAAGAAGCATATATATACATACATATATAGATATATAATCAGATAGTTAATCTTTTAATTTAAATAAATGTCCTGTATGTAGGCCTCTCATTGGTAGTGACCTGAACAGCTAAGCATTATCTCTGTTCTTGGAGCTCTGCAAACTCTCACTTTGTGGTGACGTGTTTAAATATCAGTTTCTCAGAGGATTTTCAATTTGTGCATTTATTTATAACAGTCTTGTATTAGGTTTTCTGAGGTCAATAAATAAATATTAAAAAATAATTCCATGACATTTTTTCTAGAACCATTTGAGGGTAAACTGTAAATTACTCATCATTGCCACTACTTGAGTTAATTTCTTTTTTTCTTTTTCTTTTAGTATATTAGAAAATTCTTCTATGTAATCACAGTGTAACCATTGCATCAGTTTATTAGGGCCATAGCAAAATACCAGACTGGGTGGCTTATATGACAGAATTTTATTTTGGTTACAGTTGTGGAGAATAAAACTCCAAGATTAAGATGCTACCATATTTGATTTCTTCTGAGGACTCTCTTCTAGGCTGGCAGATGGCTGCCTTGCTGTGTCTTATGTGGCTCTTTCTTAATGTCCTAGCCATTTCTTGGTGACAAATTTCCTCTTCTTGTAAGGACATCACTGAGATTAGTGAAAAACAGCCAACACCAAGGTCCATAAATGCAAAACTGTCAAAACTCAATGTCAGAAAATCTTTGCAGGCTGCCAGAGAAAGGAAAGAAGTTACATGCAAAGGCAGAGTTATCAAGTTTCCATCAGAATTCTTTTCACAAATACTCGAAGCAATAGGCAAGGAAAGAGTGGAATAACATAGTCAAAGTAATAAAAGAGAAGGAATTGTAGACATGGATCCTGTATCCTGCAAAATTACTCTTCAAATATGAAGGATAAATGAAAGTCTTCTAATATATCCACAAGCTAAAGGAATTTTTCATCACCAACCACACCTTACAATAATTACTGAAAAGAATCCCACAGAAAAAAAGGAAACAAAGGAATATAAGTACTAAGCAAGGTGAACACTAGTACACTAGAACTAAGAACACAACAAAAATAGGAAAGAGCAATAAAACAGGAAAGGGGAGGGAATTAATGGACAAAACAGTTCTAGCAAGTGTTAGTTAATCAAGACTAACTTAAAAAATACTTTTAAAGATATACTATGTTAGTTATTACACTTACGGTAAACACAATAAAAACAAGGAACAGAGATTTACAGAATGCACAAGAGAAATCAGTGAGGAATTCACTACAGAAACCCAACCACACACTATGATACTCACTAAGAAAAAAAGAGATAAAGTTATCTTAAAATAACTCAGAAATGAGAAATGAGATATCACAACAGACAAGGAAGAGATAAAAAAAAGATCATGGAAGACTATTATAGACATCTAATGGAAATAAATTTGACAATTTAGAAAAAATGGACACATTCTTAGAGTCATACCAACTGCCAACCTTAACGCAAGAGAAAGTAGACAAACTTAACAGGTCAATCATTAGTGAAGAAATTGAAACAGTAATCAAAAGCCTACCCAAGAACAAAAGCTCAGGTCCAGATGGCTTATAATAATGAATTCTATAAAACATTCAAAAGAAGAAATAATATTCATCCTCCTCAAACTATTACAGAAAATAGAAGAAGAGGGAACACTATCCAATACTTTCTATGAGGCTAACATCACTCTGATCCACAAACCAGGGAAGGACTCCACCCAAAAAAGAAAATTATAGACCTAAATCCCTCATGAAAGTGTATGCAAATATCCTCAACAGAATCTTGGTTAATTGAATCCAACAACATATTAAAAATTAATCCACAAAGACTAAGTGGGATTCATCCCTGTAGATGGTTCAGCATCTACAAGTCAATCAATATAATCCATCATATCAACAAAAGAAAAGGAAAAATCACATGATTTTATCAATTGATGCAGAAAAAGCATCTGATATGGTCTAACACCTACTATGATAAAGGTGCTCAAGAAACTGGGAGTGGAAGAAACATTCCTCAACATAACAAAGGCTATATATGACAGTCCCACAGCTAATATCATAGTCAATGGGGAAAAATTGAAACCTTTCCCTCTAAAGTAAGGAACTAGGCAAATCACTTCTATTTAGCATAGTCCTAGAAATCCTTGCTATCACAAGCAGGTAAGAAAGAGATATCAAAAGAGTACACTAATAAATCTAACAAAGGCAGTGAAGGACCTTTTCATGGAAAATTATAAGAATCTGTAAATTTATGACCACAGAATATGAGCTCTGATCTACAGGGATGCAGAGGTCACATAGGCTCCAAAGCAGAATATGGGCCCCAGATCACATCAAATTGATGGGGTTTATAGTCAACAATATTTATACACCTTTCCTATATTAGGGAGCTACTCTCTTCCCTGATCCAGCTTTCTGGTCCTTTCTCCAGCCATGACATCATCTTCCCAGAAATAACTTGGATCCACCTGCATATCAGATTTCAGGTTCAGAGGAAAGAAGAAAAAAACAGAACAAAACTAGTATAGCCACAGGCCCTTTGGAATATAACTAAAATAGGCCTACTAGCTATCTACAAAATGGAGGGACCCCCCCCCAACTCTTCATTTGCACTATTCCAACCTTTAGGTCCATGATTATTCAACAATTTGTTTGGCTTTGTATGTTAACTTTCTTTTCAACCACCAGGTTCCAGATGCTAGCATGATGCTGACCAGACTTCCCTGGACAGACAACCCCACCAATGTGTCCTGGAGTTCTGATTCCCTAGAACCCAACCCCACTAGGGAAAGACAGAGGCAGGCTGGGAGTATGGATCAACCTGTCAATACCCATGTTCAGCAGGGAAGCAATTACAGAAGCCAGACCTTTAACCTTCTGCATTCCACAATGACCGTGGGTCCATACTCCCAGAGGTTAAAGAATATGAAAACTATCAAGGGGGTAAAGCGATGGGATACGGAGTTCTGGTGGTGAGAACTGTGTGGAGTTGTACCCCTCTTATGCTATGGTTTTGTCAGTGTTTCCTTTCTATATATAAAAAAAAAGTCCACAGCCTGGATTTGGTAGGAGTGCCAAATGTCTAGTAGGCTTATACAGCCACATCTGAAATTAAAAAATGAAATACAATCTGTATTTAGAATGCAATTTGAAAGTATTGTATGCCTTGGCTTTCTCTTTCCACACAAGTACTAGTGTTATATATATATATCATTCCTGGAACTTCAATGCTCCAGGCTTTTTTTTTTTTTTTCCTTTTTGTTGCCCTTGTTGTTGTAGCCTTGTTGTGGTTATTATTGTTGTTGTTGATGACGTTCATTGTTGGATAGGACAGAGAGAAATCAAGAGAGGAGGGGACGACTGAGGGGGGGAGAGAAAGATAAACACCTGCAGACCTGCTTCACCTCTTGTGAAACGACTCCCCTGCAGGTGGGGAGCCGGGGGCTCGAACCTGGATCCTTATGCAGGTCCTTGAGCTTTGTGCCACTCGCATTTAACCCACTGCGCTACTGCCCGACCCCCTAGGCTGACTTTTTTTTTTTTTCTGATAGAATGACAAAGACGTCACAGCACTGAATCTTCCTTTACCGTAATGGGGCCAGGCTTGAACCTGGCCTGTTTCCATGACAAAGAAAACATGTTATCTAGTTGTGACCTATCTTGCCAGAAAAGGTTACATTAAATTTTTTTAAATTTATTTTATTTTTGTGAAAGAGATAGCATAATATCCCAGGTTCAAATCCCAGTACCAACACGAGTAGTGCTCTGGTAAAAACTAACTCGAGGACCTGTGGAAGGTTCCTGGTTGAAGCCAGTGATCCCCACCTGCTGGGGCATCTCTTCATAAGTGGTGAAGCCGGTCTAGAGGTCAGTACTTGCGTATTTAAGGTTTAAAAGACTCTTATTTTGAAGGTTTTTTTATTGTTGTTTGTTTACTTCATCTCACTGCGAACATATTTTAGATTTTCTTGAATTCCCTTTATATTTCTGGAAGTTCTGAAACTGCTCTTTTTCTAGTTTTCTTTCCTTCATTATGCTCCCGGGTTCCTTTGGTCTTCCTTCCTTGCCTGTGTCATTTTTATTAGTTTATATCCTCTCTGGTTATGGTCAGAGTCAACCAGATGGAAAAAATGTGATTGCCAGGAAGTCTACCTTCATTTTAAAAACAAAAATAGCTTGACAACCTTTTAATTTATACTCTTGTGAGAGATGGCATGGACCATTCAAGCTTTATTATTGGTGTCTGGCATTCACCTTTGTTGGACAATGTGGAAGATGAAATCCAGAGCATTTATATGGGTAAAAACACATATTCATTTCTTTACAATACATACTGTTCTTTATAGTTTTTCTTTTGGCAACTGTGAACTTGACCTCTTAAAAATAAAAAGTTTTTGGGAGTCGGGCGGTAGCGCAGCGGGTTAAGCGCAGGTGGCGCTAAGCACAAGGACCAGCGGAAGGATCCCGGTTCGAGCCCCAGGCTCCCCACCTGCAGGGGAGTCACTTCACAGGTGGTGAAGCAGGTCTGCAGGTGTCTGTCTTTCTCTCCCCCTCTCTGTCTTCCCCTCCTCTCTCCATTTCTCTCTGTCCTATCCAACAACAATGACATCAATAATAACTACAACAACAAAACAAGGGCAACAAAATAAATAAATAAATAATTAAATAAAAAAAGGAAAACAATTTTTGAGACCTATAAAAGTCTGCGTCTAGCCTATGTGGGAAAAAAAACAAAAACCACCTTTTGGACAACTGGCCACGTAGAGAAACTCTAGAAGTTATAGCATCTAGAATTTGACCTTCAAATTCTAATTTCATGAACACATCTGTCACAGTTTATATAAATGATAATAGCAGAACTAAGTAAAACAAGGAAATTTTAAATAACTCTCTGCAACTTTAATTCTTTCAATTCTGTGACTCAGGAATTATCTTGTTCTTATATTGGTGTCTGATTAACTTCAATGTATATGTTGTGTCTGATATCCAACATTACCCTAGTTCTTTTAAATTGTTTACAGATGTGACTAAAAGATTGTTCAGAAATAAACACTGTGACGTGTAAACAGTTTAACTTAAAGGTCAATGGAAATAAAAAATAATCTAGACACACAATCAAAAGTATAATAAAATAGACAAAATTCATTTCCTTTTATTTTTCATCCTTATTTATTTTGAAATCTAAATCTCCTTAATGAGGTTTACAAGTTAATGTACAGTTTATTTTAGCAATTATAAAGCACATTATCATGACTCTAGAACGTTTAAGATTTGTATTGTGCTAAGATTCAAAGTATTAGTTCAATATATACTCTATTGAATTTTCTATGAAATGTGGTGAAATATTATCTCTAACACCAATTTAACCGCTTTTTAAAAGCAAACAAGCAGACAAACAAAACTGGAAACACCAGTGATTTCTTTTTGCCACACAGGTTATCCCTGGTACTCAGTGTTTGCACAAAGCATTGAGAGGTGGTTCCAGAGTAGTTCTGAGGTCACCTGCCAGGAATCCCCACTGATGAGAAGGGATGACCATATGTCCCCTTGCCCTCTGTCCAACTTGCTGTCCAGAGTGGAGCAGCTGAGCCTATAGGGTCCTGGCCAGTATTTAAACATCTTAACTGTGGACCTGAAACACAGAGCTGTTCAGGACTCAACTTGGGACACAAGCAATACGGACCCCCCCACCCTGGGGCTCTCCGGTTATATTTCAGTCATATCAATTTTATTGAGACATGAACTAGTTCATTCTTTATTCCACACTGGACTATCTTTCCCTTTTTAACTTCCTTCCTTCCTTCCTTTCTTTCTTCCTTTCTTTTCCTTCCTTCCTCCCTCCCTCCCTCCCTTCCTTTCTTTCTTCCTTTCTTTCTTTCCTTCTTTCTTTTCCTTCCTTTCTCCCTTCCTCCCTCCCTCCCTTCCTTCCTTCCCTCCTTTCTTTTTCTTGTTCTTCCTTTATTTTTCCTTCCTTCCTTCCTTCCTTCCTTCCTTCCTTCCTTCCTTCCTTCCTTCCTTATGTACTTCCTCTTTCTTTCTTCCTCTCTCTTTCCTGAACTGGGGACTTGCACATGTTTGATTTTACCACTTTGCTTCCAGACCAACTTTCATTCAAAGAGACAGAGGGAGAGGGGGAGATTCACAGTACTGGAGTTTCAACTGCTGCCACAGGCATGCTCCCTACTTGGTGAACTCTGTTATTCTGAAGTTTCTCTCATTGTATTATTCTCATGTATTCCAAAATAGATATTCTCATTGAATAAATTGTTAACATTTTAATTAGACTTCTGCTTCAGTTGGAGAAAATGAATTAGATGCAAATTATTAAGATGTGTTTTTTGTTGTCTCCTGAATTGAAGCCATGTGGCCTGATTACCTAAAGTTTCCACCACTGGATCTGTTCCTTCTTGGAAGACTACAAATGATTCACCATAAAGTTTGCTCTTCTGATACCTCAAGCCCATAAAATTGCCTTCTCCCTCTCTTTTTGTTTTTCTTTACTTTGTACTAGTGGCAACCAAAGGCTGGCAGGAAGCAAGTTTAAACTAGGAGGAGCTCTTCCATTTTAATAGGTGAACAAAAGTCCTACAGGGAAAACAGCTCTGGAGAGCTCATTTCATCTTCAAATAAACCTTTGCAGCTCATCCTACTGGAATCTGGGTTGCCTTTGGAAACTCAGCTCATTACCTGGAGATGTAAGAAGTCTTGATTGACCTGTCTTGCTCTCACAGTTAATAGAACTGTCAGCTCTCTTGTCACTTGGTCATCACCAACCCTCAAATATAATAAAGACCTTGGAGGCAATATGGGAAGTGGAATATCCCAAGGGCATAACCTTCTAAAAAAATGAGGCTGCCTATTGAACTAAATACTTGACTTTAAATGTCATTGTTCATAGTTCATAGTTCAGAACGGAGTGAACAAGATACAGCCATCTTTCCACCCCCCCATTGGTATAATATTCTTTTCCATTTCAGCATGTTCATATTACTTCACTATGTGAATGTTTCAAGTGTAGCTATGTGAAATTGAACATAGCAAGGTCAGAAGAGGTCATACAGAGAAGGCCATGATTGTGTGTGTGTGTGTGTGTGTGTGATGACGTGCCAAGGGTAACAGTTGTTAGTTGTAAGGGCTACTTTGTCTGCCTAAACAAAAACTTAAACTTATGTTTCAGTCATATCTATTCAATTCTATCAACATATATTGAGCTTCTGGTCTTGATTGGCATAGTTCTCTGTGCTGAGTTCATTTCTTCTTGTTCTTTTTGAGAGCTGGGAAACCCCTTAGAAATCTTTATTTTTTTTAATTTATTTTTTTATTTAAGAAAGTATTAATCAACAAAATCATAGGGTAGGAGGGGTACAGTTCCACACAATTCCCACCACCCATTCTCCATATCCCACCCCCTCCCCTGATAGCTTTCCCATTCTCTATCCCTCTGGGAGCATGGACCCAGGGTCATTGTGGGCTGCAGAAGGTAGAAGGTCTGGCTTCTGTAATTGCTTCCCCGCTGAACATGGGCATTGACTGGTCGGTCCATACTCCCAGTCTGCCTCTCTCTTTCCCTAGTAGGGTGTGTCTCTGGGGAAGCGGAGCTCCAGGACACATTGGTGGGGTCTTCAGTCCAGGGAAGCCTGACCGGCATCCTGATGGCATCTGGAACCTGGTGACTGAAAAGAGAGTTAACATACAAAGCCAAACAAGTTGTTGAGCAATCATGGACCCAAAGCTTGGAATAGTGGAGAGGAAGTGTTAGGGGGATACTCACTGCAAACTCTAGTGTACTTCTGCTTTCAGGTATATATTTTGCAGTAGTTTACGGATATGTGTGAACATATGCTCTCTCTCACAGAAACTGGTGTATATCTAGGTTTTGGGACTTTGTTAGAAAGTGAACCACCTGAGATGGAATTAGAGTATACTATGAAAGGAAAGGTTTCACCTGAGTAATGAAGCTGAAGGGTTGTCATTCCACACGTGTAGTCTCTGGACACAGTCTGAAGTGAAGCATGTTGAGGTGGCAATCGTTGTGTTGGTTAGGTTGTGATCGGCAGATGCAATATTATTTGATATGGATTGGGAGAGGCATACGGGAAAGTGGGCCCTATCCAATGGTTCCAGGACTGGGGGAAGTAGAGGCTCTATAGTGGAGATGTGAGGTTCCTGCTGTCTTAGGGTTCAAAAAGACAATCGATAGTTAATGTTATCATCACCACCTCACTCCTGTAAGAATGGCATACATCAAAAAGGACAGCAGCAACAAATGCTGAAGAGGTTGTGGGGACAGAGGAACCCTTTTACATTGCTGGTGGGAATGTAAATTGGAGAGCAGTCTGGAAAACTCTCAGAGGGCTAGACATGGACCTTCCATATGATCCAGTAATTCCTCTCCTGGGCTTATACCCCAAGGACTCCATAACACCCAGCCAAAAAGAGGTGTGTACTCCTATGTTCATAGCAGCACAATTCATAATAGCTAAAACCTGGAAGCAACCCAGGTGCCCAACAACAGATGAATGGCTGAGAAAGCTGTGGTATATATACACAATGGAATACTATGCAGCTATCAAGAACAATGAACCCACCTTCTCTGACCCATCTTGGACAGAGCTAGAAGGAATTATGTTAAGTGAGCTAAGTCAGAAAGATAAAGATGAGTATGTAATGATCCCACTCATCAACAGAAGTTGAGGAAGAAGATTTGAAAGGGAAACTAAAAGCAGGACTTTAGAAATCTTGATAGCACAGAAGAATAGATTTTTGGAGCAAGAAAGAGGTGCCCTGTATGGAGTGTAGCTATCTGGAGTAGAATACAGGATTCCTGGTGATTTATGGACTCTGCTTGTACTAACAGAGCAGCTACTTGATTTATTGTTTCTTCTGAGATTGGGCCCAGAAGATATTATTGCAAACTGTTAATGCTCACAAAAAATTTACATCCTCCTTTGTAGTCCCAACTTCCCTTGCTACTATGTGTGGACATGTGACTAAGTTTTGACTAATGAGATTTGAGCAGACTTATGTAAACCACTGCCAGATCTGAGCCATGAAAACATAGCACATGAATCTCCAGATTTCTCTTCATTTTCTTTTTTTTATTTTATTTTTATTTTAATTTTTTTCCTCCAGGGTTATTGCTGGGCTCAGTGCCTGCACCATGAATCCACTGCTCCTGGGGGCCATTTTTCCCCTTTTGTTGCCGTAGTTGTTGCAGCCTCGTTGCGGTTATTATTGCCATTGTTGACGTTGCTTTGTTGTTGGATAGGACAGAGAGAAATGGAGAGAGGAGGGGAAGACAGAGAGAGAGGGGAGAGAAAGATAGACACCTGCAGACCTACTTCACCGCCCGTGAAGCGACTCCCCTGCAGGTGGGGAGCTGGGGGCTCGAACCGGGATCCTTACACCGGTCCCTGCGCTTTGCGCCACGTGCGCTTCACCCACTGCGCCACCGCCCGACTCCCTTCTCTTCATTTTCTTTATAAACATTGGAGATATATTTTATTACAACTGTTGAAGCCACGTACACTGTTGGGATTCCTGCTTAGAAGAGAACGCCTTACAGAGCTATGCAACTCAGAGTGAACCAATAAAAATGAGTTTTACTTTGTAAATTTGTTAGAACTTCAGAGAGTTGTTTCTGATCATTATATACATGATCCCCGTGAGTTTTAATTTATGTTTTCCAGTCTGTTAGAACCAGCATCAGGGTATTAACTAGATATATACATCCTCAGGATATGCTGAGAGAATTGAGAAATCCGTGTTTCACCAGCTTTCCAGATAACTTTGATGCTTACTATAGTTTGAGAAGTAGAGACCTAAACTACCTTGGAAGTATATTAATAGATGTAATTTTATATGTCCGAGATCTCACAATGTAACAGATACCCTTACATCCTAACATCGTAGATGTTACAAAAACCTGTTGTTTAACTAAAAGAATACTTTTCCTTAAGGGCAGGTCATTCCTTTTAGTCATTGCAAAGTGTTACTATTTATTCTCTGACCACTAACATTCCATGCCTTGTGACTAGAGAGGAGATTGATGTTCTCTTTGCTTCTTCCAGTCTAGTAGTCCCTGATTAGAAAAGACTTTTCTGTAATGGAGTGGTGGCACAGCCAGTTGAGCACACTTTGTCATAAACAAGGGTGTAGGTTCAAGCACCCAGTTCCCACCTGCAGGGGGAAAGAATTGCACAATCAGTGAAGTAGTGCTGCAGGTGTTTTTTCCCCTCACTATCCCCCCTCCTCAGAATCTTTCTATTCTATCAAATAAAGGAAAGAATTAAAATATATTGTCTCATTCTACCAACTTCTCTTCCATTGATAATGTCATCTGGAAGATTCTCAGTCTTTTTCACTGTTGGTTATTTTGGCACTGGGTCACAGTCTTCAGTTCCACTGCAAATACATTTATGCCTGTGTATTTATTTAAATATCATCTGGTTGGAGAGGATTTGTAAAGGTTGTTTTTCGTTTGTTTACCAGAATCCTGCTCAGCTCTGGCTTATGGTAGTGCAAAGGACTGATTGAACCTGGGAACTGGGAGCCTCAGTCATGAAAGTCTTTTACATTACCATTATAGAGTTTCTTCTACTGTGAATAATTCTCCTGGGTTTGGTCCTATGGCTACTGATACATGAAGAAGATTAAAATTTAAGTCACCACCATAAAACATTAATGAGAATACTTCAGATGGGGATGTAGTTAGATTGATCACCTGAGCCCACAGTTAATTATAAAGGGGATATTAATTTTATGTTGCTCAATTTACTTTAAAACTAAGGAAATATCAATCTTATTTCTTTAGATCTGTTATTTATCTATGTCAACCTTTTGGGTGCTTTTTTGTCCTTCTTTTCATTCTAACTATGATGTGTCTTGGTGTCTTCAGGTCTCAGTTGATTCTCTTTGGGACTCTCT
This sequence comes from Erinaceus europaeus, assembly GCF_950295315.1. Lineage (NCBI taxonomy): Eukaryota > Metazoa > Chordata > Mammalia > Eulipotyphla > Erinaceidae > Erinaceus > Erinaceus europaeus. The sequence continues at coordinate 25,686,466 of NC_080174.1, read as the reverse complement.
GGGCCTCTTGGATCTTAATGTCCTTTCTGTTGTTCAGGTCTGGGAAGTTTTTTTCTGTAATTTCCTCTAGAATGTTTACTTCCCTTTCTTCTCTTTCTTCCTCTGGCAGGCCAATTATATGAATGTTACTTCTTTTGAGATCATCCCATATGTCTCTGTTGTTGTTTTCAGTGTCTCAATATTTTTGAGCTCTTTCACCTCTTTCTTAGTTTTCTCTAGCTCATCCTCTGTCTGGCTAATTCTGTTTTCTGCTTCTGTTAGTCTGCTTTCCCTCCCCTCAGCTTCTTCCTTCAGTTCAGCTATTTCAGTTTTCAGTTCTCTAATTACCTCGAGGTAGCTAGTATTTTCCTTGCGGGTCTCATCTGTTGTTTCCCTAATTCTGCTAGCCCTTTCCTCCATAGTTACCTTCATTTCTGTGATTATTAAGTTTACTATTGCTTGCATACTTTTCTTATCTATGGTTACTTCTGACTGATTTGTAGTTTCTTCTGGGCTCCTGTCTTCATTCATTGTAGTAGCCATTTTATTTGCTCTTGGTTTAACCATTTTTTTTTATTGATGTGTTTTTTATTTTTATGTTCTGTTGTTCTTCAGTTATTGTGTTTTGAGTATAAGCCACGCTATACTAAATACCTTTATGAGAAATTCAGTCACCAACCTCGGAAATTACAATAGTAACCGAAGCAAGGATTGAAGCAGTTTAACCAGTACTAGTTAGCCAAACAATGTCTCCAGTCCAAGAAAAACTAGCAACCAAATCCAAATGAAAAAGAGACAGGAAAAAAGGGACATCAAGAATAGACAATTATGCAAATCTACTGTCCACTGTAAATTCTAGGGGTAGCAAGAGGATAAAGGGAAGTAGAGAAGAGACACAGACAAAGAGAGTCCACTCTGAGTCAGATTTCTTCCCCCAAATAATTCACAAATGAGTATGAGTGGATTCAGAAAGCAGAAGGAGGAAGGAAGAAAAGAAGACAAGAATGAGAAAAAAAGAAAAAAAAAGATCAGTGAAAGGAAAGAGTTTTTTTTTTTTTTTTTTTTTATTTAGCTAGGAGGAGGGAGAAGGGGGAGAGTGGATAGAGGAGGTAGGTAGAGTGAAACAAGTTCCTCTCATAATGGATAGAAAACCCATTCACCTAGCAATGGAAAAGTTAACTTTGGTCAACCTGAAGGAGGGGGGGAAATGGACACATGTATATATAATAGTAATAATAAAATAGAACAGAGTAAAAAACCCTAACAGTCAGTCTGCAGCTTGGATGGCTCCTGATTGGCTCAGGCAGCCTGAGCAAAGATAACCAATTGTTTAAAAAAAAAAAATCACACTCCTGGTGAGCCAGGAATCTTGGGAAAGAAAAAAGCTCAGTGGGGAGCCTGCTAGTAGTAGCTCTGCAGTCCCTGGGGTCTGGTTATAGGGTGGGGGAGAGGGGTGCACTTCAGAAGTAAAAAAAAACCAAAAAAACCTTTCTTTTTTCTGTTTTCTAACACAAATTGAGTTATAGTCACCTCCTTGGTGTCAAACTTAGGACCCCTTATTCACTGTCCTGCTGATGGCCAGGTATCCTACCCTTTCCAGCAGTTTTGTCAGAGCTCATGCCAGCAGCTGCCTCCAAGTTGCCATCTTTGCTCTGCCCCTGGATGGTGCTTTTTTGAAAAAGCAAACTGAATTAGATTGTCCTAAAGTGCAATTGACATATATTCAAGAAGATCTGGGGAGGGTCTCTGTTTTGTAAAAAGCTAGTAGATCTATTCTAGGTATATTCCAAGGGACCCATGACCTTACTAATGTTTTCCTGTGCCTGACATCCTGAGGTGATAGGCAGAGTATGCTATCTATCTCCCTTCAGAGAATGGAAAATTCCCCATTCTTGTTGATCCACATAGAATGCCAGGTTCAATAGGGGCCTACAGAGGTGTCCATTATGTTCTTCCTGATGGAGATGATCAGTGACAGTGGTGAGAGGGATCTGTTAGAGGTCTAGACCCATCATGTCTGTGTGGGAATGCCAGGGTTACCTGACTAGGGCCCCAGGTGGTGGGGTGACCTGGTAGTGACTATAGTCATCATTAAATTATGCCAGTCTCTCACCCTTATTCAGCTTTTGTAGTCCTTACTTTGTCAAGGTTAGCTTTGTAGTGATTTAGAGACATTCAATAAAAGGTAGGTGAGGAAGATATCTAGGTCTAAGTAAAAACCATTTGATTAGGTACTTTATGGTTTTTTGTTTTTTTTTTAGGTCTTTCTGGTTGCTTACTACATTTATTGACTCACTGCAAACTACTGTGTACTTTTGCTTTAAGGTATATATTTTTCCCCAACTTCTGCATACATGTACATATGCCCTATCTCATGGGAACTGTTCTATATCTAGGTTTTGTGGTTTGTTAAGAAGTATCCCACCTGAAATGGAATTAAAGAGTCCTATGAGCTAGGAAAGGTCTCACCTGAGTAATGAAGCCTGTGGGTTGATATTGCATGCCTATGTATCTGCATGCAGTCTGAAGTGAAACATGCTGAGGTGGTACTGGTTGCATTGACTGGGTTGTGATCAGCATATGCAGTATCAGTTGGTATGAATTGAGAGAAGCATGCTGGAAAGTGAGCCCCACCCTAGAGGTTCCAGGACTGGGGGAAATTTGGGCTTTATAGAGGAAGTGGGAGGTTCCTTCTGTCTTAGGGTTTAAGAAGGCAATAGATATTTATATATAGCTATAACCAAATCATTTGGCAATTGGGTTAACTTTTAAAATCCCATTGTTAGGATTTTCTGTAGCATTCAAGACCTCGCCATAACTAGTATGCCTATTTTAGTTCTGTTCCAAAGGGCCTGTGACTATACTAGTTTTTTTTTTCTCTGAGCCTGAAACCTGATATGCAGGTGGATCCAAGTTATTGTCAGGGGAGATGATGTCATGGCTGGAAAAAGAACCAGAAAGCTGGATCAGGGAGACAGTAGCTCTCAAATATGGGAAAGGTGTATAAATATTGTTGACTGTAAAACCCTTCAGTTTGATCTGATCTGAGGCCCATGTTCAGCTTAAGAGCCTATGTGACCGCTGCATCCCTGTAGATCTGAGCTCATATTCTGTGGTTATGAGTAGGAACGTTCCAAGCTGCCCCAATTTCAGTACCCATCTTCCTCGGGTGGAGCATAGAGCATGTTTTCAATCCTCCCTTCAGAGGATGGAACATTTTCTACTGTTGTTGATCCAAGGAGCCCTGCTTCCCCAGAGCCCTACCCCACTAGGGAAAGAGAGAAAGAGGCTGAGAGTACGGATCACCTGTCAATGCCCATGTTCAGTGGGGAAGCAATTATAGAAGCCAGACCTTTCGCCTTCTGCATCCCATAATGACCCTGGGATCATACTCCCATAAATCCCTCTCTCCATTGTTATTGGTCATTTCTATCAGGAACAACACAATAGACCCCTTTGTGGGTCCCCATAGAACTTTGCCCTCAACTTGGATCAATAATGGTAGAGAATGTTCCATCCTCTAAAGGGAGGATGGACAGCATACTCTATGCTACAAGATGGGTCCTGATACTGGGGCAGCTTGGAATGTTCCTACTCATGACCACAGAACCTGAGCTCTGATCTACAGGGATGCAGAGGTCACATAGGCTCCTAAGCTGAATTGGACCCTAGATCACATCAAATCGATGGGGTTTACAGCCAATAGTATTTATATACCTTTCCCATATTAAGGAGCTACTCTCTTCCCAGATCCAGCTTTCTGGTCCTTTTCCAGCCATGATATCATCTCCCTAGACAATAACTTGGATCCACCTGCATATCAGATTTCAGGCTGAGGGGAAAAAAGAAAACAAACAAACAACAAACTAGTATAGCCATAGTCCCTTTGGACTATAACTAAAATATGCCTACTAGCTATATACAAAATGGAGGACCCCCAACTCTTCATCAGCACTATTCCAGCTTTTAGGCCCATGATTGGTCAACAGTTTGTTTGGCTTTGTATGATAACTCTCTTTTCAACCACCAGGTTCCAGATGCTAGTATGATGCCGACCAGACTCCCCTGGACAGACAACTCCACCATGTGTCCTGGAGCTCTGCTTCCCCAGATACCCACCCCACTAGGGAAAGAGAGAGGCAGGCTGGGAGTATGGATTGACCTGTCAATGCCCATGTTCATTGGGGAAGCAATTACAGAAGCCAGACCTTGCACCTTCTGCATTCCACAATGACCTTGGGTCCATACTCCCAGAAAGTTAAAGAATAAGAAAGCTATCAAGGGGGGAGGGGGATAGGATATGGAGATCTGATGGTGGGAATTGTGTGGAGTTGTACTCCTCTTGTCCTATGGTTTAGTCAATGTTTTCTTGTTATAAAAAAAAAAGAATAGGAAAGCTGTCAGGGGAAGGGATGGGATACGGAGTTCTGGTGGTGGGAATTGTGTGGAGTTGTACCCCTTTTATCCTATGATTTTGTCAGTGTTTCCTTTTTACAAATAAAATAAAATAACAAAGTAATGAGTGACTCCAAACATTATAATCTTCATTGCCAAGCACTTACAGTAAGAAAGAAAAGAAAATCAAACAAGAAGCCACTTTTTAGGTCTACTTAGTAATATCCTCATTGGAGAAGAGAAATTATTATTAATTCTTAACACTGACTATATTATTTTCAATAACTTATGTAAATGAATGTGACATATGCACAAAACATTTTTGTGCATATGATTTAGGATGGTTTAGGATGACTATCTGAACAAAAACACTTTGTGGAGTTGTTTAATTTGTAATTGAGAAAGATATATATATATATAATATTTTACTTATTTATTCCCTTTTATTGCTCTTGTTGTTTTTTTATTGTTGTTATTATTGTTGTTGTTATTGATGTTGTCTTTGTTGGATAGGACAGAGAGAAATGGAGAGAGGAGGGAAAGATAAAGGGGGAGAGAAAGATAGACACCTGCAGGCCTGTTTCACAACCTGTAAAGCGACTCCCCTGCAGGTGGGGAGCCGGGGGCTTGAACCAGGATCCTTATGTCTGTCCTTGTGCTTCACACCATGTGTGCTTAACCTGCTGCGCTACCGCCCGACTCCCCAAGATATATTCTTTTTCCTGGAACACTAGGAAAAGTTTCCCTTTTGCTTAAAGAATGAAGAACCTATTGGTACTGAAACATGAATATTTTCATTAAAAACAAATGATGTTGTCCTACAACTTCAAGGAAACAAATTAAATATTTGTTGCCAATGATAGAATTTGAGCTATCAAGTGAAAATTTGAGTTTTGGAAAACTGTGTCTATGACCATGAACTTGAAAACTTCCTTAGATGAAAAGTGTTTCATACGATACTGGTGGTGATTTTAAAGCAATTGTTATCAAATAAGGAAATATGTCAGTGTTTGGAAGATCTCCATAACTCTGTAATCCTATATGCTCTAATATCGCAAAATCACACATGCATTTGAAGAATTAGAGCAACAGATATTTTTTTCCTACAATCACTATTTATGAGAGAAAGAAAATTCTACTATAAAGCACTTTTGGTTCATGCATTTTCATTTCAATAGACATACCTTCATTATTTTTAGCCTAACTTTATAAGTTGAAATTGAGAATAACTATTACAGTTCAAATAGTTACCAAGATGATCTCAACTAAAGCAAGAGTAATGGTTTTTGGAATATATATATGTGAATGTCTTAAACATTAAGATGACTGTTTAAGAAACTAAAATAAAAAATAGATTAATCTTATTGTACAACTTCTAAAGCTACACTGAAATAAGTGAAAAAGGAGCAACAGATCTTTGTGTAACAGGGAATAAAATTTCATTGATATGCTGAAGCCAAAAGTTCATTGGTGCCATATTGCTGCTAAATTTTCAGAAATTATACTTGTTGAGAGTTTTTGTGTAGTGCCAATGGATAATATTCATTATTATCTTAATATATCTTTCCAGATCATGAATTTTAAAAAATTTTATAAAAATTATCTTTATTTAATTGGTGGAGACAGCCAGAAATCAAGAGGGAAGAGAGTGATAGAGAGGGAGAGAGACAGAGAGACACCTGCAGCACTGCTTCACCACTTACAAAGCTTTACCACTGCAGGTGGGGATAGGGAGGCTTGAACCTGGGTCCTTGCTCATTCCAGATCATGAATTTCAAGATGTGTAGATTTTCTTTCTATTCTTTAGTAAATATAGCATATTGTAGTAGATTAAATAATTAACAAACTGAGTGGATCTAGTTGACTTTCAGAAAGACAGAATCAAGAGATTCCTAAAAATTTTAAAAAGATGAACATCTCACTAAATAATTTTTACTTGGAAAACTTATATTCACTTTTCCTAAAATATGCTACTTATAATGAATGATGTATCTACTTGTTTTTGCTGTTTTTGATTGACTTAATGAGTTAATGCTTTTTTTCTTCTTTAAGTTCTTAAATATACTCATAAAATTAATAAACATAAACAAGACAAATTTGCTTTCTCAAGAATTTTTTTTGTGGAAAGGCATTGTTGGGACCTAGTATGTAAGAAGTTTCACTGCTCTGGGCCAACTTTTACAACTAGAGAAGGGCAAAAACAAAGAGGGAGAGACATCAGAGCACCAAAACTGCCCCTAGTGCTATGGTATATAACACAAAGGTGTTGCTGGGGGCTCAAATCTTGTTTACTCTGTGCAAGACAAGGTAGGCACCATACCAGCTGTCTTGCCAGTCTTTCTCAAAAAGTTTCTTCTTCTCTCTCTTCTTCTTCTTCTTCTTCTTCTTCTTCTTCTTCTTCTTCTTCTTCTTCTTCTTCTTCTTCTTCTCCTTCTCCTTCTCCTTCTCCTTCTCCTTCTCCTTCTCCTTCTCCTTCTCCTTCTCCTTCTCCTTCTCCTTCCCCTTCCCCTTCCCCTTCCCCTTCCCCTTCCCCTTCCCCTTCCCCTTCCTCCTCCCCTTCCCCTTCTTCCTTCTTCCTTCTCCTCCTCCTCCTCCTCCTCCTCCTCCTCCTCCTCCTCCTCCTCCTCCTCCTCCTCTTCCTTCTCCTGCTTTTTGTACCAGAGCACTGCTCAGGTCTGGCTTATGGTGGTGCAGGGGACTGAACCTGGGACTTTGGAGCCTCAGGCATGAGAGTCTGTGTGCATAACCATCGTGCTATCTACCCCTACCCTCTCAAAACATTTTTAAGGATAGATATGTCCCTAATTTGGGAACCATTGAACTGAAAGGGTCAAAGTTAAGCCTTTCATATATGCATCTATTTGCTAATGTAGTCATTAAAATTAGTATTTCTTTTTTAAAATTTAATTTATTTATTCCCTTTTGTTGCCCTTGTTGTTTCATTGTTGTAGTTATTATTGTTGTCATTGTTGTTGGATAGAACAGAGACAAATGGAGAGAGGAGGGGAAGACAAAGAGAGAGGGGGAGAGAAATACAAACACCTGCAGACCTGCTTCACCACTTGTGAAGCAACTCCCCTGTAGGTGGGGAGCCAGGGCTTGAACCGGGATCCTTATGCTGATCCTTGTGCTTTGTGCCATGTGTGATTAACCCACTGCGCTATAGCCCGACTCCCTAAAATTAGTACTTCTAACATGTTTTATAGCCAAGAAATCTTTTATAGTAGTGCAATTGAAAATATTGTCTTTTCTAGTTATTTCTAGGTACAAACACTTATGGAAAGTGAAAATTCTGGAATGTAGCTCTTGCTTTATTTTATCAAGATATTTTTCCTTTGGTGTATCAAAAAAAGAAATCTCTGAAAATGTTGATGCTATTAATATCAAAATAAGGTTGCTATATAGATAAAAAGCTTACAATCTTATGATACCAACGCAAATCGAAATTCAATAGTAGAAAATTCACTCATTATAAATTTCCCAAAGGCTTTTTTTCTTCATCGAATTATGACACCTGACAAATCGCTGCAGGGAAATGTGCCAAATGAGTTCCCCTGTTGTTTACAGCTTGTCACAGGCTGGTGAAATACAAAAAGATGAATGATCTTTCCCACTTCAGATTCTCTTTTCTCATAGTAGGAAGCTGCTCTCTCTCCATCCTCACAAATAACTGGTTTAGATCACTACAAGAAATCAAGAATGTTATGTGTACTTGATGAGATCATGGAACTAGAAGAAGAAATGATGGAGTTCTGCTCATTAATCTCCATGCAAGGTGATCCCACACTAAGCAAAGCTGAAGAAGCACGATTTTTGTTTTCTACGGGAATTGATTTCCTTGTGTCCAAATTGTCTTTTTGTTTGTTTGTTTGTTTCCTCTCATTTAGTTAATTCCTGTCTACCTGTCTGGCTACCCAAGAGTGAGTGAGTCATAGACTGGCAACCTTGATATACCTTGAAAGTTGATAGAAATGCCAACTCTTAAGTCCTATCTTAGTCATCCTGAATCAGAAAGTGCATTTTCACAATATGTCCAGGTGACTTCATATCTATTCATATTTTAGAAACACCACTGTAGATGATTTTAAATCTGACTACACTGATATTATCTGGAGAATTCCCCCTGATTTTTGATGCTTGGGCTATACCAAAGAAATCAAATTGAAATCCATGGCAATAGAACACTTTGATTAAGAAAAATAAGCATCCTTCAAGCTTTCTGCCTGTTTTAATGATTTACCATAGTTTTGTAATACTATAAAATGCTGACAATCCAGCACCACACTTCTATGTTCTAATGCCATCCCTCTATCAAAATGATCCATTCCTTTTGTCTCACTTCCCTTATATCTCTATACATGCAACTTTAAAATTTTAAGGTTTATTTGCTTATAAGTGAGAGATAGATATAGACACAGAGAGATAGATAGCAGAACACTGGATTCACAGGCATGCTGTAATATGAGTTCTCTAATGTGAGTTCTGTGCTTTAATGTTGATCTATCTCCCTGGCTTTCACTTCCATTTGAATTTAGATGTGTATAGTTAGAAACTTTCTTCTTAGTATTGCTTTTGCAATACCCCATAAGTTTTAAAGTGTGTCTGTTTTCATTTGTCTCAATGCACTTTCTAATTTTTGTTTTCCATTTGAATTTTCTTTGTCCCAAATGCATTTTATCTGGATAGTGTTGTTAAATTTCAATGCAGTAATCTTCCTATTATTGAATTCTAGTTTTATATAATTGTAATAAGACGATAACTGGTGGGGGTTGGGCAGTAGCACAGTAGGTTCAGCGCCCATGGTGCAAAGCACAACGACTGGATTAAGGATCCTGGTTCGAGCCTCTGGCTCCCCACCTGCAGGGGTGTCGCTTCACAAGTGGTGAAGCAGGTCTGCAGGTGTCTGTCTTTCTCTTCTTTCTGTCTTCCCCTCTCTCGATTTCTCTCTGTCCTATCCAACAACAACAATAGCAGTGACAAGAATAATGATAACAATAAGGGCAAGAAAATGGGAAGAATGGTCTCCAGGAGCAGTGATTCATGGTGCAGGCACCGAGCCTCAGCAGTAACCATGGAGGAAAAAAAAAGATAACTGGTGTAATTTTAATTTTATTAAATATATTAAGACTTGATCTATGGCCTACCATGATCTATCCTGAAAATTATTCTGTGTATGCTTGATAAGAGTATGTAGTATATTATATAAATAATTATATTATAAAATTAATATATTATAAAAATATAATAGTTTTTTATTTATTATTTTTACTTGATAGGGCAAAAAGGAATTGAGGTAGGAGGGGAGGTAGAGAAAGAGACCCCTGGAGCATTGCTTTATCATTAGTGAAGCTTTCTTCCAGTAGGTGGGAGCAGGGGTCTGAACCTGGATCCTTGCACTTGTAGCATGTACGCTCAACCAGGTGCACCACCATCCAGCCCCACAGAGTATGTATTTTGCTGCTATTGGTTGGATTGTCCTGTGGTATGTTTCTTAGGCTCATTTGATATGCAATATTGTTTATATTGCTATTTCCTCATTGGATTTCTGTCTAATGTCCTATCCAATGCTGAAAGTAGAGTATTGATTGTTGCTTGAAGCGGTGGTGGGGTGCAGTGGAGAGAGAAAATCCAAGTGCAGAGGGAACACAAACCTTTATTGTTGGGTCAGACGGGTGGTTCAGGTCACGTGGAGCCAGCCAAAATTGATGACACCTACTGAACAACACTATAGACCCCTTTGTGGCCCCCATAGGTCCTTGCCCTCAATGTGGATCAATAATGGTAGAGAATTTTCCATCCTCCAAAGGGAGGCTGGATAACATCCTCTATCTACCACGTGAGGAAGATGGATACTGAAATTGGGGCAGCCTGGAACGTTTCTGCTCATGACCACAGAATGTGAGCTCTGATCTACAGGGATGCAGAAGTCACATAGGCTCCTAAACTGAATATGGACCTTGGATCAAATCAAATTGATGGGGTCTAGAGTTAACAATATTTATACACCTTTCCCATATTTGGGAGCTAATGTCTTCCCTGATCTAGCTTTCTGGTCCTTTCTCCAGCCATAACATTATCTCCCCAAACAGTAAATTGGGTCCTCCTGCATATCTGAGGTCAGGCTCAGGAAAAAAGCAGTATAGTCATGGGCCCTTTGGAATATAAAATAGGCCTAATAGCTGTCGGGGTCTCTGGTGGGGTGATCTCCAGGAGAAAGGTAACGGACCAGTTCTTTCTTGGTCAAGCAAGAAACGACATGAAGTAAAGACACTGGGGAGACTTAATTATCCAAAGGTATTTGAGAGAAGCATAGGGGTTAAACCAGTAGGGTGAGACAGAGAGAAGATGGATATCAAAAGGCCATATAGTTTGGAATTTCTCTTGTCTGGAGTATGAGGTGTATGATGGAGTGTATGATAAGGTGTGTTCTCCTCTGTGATCAGAAGGTAAGGTGACTTTGAGTAAGTGAATCTTAAAGTAGACGGCCATGTGGCCTGCAGTTAATGGGGAAAAGTATTGGTGTTTCTGTGGGCCTGAGAGTCAAGAAGGAAAGAAGTAAGTCTGAGTTTCTCCCCTTTGCTCACCTCGGTTGAGAGAGACTAACCAAGAGGGTATCTTCTCAGACCTCCATCCAAGGATGAGGGGAGTTCTCCCTAAGCTCTATCAAGCTTACACATAGTCCCAACAACTAGCTATCTTCAGAAGGGAGACCCCAAATCTTCATCTGCAATATTCCACCCTTTAGGCTCATGATTAAGTCAATGATTTGTTTGCTTTATATGTTAACTCTCTTTTTAGCCACCAGGTTCCAGATGCTACCACGATGCCAACTGGACTTCCCTAGGCAGACGACCCCACCAATGTGTCCTTGAGCTCTGCTTTCCCAGAGCCCTGCCCCACTACAGAAAGAGAGAGACAGGCTAGGAGTATGTTTCAACCTGAAAACACCCATGTTCAGTGTGGAAGTAAATACAGAAGCCAGACCTTCCATTTTCTGGACCCCATAATGACCCTGGGTCCATGTTCCTGGAGGGATAAGGGGAGGAGATGGGATATGGAGTTCTGGTGGTGGGAATTGAGTGGAGTTGTACCCTTATTATGCTTTTTGTCAGTATTTCCTTTTTATAAATAAAAATAAAAAAATAATGGTTACGCAAACAGACTCTGATATCTGAGGCTCTGAGGTTCCAGATTCAATCCCCAGCACCACTATAAGCCAGAATTTAGCAGTGCTTTGGTGAAAACAAAACAATAATGAGATGAACTGGCATTCTGATAGTATCCCCATAAATGTTGTCTTATACAATATGTGGTACTAGTATTAGACTAGGCATAAAAAATTAAAATGATGTGAGCAATTTTTTTGTAGGTATAATGATTCATGTAGAGATAATAAAGAAGCATTAAAAGGTTAACTTTCTGGTAGTCTAGTGTAATTGCTATAATTGCTTCATGACAACCTAGCCCATACTATAAAATTTTTGTGTTTATAGTATTATTTATAGTATATAGTCTCTGTATTTGTGCATAGTCTATGGGAGTAAATGATAAAAGAAACATTATCTGCATGAACTTTATGCACTCATGATGTATCTAACTTTTTAAAAAAAAGTTCCTAGGCTACTTCTCAGATTTTTTCAAATCATTGTAAATTTTTGAAATATTTTCCAATATATGTATGAAGGTTTACATAAGAAAATACTTGCATTTTAAACTAGTATCATTTGAGGTCAATAATAAAACATTTCTGTCCTCTTGTTTTTCTTTTGAAGGGTAATAACCTTCTAGAGTTATTGAACTACTTAAATGACTAATAATAAGCATATCAAATGCTTGGTGTGTCGCCTAGCTTCTAGTGAGAGCTCAGTGTTAGATATTGTGGTATTTTGGCAACATCAGTTACTGTAGCAGGAGTTGGAGAGAAATGTACATTGTCAACTCTTCTTTAGGTCTACCCTCAGCCTGGAAAGGATAATGTAAGATATCCTGCCATTATTTAGGACTCATCTCTGTTAGCTAATATTTTGGATAGTGGCTGAGAATACAGAGTGGAGCTATAGAATCTCTCTCTCTCTCTCTCTCTCTCTCTCTCTCACACACACACACACACAAAAGCAACAAAGATGAAAATTCTGCATGATTAAAAGTCTATAAAATAATGGAATTTAAAGTGTCATGTTTTCTGGTTTTTGGTATTAATCTTCTTATTGTGGTAAGATATACATAATGTAAAGCACATCACTTTAATAATTTTTTCCTATTTTTTATTTAAGAAAGGATTAATTAACAAAACCATAGGGTAGGAGGGGTACAATTCCACACAATTCCCACCACCCATTCTCCATTTCCCACCCCCTCCTGATAGCTTTCCCATTCTCTATCCCTCTGGGAGCATGGACCCAGGGTCATTGTGGGTTGCAGAAGATAGAAGGTCTGGCTTCTGTAATTGCTTCCCCGCTGAACATGGGCTTTGACTGGTCGGTCCATACTCCCAGTCTGCCTTTCTCTTTCCCTAGTAGGGTGGGTCTCTGGGGAAGCGGAGCTCCAGGACACATTGGTGGGGTCTTCAGTCTAGGGAAGCCTGGCCGGCATCCTGATGGCATCTGGAACCTGGTGACTGAAAAGAGAGTTAACATGCAAAGCCAAAAAAATTGTTGAGCAATCATGGACCCAAAGCTTGGAATAGTGGAGAGGAAGTGTTAGGGGGGTACTCACTGCAAACTCTAGTGCACTTCTGCTTTCAGGTATATATTTTGCAGTAGTTTACGGATACGTGTGAACATATGCTCTCTCTCACAGAAACTGGTGTGTATCTAGGTTTTGGGACTTTTTTAGAAAGTGAACCACCTGAGATGGAATTAGAGTATACTATGAAAGGAAAGGTCTCATCCGAGTAATGAAGTTGAAGGGTTGTCATTCCACACGTGAAGTCTCTTCACAGTCTGAGGTGAAGCATGTTGAGGTGGCAATCATTGCATTGGTTAGGTTGTGATCGGCAGATGTAATATTATTTGATACGGATTGGGAGAGGCATACGGGAAAGTGGGCCCTATCCAAGGATAAAGAAAGGATCCTAAAGGCTGCAAGGAAGAAACAAAAAGTCACATACAAGAGAAAACCCATAAGAGTATCTGCAGACTTCTCCACTCAAACTCTAAAAGCCAGAAGAGAATGGCAAGATATCTATTGAGCCCTGAATGAAAAAGGGTTTCAAACAAGGATAATATATACTGCTAGACTTTCATTCAAACTAGATGGAGGCATCAAAACCTTCTTAGACAAACAACAGTTAAAGGAGGCAACCATCACCAAACTGGCCCTGAAAGAGGTTCTAAAAGACCTCTTATAAACAAGAACATCACTATAATACTGGCAATATATCAGAGCAAACAAAAAAAAATTTTTTTTTTGAACAATGGCACTACAATACATTAAATCCATAATATCAATAAATGTCAGTGGCTTAAACGCACACATCAAAAGGCACAGAGTGGGGGGATGGATCAGAAAACATAACCCAACCATATGCTGCTTGCAAGAATCCCATCTGTCACAACAAGATAAACACAGACTTAAAGTGAAAGGAAGAAAAACTATCACACAGGCTAATGGACCACAAAAAAGGGCAGGAACAGCCATTCTCATCTCAGACACGATAGATTTTAAATTAAATAAAGTAATAAAAGATAGGCAAAGACACTACATAATGATTAGAGGATCAATCAGCCAAGAAGACTTAACAATCATTAGCATCTATGCACCCAATGAGGGACCATCTAAATACGTCAAGCACTTACTGAAAGAATTTCAAAAATACATCAATAGTAATACAATAATAGTGGGAGACTTCAATACCCCACTCTCACACTTAGACAGATCAACAAAGCAGAGAACCAACAAATGTACAAGAGAATTGAATGAAGAGATTGACAGACTAGACCTCTTGGACATTTTCAGAGTCCTTCACCCCAAAAAAACTGGAATACACGTTCTTTTCAAATCCACACAACACATACTCAAGGATAGACCACATGTTAGGCCACAAAGACAACATCAATAAATTCAAGAACATTGAAATCATCCCAAGTATCTTTTCAGACCACAGTGGAGTAAAATTAACATTTAACAACAAACAGACAATTATTAAAAGTCACAGAATTTGGAAACTAAACAACATACTCCTTAAGAATCACTGGGTCAGAGAGTCACTCAAGCAGGAAATTCAAATGTTCCTGGAAACAAATGAAAATGAAGACACAACCTATCAAAATATCTGGGACACAGCTAAAGCAGTACTGAGAGGGAAACTTATAGCCATACAATCACATATTAAACACCAAGAAGAAGCTCAAATGAAAGACCTTACTGCACACCTCAAGGACTTAGAGGAAGAGGAACAAAGGAACCCTAAAGCAACAAGAAGGACAGAAATCACTAAAATCAGAGCAGAAATAAACAACATCGAAAATAAAAGAACCATACAAAAGATCAATGAAGCCAAATGTTGGTTCTTTGAAAGATGAAACAAAATTGACAAATCCCTAGCCAGACTCACCAAACAAAAAAGAGAGAAGACTCAAATTAATAGAATTATAAACGATGGAGGAGATATCACAACTGACACCACAGAAATCCAGAGAATCCTGCCAAACTTCTATAAAGAACTATATGCCACCAAGCTAGAGAATCTGGAAGAAATGGAACAATTCCTAGAAGCATATGCCCTTCCAAAACTGAACCAAGAAGAACTACACAATCTAAATGCACCAATCACAGACAAAGAAATTGAAACCTTTATTAAGAACCTCCCCAACAACAAAAGTCCTGGACCAGATGGCTTCACAAATGAATTCTACAAAACTTTCAGGAAACAGTTAGTACCCATACTTCTTAAGCTTTTCCATAAGATTGAAGAAACACTTTAATAATTTTAATTGTACAGTTCTATGACATGAAATATACTCACACTTCTGAACTTTCACCCTTGATTTAACTACATGACTTTTTCATCTTTCCTGGTGGAAAATATACCCATTAAACATGAATTCCCCTGTTGCTTTGTCCTCTTGTTTGATGATAGTGGAACTGTTATAACTGGTTGCTGGAGTAATGGTTCCTTATGAATATTTTCTTTAATATTTTTGTAAGTCTCATTAGCCGCTCTTGAAGTAGAAAGTGTAATGAGGAATTTCATGGGTCAAAGAAGGAGAATACTGTTTGGACATTCTTTATAGGAGAGTAGATTTTTTTCTCTTTATTGAGGGATTAATGTTTTGCATTCTATGGTAAATACAATAGTTTGTATATGCATAACCTTTCTCAGTTTTCCACATAACAATACAACCCCCACTTAGTCCTCTGTCATCCTTTTCCAGGGGAGAGTAGATTTTTAATTTATGACATAAACATATGCTTATTCACTGTAAAAGCCGTTATTACAGAGTCCTGGTTACCACTAAGTGATTTAAATCTCAGAACTCACTGGGAATATACAGATGTTAATTGTTCACTGTTGCACTAAGGCTTCCCAAATTTCTCACAAAGTTTCAAAGTAATTATAATTGTCTTCTGGAATTTCATGTATTAGTGAAATCATTACTTGGAGAATGATGCCGTGAAAACTTGACTTCACAATGTTGTTACATAAAGTTTCTTTGGGAAGAGAAAACTTGGTGGTCTTGTGAGTTGTAGAGATAAGTATTCAGCTGAGAAGTATAGTTAATGTTTATATAGATGCAGAAGACAAAAAGATCCAAATTTTGTAGATCTGAAGCTTAAAACATTTTGTCCAGTCCTCTATTGGAGAAAGATCTTAATGTATTGCTCTTAAAATAACTGAGCTTTTTTAGCTTTCATGATTAGTCCATCTTAAATCATTTGATCACCAAGTTTTCAAGAAACACTTAAAAAAAAATATTTTGTTTATTTATTCCCTTTAGTTGCCCTTGTTGTTTTATTGTTGTAGTTATTATTGTTGTTGTTGGATAGGACAGAGAGAAATGGAGAGAGGAGGGGAAGATAGAGAGGGGGACAGAAAGATAGACACCTGCAGATCTGTTTCACCACTTGTGAAGAGACTCCCTTGCAGGTGGGGAACCGTGGGCTCGAACCGAGAGCCTTACGCTGGTCCTTGTGCCTTGTGCCACGTGCACTTAATCCACTGCTCTACCGCTCGACTCCCAGGAAATACTTTTTATCTCAGGTAATGTCCTAAAGCTTAATTCACTGAATCTTGCCTAGATCCACTTGTACTTGGAAGTGAGATTAGATGACCAAATGTTTAGCTAGGCAACATGGTTTGGATTTAGTCTTATATCCTGCTTTTGTCCTTCCTTTGGTTCTTTGAGTGGTCTCAGGTAGTGTACTTGCTCATTTAAGGTCTTAATGTCTTTGTTCTAGAAAACATGGAGTTTTTTTTTTCTTTTGTTATTACAGCTTCAGCAATGACTACTTTAAAAATACTTAATATCTCTCCTTGTGAAGAGAGTTTTTTCTATATACTACATTAGTATATATATTTTTCTTTTCTTTCAGAATTATTACTGTGGTTCAGTGCCTGCACTACAACTCTACTGCACCTGGTGGCCCTTTTTTTCTTTTTCTTTATTTTTTTATTAGTTAAAACAGAAAAAATGAAAGCAGGAGTGGGAGACATAGAGACACCTGTAATCCTGCTTCACTGTCCATGAAACTTCTCCTCTGGTAACCAGGGCTGTTCAATGGCTTTCACAGTGAACAAACATGTGTTGATATGACCAGTGGCTTGAGAACTTGGTACTAGTGCATGGTAACATGTGCATTCCACCCAGAGCACCCCCCATATTAATACATTTTCATCCTGTTAACCTTTTGAGTGACATCAGACACAGTGGAGGAGAGACTTAAAAATTTAATTTTTAAATAATTATTCCAGCCTTTAGGTTCATGATTAGTCAACAACTTGTTTGGCTTTATATGTTAACTCTCTTTTCAGCCACCAGGTTCCAGATGCTAGCATGATGCCGACCAGACTTCCCTGGACAGACAGCCCCACCAATGTGTCCTGGAGCTCCTATTCCCCAGAGCCCTGCCCCACTAGGGAAAGAGAGAGGCAGGCTGGGAGTATGGATGGACCTGTCAAAGCCCATGTTCAGTGAGGAAGCAATTACAGAAGCCAGACCTTCTACCTTCTCCATTCCACAATGACTTTGGGTCCATACTCCCAGAGGGTTAAAGAATAGGAAAGCTACCAGGGGATGGGATGGGATACAGAGTTCTGGTGGTGGGAATTGTGTGGAGTTGTACTCCTCTTATCCTATGGTTTTGTCAGTGTTTCCTTTTTATAAATAAAATAAAAAAAAAGAAAATTTAATTCTTATTTTTCAGGTTCCTTATATATCCTTTAGTATGACAATGGAAGAGAGAAATGTTTTCGTTTTGGGAAATTATAAGCGTTCAACAAAACCTACTAATACTGTACATTATAACAGGGACTGAAGTATCATCAAATACTAGCTTAGTAAGGACAAAAGAATAAAAACAAAGTTTTCAAGTACATGCACAAAGTAAGTTCTGAAAGTAATAGAAGTGCATTTTCCTGATTCACTACCAAGTGTGAGTATGTGTGTGTGTGTGTGTGTGTGTGTAGGATTCAAATATTTTGGAAATGCACATGTTTTCTTTCTAAACTAGCATTAGTATGGGGGCTTATGTATGTATACGCATGAAAGAAGGGGAGAAAGAAAGAGAGGAATGAAGGAGGTGGAATAAATGTGTTTGGATCAAAATAACCACTCATGTGAAGTGTTGAAAAAAGAAATATATAGGGGGTTGGGCAGTGGCTGGTGCAGTGGGTTAAGCACACGTGGCACAAAGTGCAAGGACTGCATAAGGATCCCGGTTGGAGCCCCCGGCTCCCCACCTGCAGGGGAGTCGCTTCACAGACGGTGAAGCAGGTCTGCAGGTGTCTATCTTTCTCTCACCCTCTCTGTCTTCCCCTCCTCTCCTGATTTCTCTCTGCCCTATCCAACAACAAATGACATCACCAATAACAATAATAATCACAACAAGGCTACAATAATAGGGGCACCAAAAGGGGGAAAAATGGCCTCCAGGAGCAGTGGATTCACAGTGCAGGCACTGAGCCCCAGCAATAACCCTGAAGGATATATATATAGTATATATTGAATAAAATCAACTTGGGAACTTAATATTTAACTTGAACCTGGCTTTGAAAGTAGTTCCAACTAAGGCAATTATTGAAGTTAAACAAAGTGAAAGGTTAGCTATTTGAAAATAGCAAGAGAATGATTTTCTGTATTTATCTCTGAGCTTTTCCCTGAAAAGGAACATGGGAATTAGTGTCCAGTACATTTTCCTTTGGGAGCCGCATTTGAACTTTAAACTCACCTCGTTGGTGAGCTCCGTTATGTCTGCTATTGATCCACAAGAGCAGGAGGAATTCTGGAGGCTGAGCTCTGAGCAGCACAGGCCAGCAACGAGAACGAAAATCCCCCAAGTGACTCACTCAGAGGAACTGCCCTTCCGGAGCCAGGAATATCTGTCAATAAATAGTACAGCAGGTGGCCAGACTCTGGGAGGGAGCTACAACTGCTTCTGCCTGTTTTATGGAGGCGGCAGCCAGGCTGCTATGGTCCATTTAGAGGACTGAAGGTCTACACCCATCCTGGAAATAGTCCTATTTATAGGATGTCTATGGGTTCCATGTGTGTTTTGCACTCAGAAAATGGGTCTATTCTGGGCCTGTCAGTCTGACCGTGGATCTTAGTCAGGTTCCAGAAAATTTTCATTACTCTGAACTCACTGTTATACCCATGCTACTACACAGTTGGGATTAGTTTTGCTGACATATATATATATATATATATATATATATATATATATTTAATTTAAGAAAGGAGAAATTAACAAAACCGTAGGATAGGAGGGGTACAACTCCACACATTCCCACCACCCGATCTCCATATCCCATCCCCTCCGCTGATAGCTTACCCATTCTCTAGCCCTCTGGGAGTATGGACCCAGGGTCGTTGTGGGTTGCAGAAGGTTGGACTAGATAGTGACTGTCCTTACCTATGAATCATTTACTCTTGAATTCTAGGGGTTCTTCCACTTCAGTCCTTTTATGGAGTCAGGAGAGATAGATGACAGGACAGGACAAGTGCCTTGCTAGGTGGTAACTCCAGATTTATTTATTTATTTATTTATTTATTTATTTATTTATTTATTTAAGAAAGGAGACATTAACAAAACCGTAGGATAGGAGGGATACAACTCCACACAGTTCACACCACCCGGTCTCCATATCCCATCCCCTTCCCTGATAGCTTTCCCATTCTCTATCCCTCCGGGGGTATGGACCCAGGGTCGTTGTGGGTTGCAGAAGGTGGAAGATCTGACTTCTGTAATTGCTTCCCCGCTGAACAGATTCTAGTCCCAGCACCACGCCAGAGTGTCATACCTGGGTACCTGGAGAGGCTCAGGTGCTATGCATGCTCTCTCCAAACCCCCCCCCCCCACTCTCATCTATCTCAATGAGTAAGTCAGCCATGGGTGAGGTCATACATGTATGACTGTAAAAAAAAAATTATGAATCATCTGACCAATTTGTTAGAATACAGTCCCATAGGTCTTTAATGTTACTTAAATCCTGGATAGATCCCAGGAATATGCATTTTAATGTTCCCTAGGTAGATTTTAAGTGGATGCACCTTGAGAAATATCTTTCTTGTAAAGCTGTTTTATTTTATTGAAGAGTGGAAAGGGGGTTGAGTCCCAAACATTTCAAAGCATATATATAACTTTAATCTAAGCAAATAAGCACCCTCCTTTTCCTAATATAATAGATGTCTAAGGTTATCCTGTCACAAAAGAGGATTCTGAGATCTTAAAAAAGAACTTCAAACCAACCATAAAGAATAATCCAGAGGGGAGGAAACCATCAGGCCAGGGAGTGAGTCAGCTTAGAGGGCTAAATTATGCGTATTTCATGCTGAATTGTCATCTTTGTCCTGCTGTTGCTCCTGTTTTCAGGCTTACCTGTTACTCCTTTTGCAGGAAAATAATTCTTTTTCAGCACATATGGGAGAGCTGTTAATATCATCATGGCTGTGTCAATGTCAGTTTCTGCTTGTCACACCTCACTCCGAACAGATTATTATGGAAAGTCAGTCAGTGCTTTCATGACATATTCTTGTATCTGTGCAAAACTATTGCTGTATTGCTTTACCCTGTCATTTTCCTTAGTTTTGCCTGATTCCAAGCTGTTGTCACTTCAGCACATACTATGATACTATGTGATTGTAATCCATAGGTTTCTCAAATTCTCAGGAGTGACAACACTCAATATTTAATTATATGAACTTATATCATGAACCTTAAGCCTTTTTAAATATTTGAAATTTGGAAGGGATTTTGAAATATTTTAAAATGTTGGGAAGTCCTAGATTAAAATTTCATGGTTGAATTAAAAGAATGGCCTTACGCAAGTTATTTCCATAAACATCAAGAACACCATTGTCTACTGAAATTGAATGAAATACTTTGGTTATTAGAAGTCAGGTTATCTGTTGCCTGAGACTGAGGCATAGGATTTGTTAGCTTTGCATACCTATTATCTAACATAGCACCAGGTTCACATTTGTTTATAATTAACTTATACTGAAGTTCAGTTACTTGTTGTATTAATTAGATAAGCTTTTCAACTGTTGATAATTACTTGAGGATACTGGACTTGATGGGATCATAAAGCAAATGTGACAGACACCTACCATACATGTTCTACTCTTTATTCCTAATTACTTGGAAGATATTGCATCATAGCTTTGTTGTTGTTGTTGTTGGACCAAGATGTTACCTCTCAATTACTTTAAGTAGTGCTACAGTAGAGCTGCTGGTAGTCAATCAGAATTAAGAAAAAGGTAAAGGGTTGGACTAAGAAGAAGATAGGAAGGGGACTGCTAGTGGCATACCCAGTATAGTGAGAACTTGGGCTCAAGTCCCTGGTCCTTACCTGGAGGGGGAAAGTTTTATGAGCCACAAAACAGTGCTGTTGGTATCTCTCTCTTCCTCTTCCCTTCTGATTTTTCCCTCTGTATAGCAACAAAAGAAAGAAATAAAAAAGAAAAAGAAATATCTACTGGGAGCAGTGGTAAGAATGCAGGCAAGGTGCCCCAGTGATGGTGCAAGTATTCAATTTAAAAAAGGGAGGAGAATGGAGGGGGAGAGGAAAGGTGAGAGGGAAGAGGAGGATAATTTTTTTTCCCCTTATCAGCCATACTAAAGCTTAAATAAATCAATGCTTTCTATGGCCAAGAGAGTAAAAATTCCCTAGAGATTGCAAATTGATTTCTTCTTCCTCAACTCATTGATTTTCGGTGGCTATCTTCAATCGTGTTTTAGCATTTTAAGGACGCAGAAAAGAGTCATTAAAAGTGGTCTGGGAGGTGGCGCAGTGGATAATACATTGTACTCTCAAGCAGGAGGTCCTGAGTTCAATCCCTGGCAGTACATGTACCAGTGTCATGTCTGGTTCCTTCTCTCTCTCCTCCTATATTTCTCATTAATAAATAAATAAAATAAAATAAAATAAAATAAAATGGTTAATGAATTTTGTTCTGGGCAAGTGGAAGAATTGTGGTGGTACTCCCCTAGGAATTTTCCAACCCTACTGAGTGATGTTTTAAGATCATGAGCTATTCTGAGTCAAGGAGACTCAGTGGGGTAAGAAATCTGGTAACAGACTAGAACCATAGGAAGGGGGAGAAAGAAATGAAAGAGAACTGTTTGGACTGAGGAGACAGCATAGTGGCTACGCAAAATGACTTCTATGTGGGAGTTGGGAGGTAGTGCAGCAGGCTAAGCACATGTGGTGCAAAGCGCAAGGACAGTTGTAAGGATCCTGGTTCCACCCCCGGCTCCCCCCCTACCTGTCGGGGAGTCGCTTCATAGGCAGTGAAGCAGGTCTGCAGGTGTTTTTCTCTCCCGCTCTCTGTCTTCCCCTTCTCTCTCCATTTCTCTCTGTTCTATCTAACAACAACAACTACAACAACAATAAAACAAGGGGAAAGAAGGGGATAAATATGAAAAAAAAGACTTCTATGCTTGAGGCTCTGAGGTCTCAGGTTTAATTGCTGACATGAAGAATTTATGTTGGTGGGGGGAGTGGTGTGTAGACACCTATCACAGAAAGACAAGATATTGTACCCATGTAGCAGCAACTGTGTCATAAATCATCATTTTTCTAATATGATTTGAAAAAAAAAAAAAGCGAACAATACAGGGGCAGTGTGAGAGTGTCAGCAGTTGGAACTTCAGGGACCACATGGTAAATTCAGTATCACAAGCTGACTTTTCTTGCTTTGTACTCTAACGGAGTAAAATTGCCATTCCATGCAACTGCCACATTCAAAAGAATATATTGTGAATCTAGGAGTCAAAATAGCAATTGATTTGTAGAAAAGGAGAACTTAAATCTATGGAACTGAGAGGAACCCAGGAAAAATAGTCCATAGATCTTCAACAAGCATCCCTGCTCTGTTCAGCCACCCCCATATTTATGCAAAGTGTTCTGGAAATTAGGCCGAAATTTGAAGACTACATATGT
Source organism: Erinaceus europaeus (assembly GCF_950295315.1). Taxonomy (NCBI): domain Eukaryota; kingdom Metazoa; phylum Chordata; class Mammalia; order Eulipotyphla; family Erinaceidae; genus Erinaceus; species Erinaceus europaeus. The sequence continues at coordinate 25,663,488 of NC_080174.1, read as the reverse complement.
CTGACTACAAGTTCTCATTACTCACTATATGTAATGTGGATGTCTTTCTGAAAATCATCGATATTTATTCAGAGATGAATCAAACTTGTTCTCCACTTTTGGGGAGGTCCCAATTTGCTGGTAATAAAAGATCCATCAACAATTGCCCCCATTAAAAATTTGAGGAACATTATGAAATATGTTTGAACAAAGAGCTATTAATTCTGCCAAAGGGAGTTGGAGAGTTTCAGGCATGAAAAATATTTAATAATACAGTACCTCAGAAGATATTTACTTTGATAGATTGTTAGTAAGATAATTAACTTGCTGTTAAAAGAGAGATTCCCACTTAGTATAGAATTCAATAGATAAAATAGCCCCCTGTCCCCACTTATTGATGGACTTAAAAAATACCTCTCTTTAAAAATAATGCACAATGTATGTTTAATGGAACAAGCCAAAAGACATGGATAAATGTGCAAGTCAAAGATATGAAGTGTTTCCCCCCCAAAAAAAAAAAACTAGTCTGAATGCTTGCTGACTGGAGTTGGATGTCTTAAAGAAAAAGATTTATTACTTAAGATGACCACTGAATGCTTGTGTCAGTGTTCTAGTGATTCCCAAAGGCAAGAGTGCCTTAATAATCTAATCTTATTTCTGTGAAGCCATCTAATCAGTTTGAGGGGGATTAGTGTTAGTTTTCGAAGGTCTCATTGCTCACTGGACCATCCACTAGAGTCAGAAGCCTAGACAAAGGGAGTCTATTCTTCTGTAAGAATGTGCTTATGTGGCAGACCTACTGCCTATTGTGGATTTCATTAACTGAACTTTCCTGTGGGTAGTTCTATTTTCTATGCCCAGCGATTGCTCTATTGATCTGCTCAGAGGGGTGACAGGCATCTCGTGATTTAGGATTGCCTGAAACACTTGGAAGGAATGTTTAATTTTTAGCACTGTTTCCTAGATGCATTTTATTGCCTGCAATGAAGTCAGATGCTCAGTTCCTCGGGGAGCTTACACTAATTAAAGGGTAAGGTTCAAAGGAACATGCTTCTTGTTAAACTAACCACCTTTTACATGAAATAAATATAGGCAAACAGTCTAATAAAGTCTTTGATTAATTTCAGTCTTTATGGTAAAAAGTCGAACTATCCTTTGGGGATGGAAAACTTTAAAGGAGATCATTGTGTAGATTTGCACTCAATTCTGTAAACAAGGCATTAAATGTTATTTGAATGCAGAGGCATCAGATTTGTCAAAACCTGTTACAAATTAGATATAAGAAATTATGTGGGTTGATGATAAAAATCTTCTAGATAGGTCAGAATAACTTCAAATCTGAGAAATTAGGACCATTTGAAGGTCCAGAAGAGAGACTGGAACCTATATAGTAGTTTGGAAGTCCATACAGAGTGAATTCTCTCTCCTCTCCTCCCCTTCCCTCTTTTCTTTTTTTTTTTTAATTTAAGAAAGGATTAATTAATTAGGAGGGGTACAACTCCACACAATTCCCACCACCCAATCTCCATTTCCCACCCCTCCCCTGATAGCTTTCCCATTCTCTATCCCTCTGGGATCATGGACCCAGGGTCATTGTGGGTTGCAGAAGGTAGAAGGTCTGGCTTCTGTAATTACTTCCCTGCTGAACATCGGCGTTGACTGGTCAATACATACTCCCAGCCTGCCTCTCTCTCTCTTTTTCCCTAGTAGATTGGGGCTCTGGGGAAGCAAGGCTCCAGGACACATTGGTGAGGTCGTTTGTCCAGGGAAGTCTGGTTGGCATCATGCTGACATCTGTAACCTGGTGGCTGAAAAGAGGGTTAACATACAAAGCCAAACAAGTTGTTGAGCTATCATGGACCTAAATAAAGGTTGGAATAGTGCTGATGAAGTGTTGGGGGTTACTCATTGCAGACTGTTATGTACTTTTGCTTTCGGGTATAAATTTTGCCCTAGTTTATGGATACATGTGAACATATGCTCTATCTCACAGGACCTGGTTTATATCTAGGTTTTGTGACTTTGTTAGGAAGTGAACCTCCTGGAATGGAATTAGTGAATACTGTGAAAGGAAAGGTCTCACCAGAGTAACCAAGTTGAAGGGTTGTCATTCCACACCTGAAGTCTCTGGACACAGTCTGAAGTGAAGCATGTAGTATTAATTTTAACTCATTCATCTTAATATGTAATATTATCATAATCATCTCTTTTTTTTAATTGCCTGTAAGGTTATCCCTGGGGCTCAGTACCTACAAGACGAAGGCACAGCTCCTGGTGGCCATTTTTTCCCCTCTCTGGCTAGAGACAGAGAGAAATTGAGAGTCAGGGGGAGATAAAGAGAGACAGAGAAAGAGAGATGACAACAGTACTGCTTCACCACTCATGAACCTTCCCCCTTGTAGGTGGGGACAATGGGCTTGAATCAACTGATGCTGAACCAATCACTATGTCCCTTTTATGAAGACTGTGTGCTTGAAGACTTTTGAGTTTTAGACTTTTTGATTTGTCAGTTCTTTACTAGAGGTGGTTCTATTTTCCAGGGCACATTTGGTAATGTTTGAAACAGTTTGGGTTGTTACAACTAGGTAAGGGAATTATTATTGACTGGATAGAGGTTAAGAATGCTGTTACACATCCCACAATGCATAGGCAAACCCTCACAACAAAGACTTACCCAGTCTGAAGTTTCAATAGAGATTCTTTTGATTTTAGATGATAATTTTATTGAAGGGAAAGTTCTTCTTTTTTTCTTCTTTTACTTCTATCACTCATGCCATGTCACTTAGTATAGTTTTAGCACAAAGTAGGAGCGTAGAAACTTATTTTTTTTATTTCAGTTTTTAAAAAATTCTCTTTTTTTGTTGCTTGGAAACAGCCAGAAACTGAGAGGGAAATGGAAGAGAGAGGGGGAGAGAGAAACACCTACAGCCCTGTTTCACCACTTGTGAAGCTTTCCCTTGCAGGTGGGGACTTGGGGTTTGAACCCGGGTCCTTGAACACTGTAATGTGTACACTTAACTAGGTACATCACCACTCTGCCCCAGAAACTGTTATTTTAATGAAAATAATGTTTGCTTTTTAATGTTTCCAGGTGGGTGGGCCAGACAGCTTAATGGTTATGCAATCAGACTCCAAAGCTCCAGGTTCAGCTTCTCCCAGTGCGTGCATACACACACACACACACACACACACACACACACACACACACACACACACACACACACACACACGCTGATATATGCTGTAGTGAAATAAATATGTAAAGTAAAATAAAATTGTCATTATTCATGTACTAATTTTCCCATATTTGATCTGGTTATATTAAAAATAAAAACTGCATCTTTCCCCACTGTAGTTTTTTGTATTCTTATTTTTTTTAATTGTTGTAGTTATTGTTGGATAGAACAGAGAGAAATGGAGAGAGGGAGAGAAAAAAATAGACACCTGCAGACCTGCTTCACCACTTGTGAAGTGACTCCCCTGTAAGTGGGATCCTCGAACCAGGATCCTTACATTGATCCTTGCACTTTGCACCACCTGCACTTAACCCGCTGCACAACCGCCTGACTCCCTCCCCACCATAATTTTATATCAATAAATATTTCAGTAATAGTTGTCATTGAATTAAAAGACTGTTAATTAAGGAACTTTGTCTCTATTACTGCTGAAGAGCTCTAAATTAATTATTTCCTGATTACATTGTACAGTATTTATGAAAATTAGTGAAATTTTTCTTTGGGGGTGGAGAAAGGTTGTTAGAATAATAGAATTGGATAGACTTGTCTGAGTTTCTATTTTAGACACCATTTTATTAAATTAGTTTTTCTCTCCCTTCATGGAACTAAATCCTCACTGATTGAAATTTACTCATGATCACTTTCCTTATGAAAAGCACACTTTTCAATGCTCACCTACATTTCAGAACAAATAGAATTCCATAGTTCTAATACAGTCTGGTCTTGCCCAAAACACAGTTCACCATCAAAATGATGATTTAAAAATTACTATGTACTATGTACCCCTCCCCTTGTTAGCTAATTTAAATTAATCATCTCTGGCTGGGGTTGGAGATGTGTTACAGCTACTCTACACACAGTGCCTTTTTTCAGTTTTTATTTATGATTACTAGTGGGTTCCAAGGTTTTTAAGATTATAGACTATATTTCCACACTGTACCCACCGTGAAATTCTGTGTCTCCACCTTCCAACTTCTCAACAATAATAGTTATCACTATAGTTTTCACAAAGTCTTAGAAAGAGTTTTTTCTCCTCTTTTTTCTTTTTTTTGCAAGCTTGTATATTTCTGTTCTCGAGAAGTTACGGTATCAGTGAAAAGATCTGGTAGTTTTTCATCTCTTTACATATTTTACTAGGCATAATAATCTCCAGTTCTGTCCATTTGGTCCCCAAAAAACACAATATTGTTTTGACATTTTTTTTTGGCTTTGTTTTTGGTTGCAGAGCAGTATTCCACTAAGTATATACCCCATAACTTCTTAAGCCAGTTATCTGCCAATGGGCATTTTGGCTGCTTCCATTCTTTGGCTATTGAAAGCACAGTAATTTTCGAAAGCTACTAGAGTAGTGGTATCAGCTTCTAACAGGGAAATTTGTAGTACTGGGGACCAATGTTCAAAAATGTATCTGTACAATTCCTGATAATACAATACCTGGAGCTATCAGTCAAATATTTGAAGGTCTGAAAATCATTTCAGGAATATAACTTTTAAAAATTTATTTATTTATTTAAGAAAGGAGATATTAACAAAATCATAGGATGGAGGAGTATAACTCCACACAATTCCCGCCACCCAATCTCCATATCCTATTCCCTTCCCAATAGTTTTCCCATTCTCTATCCCTCTGGGAGCATGGACCCAGGGTCCTTGTGGGTTGTAGAAGGTGGGAGGTCTGGCTTCTGCAATTGCTTCCCCACTGAACATGGGAGTTGACTGGTCGATACATACTCCCAGTCTGCCTCTCTCTTTCCCTAGAAGGGTGGGTCTCTGGGGGAAGCTCTGGTGATTTTCTGGAAGGACGCATTGGTGGGGTCTTCAGTCCAGGGAAGCCTGGCCAGCATCCTGATGGCATCTGGAACCTGGTGGCTGAAAAGAGAGTTAACATACAAAGCCAAACAAATTGTTGAAGAATTATGGACCCAAAGGTTGGAATAGTGGAGATTAAGTGTTGGGGGGTACTCACTACAAACTCTAGTGTACTACTGCTTTCAGGTATATATTTGCCCTGGTTTATGGATACCTGTGAACATATGCTGTATCTCCTGGAACCTGGTCTATATCTAGGTTTTGGGACTCTATTAGAAAGTGAACCACCTGGGATGGAATTAGAGAATACTATGAAAGGAAAGATCTCACCTGAGTGATGAAGCTGAAGGGTTGTCGTTCCACACCTGAAGTGTCTGGACACAGTCTGAAGTGAAGCATGCTGGTGTGGCACTCATTGCGTTGATTAGGTTGCAATCAGCGGATGCAATATTATTTGATAAGAATTGGGAGAAGCATATGGGAATGTGGGCCCTACCCTAGGGTCCCAGGACTGGGGGAAGTTTAGGCTCTATCGTGGAAATGTGAGATTCTTGCTGTCTTAGGGTTCAAGAAGACAGTGGATAGTTACTGTTATCATTACATTATTTGGTAATTGGATTAACTTTGAAAAGTCCCTTTGTTAGGCATACAATCAATTTTTCCCCCTCTCATATTAATTAGTGATTTATATTACTACAATTTAATAGGTGTGTACATAAGCACCATTCCCATCACCAAAAGATTGTGTCCCATCCCACCCACCCGCCCCCACCCCACCCCCACTCCTGCCAGCCCAGGAAGCCGCATGTCCACCCTCCAGATCACCACAGGGTTTTTACTTTGATGCCCTACTTTCAATTTAGTCAGATCCTGCCTTTAGTTTCCCTTTCTGATCTTTATCAACTTCTGTTGATGAGTGGGATAATCTCATACTCATCTTTATCTTTCTGACTTAGCTCACTTAACATAATTCCTTCTAGCTCTGACCAAGATGGGTCAGAGAAGTTGAGTTCATTGTCCTTAGTAGCTACATAGTATTCCACTGTGTATAGATACCACAGCTTTCTCAGCCACTCATCTGTTGTTGGACACCTGGGTTGCTTCCAGGTTTTATCTATTATGAACTGTGCTGCTATGAACATAGGTACACACATCTTTTTGGTTGGGTGCTATGGAGTTATGGAGTCCTTGGGGTATATCTCCAGGAGAGTAATTACTGGGTCATATGGAAGGTCCATGTCTAGCCTTGTGAGAGTTCTCCAGACAGCTCTCCACAGAGGCTGGACCAATTTACATTCCCACCAGCAATGCAAAAGGGTTCCTCTGACCCCACAGCCTCTCCAGCATTTGTTGTTGCTGTCCTTTTTGATGTATGCCATTCTCACAGGGGTGAGGTGGTATCTAAATGTTGTCTTAATTTGCATTTTTCTGACAACCAGCGACCTGGAGCAGTTTTTCATATGTTTGTTAGCCTTTTGGATCTCCTCTGAGGTGAATGTTCTGTTCATATCCTCTGCCCATTTATGGATGGGGTCATTTGCTTTTTTGGTGCTAAGTTTGCTGAGCTCTTTGTATATTTTGGTGATTAGTCTCTTGTCTGATGTATGGCATGTAAAGATCTTCTCCCATTCTGTGAGGGGTCTCTTTGTTTGTGTGATAGTTTCTCTGGCTGTGCAGAAGCTTTTCAATTTGATGTAGTCCCATTGGTTTGTTTCTGCTTTAGTCTTCCTTGCAATTGGGTTTGTTTCATCAAAGATGTCCTTGAGGCTTAGGTGGGAAAGTGTCTTAGCAGTGTTTTCCTCTAAGTATTTGATAGTTTCTGGTCTGACATCCAGGTCTTTAATCCATTTGGAGTTGATTTTTGTTTCTGTTGAGATAAAGTGGTTCAATTTCACTCTTCTGCATGTTTCAACCCAGTTTTCCAAGCACCACTTATTAAAGAGAGCCTCCTCTTCCATTTAATACTTTGGGCCTCCTTATCAAAGATTAGATGTCCATAGGTGTGCGGGTTTAGTTCTGGGCTTTCAATTCTGTTCCACTGGTCTGTGTGCCTATTTTTGTTCCAGTACCAGGCTGTTTTGATGATGATGGCTTTATAATATAGTTTGAGGTCTGGGAGTGTGATGCCTCCATTTCTGTTTCTTTTCCTTAAGATGGTTTTGGCAATTCTAGGTGTTTTCAGGTTCCAGATAAATGATTGTAGTTTTTGTTCTATTCTCTTAAAGAAGTTTGGTGGAACTTTGATGGGTATCTCATTAAATTTGTATATTGCTCTGAGGAGAATATTCATTTTGATGATATTTATTCTTCCGATCCATGAGCATGGGATGTCTTTCCATTTCTTGGTATCAGTTTCTATTTCCTTGAATAGTGACTCATAGTTTTCAGTATACAAGTCTTTCACTTCTTTGATCAGCTTTACTCCTAGGTATTTTATTGATTTTGTTGCAAAGGTAAATGGAAGTGATTTCTGGATGTTTTCTTCTTCAGATTTAGTGTTTGCATAAAGAAATTCCACTGATTTTTTGTGAATTGATTTTGTAGCCTGATACCTTGCTATATTGCCTAATAACTTCCAGTAGTTTTCTGCTTGATTCTTTAGGTTTTTCTATGTATACTATCATATCATCTGCAAATAGTGAGAGCTTGACTTCTTCCCTTCCCCCTTCCAATCTGTATTCCTTTGATTCCTTTCTCTTGCCTGATTGCTATGGCAAGAACTCCCAACACTATGTTGAAGAGTAATTGTGACAGTGGACAGTTCTGTCTAGTCCCTGATCTGAGGGGGAATGCTTTCAGCTTCTGTCCATTGAGTATGATGTTGGCTGTAGGTTTGCTATATATGGATTCCACTATCTTGAGAAATTTCCCATCTATTCCCATGTTTTGTAGGGTTTTGAGCATGAATGGGTGTTAGATTTTGTCAAAGGCTTTCTCTGCATCTATTGAGATAATCATCTGGTTTTTGGCTTTGCTTTTATTGATGTGGTGAATGACACTGATTGACTTACAAATGTTGAACCAACCTTGCATTCCTGGGGTAAATACCTCTTGGTCATGATGAATAATCTTTTTGATATGCTGCTATATCTAGTTGGCCAAGATTTTGTTTAATATTTTGGCATCTATGTTCATCAGAGATATTGGTCTGTAGTTTTCCTTTTTTGTTGTGTCCTTATCTGCTTTTGGTATCAGGGTGATGCTGGCTTCATAGAAGGGAGTGTTCCTGTTTCTTAGATCTTATGGAAAAGCTTTAGAAGTATGGGTACTAACTGTTTCCTGAAGGTTTTGTAAAATTCGGTTGTGAAGCCTTCTGGTCCAGGACTTTTGTTGTTGGGGAAATTCTTAATAATGGTTCTATTTCTTTGTGATTGGTGCATTTAGATTTTGTAGTTCTTCTTGGTTCAGTTTTGGAAGGGCATATGTTTCTAGGAATTCTTCCATTTCTTCCAGATTTTCTAACTTGGTGGTGTATAGTTCTTCATAGAAGTTTTACATGATTTTCTGCATTTCTGTGGTGTCAGTTGTGATATCTCCTCTATCATTTACAATTCTATGAATTTGAGTCTTCTCCCTTTTTGTTTAGTGAGTCTGGCTAGGGGTTTGTCAATTTTGTTTAATCTTTCAAGAACCAACATTTGGCTTCATGATCTTCTGTGTGGTTCTCTTACTTTCGATGTTGTTTATTTCTGCTCTAATTTTAGTGATTTCTGTCCTTCTTGTTGCTTTAGGGATCCTTTGTTTCTTTTCCTCTAAGTCCTTGAGGTGTGCAGTATGGTCATTTATTTAAGCTTTTCTTGTTGTTTAATATGTGATTGTATGGTTATGAGTTTCCCTCTCAATACTGCTTTAGCTGTGTCCCAAATATTTTGCTAGGTTGTGTCTTCATTTTAATTTGTTTCCAGGAGCATTTGAATTTCTTGCTTGAGTGACTCTCTGACCCAGTGGTTGTTAAGGAGTATGTAGTTTAGTTTCCAAATTCTGTGTCTTTTAATAATTTTCTGTTTGTTGTTAAATGTTAGTCTTACTTCACTGTGGTCTGAGAAGATACTTGGGATGATTTCAATGGTCTTGAATTTATTGATGATGTCTTTGTGGCCTAACATGTGGTCTATCTTTGAGTATGTGTTGTGTGGATTTGAGAAGAATGTGTATTCCAGTTTTTTTGGGTGAAGGGCTCTGAAGATTTCCAGGAGGTCTAGTCTGGCCATCTCTTCATTTAATTTTCCTGTTTCTTTGTTGATTCTCTGCTTTGTTGATCTGCCTAAATGTAAGAGTGGGGTGTTAAAATCTCCCACTATTATTGTATTACTATTGATGTATTTTTGAAGTTCTTGAAGTAGGTGCATGATGTATTTAGATGGTCCCTCATTGGGTAGGGGATAGATGTTAATAATTGTTAAGTCTTCTTGGCTGATTGATCCTCTAATCATTATGTAATCTCTTTGCCTATCTTTTATTACTTTATTTAATTTAAAATCTATTGTTTCTGAGATGAGAATGGCTGTTCCAGTTTTTTTTTTTGTGGTCCATTAGCCTGTATGATAATTTTCCATCCTTTCACTTTAAGTCTGTGTTTATCTTGTTGTGTCAGATGGGATTCTTGCAAGCAGCATATGGTTGGATTATGTTTTCTGATCCATCCTCCCACTCTGTGCCTTTTGATGGGTGAGTTTAAGCCACTGACATTTAGTGATATTATGGATTTAATGTATTGTTGTGCCATTTTTCGATGAATTTTATTTGCTCTGATATATGGCAAGTATTGTAGTGAAGTTCTTGTTTATAAGAGGTCTTTTAGAACCTCTCTTAGGGCCGGTTTGGTGATGGTTGCTTCCTTTAACTGTTGTTTGTCTAAGAAGGTTTTGATCCCTCCATGTAGTTGAATGAAAGTCTAGCAGGATATATTATCCTTGTTTGAAACCCTTTTTCATTCAGGGCTCAATAGATATCTTGCCATTCCCTTCTGGCTTTTCGAGTTTGAGTGGAGAAGTCTGCAGATAATCTTATGGGTTTTCCCATGTGTGTGACTTTTTGTTTCTCTCTTGCAGCCTTTACGATCCTTTCTTTATCCTTACTTCTTCTCATTGTGACTATGATGTATCTTGGTGTCTTCAGGTCTGGGTTGATTCTGTTTGGAACTCTCTGGACCTCTTGAATCTTGATGTCCTTTCTGTTATTCAGGTCTGGGAAGTTTCTTCTATTATTTCCTCTAGAATGTTTCCTTCCCCTTCCTCTCTTTCTTCCTCTGGCAGGCCAATTATACAAATGTTACTTCTTTTGAGATCATCCCATATGTCTCTGTTGTGTTTTCAGTGTCTCTCAATCTCTTTTTGAGATCTTTCACCTCTTTCTTAGTTTTCTCTAACTCATCCTCTGTCTGACTAATTCTGTTTTCTGCTTCTGTTAGTCTGCTTTCCCTTCCCTCAGCTTCTTTCCTCAGTTTAGCTATTTCAGCTTTCAGTTCTCTAATTGCCTCAAGATAATCAGTATTTTCCTTGGGGGTCTCAACTGTTGTGTCCCTAATATTTCCATTCCTTTCCTCCAATGTTTTTTTAATTTCTGTGATTAATAAGTTTATTATTGCTTGCATACTTTTCTTATTTATGGTTACTTCTGGCTGATTTGTAGTTTCTTCTGGGCTCTTGTCTTCATTCATTGTAGTAGCAGTTCTATTTGCTCTTCATCTACCCATTTTTTTGATTTATGTGTTTCTTATTTTTATGTTCTGTTGTTCTGCAGTGGTTGTGTTTTAAGTACAAGCAATACTGTATTAAATACCTTTATGACAAATGCAATCACCAACCTCAGAAATTACAATAGCAACTGAAGCAAGGATTGAAGCAGTTTAACCACTACCAGTTAGCCAAACAATGTCTCCAGTCCATGAAAAAATAGCAACCAAGTCCCAGTGAAGAAGAAAGAGAAAGGAAAAAAGGGATAGCAAGAATAGACAATTACGCAAATCTACTATCCACTGTATATTCTAGGGGTAGCAAGAGGAGAAAAGGAAGTAGAGCATGGATACACACATAGAGAGTCCACTCTGAGTGAGATTTCTTCCCCAAAATAATTCACAAATGAATATCAGTGATTCAGAAAGCTGAAGAAGGAGGACAGAAGAAAGGAAGACAAGAAAAAAAGGAAGAAAAACAAGAGAGAGAAAAGAAAAAAAGATAAGAAAAAGAACTGTAATAAAGGAGCAGTGAAAGGAAAGTTTTTAATTAATTAATTATTTTTTATTTTATTTTTTAATTAGCTTGGAGGTGGGAGAAGGGGAGAGTGGGTAGATGAGGTAGGAGTAGTGAAACAAGTTTCTCTTGCAATGGATAAGACGTCCAGTCCCCTAGCAATGGAAAATACACTAAGAGTTAATTCTGGTCAACCTAAAGGAGGGCAGGGGGGAAAGAGATACACCTTTATATAATATTAATCATAAAATGGAGCAGGGTAAAAAACCCTATCCCAGATTGCCTCAAGCCACCTGAACAGAGGCAGCTGATTGTTAGAATGTAAAACAAACAAACATAAAAAACCAAAAACCAAAAAAAAAAAAAAAAAAGAAAACCCCTTAGGGCAGTATTTCCCTTTTGTATATCCAATTGACCATTTAGAAAGAAAGAGGGCCATGGGTTTCAGAAAGGAATAGACTTGGAATGGAACCCCTGTTGAGCTAGGAATCTTGGTAAAGAAAGAAGCTCAGCAGGGAAGCCTGCTAAAAGCAGCTTTCTGGCACCCAGGGTCTGGTTGGGGGGGGGGGGACAGGGGTGCACTTCGGGTATAATAAAAAAAATTTTCCTTTCTTTTTTCCTCTATATTCTAACCCAAACTGGGCTATATTCGCCCCCTTGGTGTCACAGCTAGGACCCTGAATTCACTGTCCTGCTGAAGGCAAAAAATCCTACCGTTTCCAGCAGTTGCTATTGGAACTCAGACAAGAAGCTACTTCTCAGTCCACCATCTTGGCTCCACCCCCAGGAATATAATTTTTAAATATTTATTTTTTTCCCTTTTGTTGCCCTTGTTTTATTATCATTATTGTTGTTGTAGTTATTGTTGTTGTTATTGATGTTGTCATTATTGTTAGGACAGAGAGAAATGGAGAGAGGAGGGGAAGATAGAGAGGGGGACAGATAGACACTTGCAGGCCTGCTTCACTGCCTGTGAAGTGACTCCCTTGCAGGTGGGGAGCCAGGGGTTTGAACGGTTATCCTTCTGCCAGTTCTTGCGCTTTGCATCATGTGCGCTTAACCTCTGTGCTACCACCTGACTTCCTTCAGGAATATAATTTCTATGTAGACTATCATGAGCTCAGTACTTTTTTTTTTTAAACTAGTGACAAATCTTTCTCATCCTAATGATCTCTTACTAATTGAAGAAAGCTGATACAGGAAGGATGAATTGTACATTTTGGAACAAAACTAAGATATGTAACTAAGGTGTTTATCAGTATGAATTCCTCAGGGAGCTGGAACATACTCTTCATAACAAGTTCTCTAGCTAAAGGTTCCCACGAGCAGCTGTTCAGTTATTAATTATCTCTCTTCAACAAGTAGTCATGAAAAGGTTTCATAGTGGCCAGAATAGTCTTTCTTGATGTCTCGTCCATCCCAGTTCAAAGGCACCATTAGGACTTCTGAAGGACAGTATGACAGATAGCACAGTCCTTCTGGTCCTTGCACTTCCATATGTCTCTGGATGTCTTCCTAATTAGGATGCAAAGTAAAAGTGACAAGAGCTGTTGCCAGTGAACAGGCAGCAGTTGGCACCTCCCTGTGAGGGGGCAGCTTTAGCAGTCGGGGGTGTAGCATAATCATTCACATACCCTAATACACAAGAACTTTTTTTTTTTTAATGGAGTGTTGTAAGGTTCTTTGCCAATCAGATGTAAATTCCTTTTCTACATTGTGCCATGTTGTGTGATGGGAATAAGTGAGGGTACTCAGATATCTTGCAGATTTCTGACTGCTAAAACACTCAGAGCTGAGTTTCAGGGAGATGAGTTTCTTTAGGACACATTGAAAAGAATCAAGACATTTCTTTTGGAAAGGTAATCTGAATATAGTAGAGTGGAATATATCTTCAAGTCAGTCTAGATGTTCTCAGTGATGGAGGTGGACTGCCTTTATTTACTAACTAAAATCTTGAAGATGTGACAGACAAAAAGTCTTAATGCTTTCCAGCCACCAGGTAGCAGCTGCTACCACGAGGCCAACCTGACAACCCTGGGCATTTGACCTCACTAATGTGTCCTGGAACTTCACCTATCCAGAGCCCTATCCCCTAGGGAAAGAGAAATGGACTGGGAGTATGGATAAACTTGCCAACATCCACCAGAGAAGAAATTACAGAAACCACACCTCCCACCTTCTGCACCCCATATGATCATGGGTCCATACTCCCAGAGGGATGGGCAAGCTTACAATGGAGGAGATGAGATATGGAACTCTGGTGGTGGGAATTGTATGAGTCCAACCATAGATTAAAAACTTATGTCTCCTACTTATCTGTAAGAAAACTACCACAGGCAAATAAAATGTGATCATTATGCTATGTTTACTGGACTTTAGGACATCCAAGCAAAATGCAGTAAGTCACTCATTCATCAACTTTAATACTACTTGTCTGTATCTTTAATTAAAAAAAAGCCATTATAAAACAAGTTATAGTTCCAAGTGAACAGAATTATTATGCCTCATTAAAAAAAGATTTATTTATTACCATGAATGAGAAGGAAAAAGATATAGAAAGAGAGAGAGGAGTCGGGCAGCAGTGTAGTGGGTTAAGCGCAAATGGCACAAAGCATAAGGACTGGCAGAAGGATCTTGGTTCGCGCTCCCAGCTCCCCATCTGCAGGGAAGTAGCTTCACAAGCGGTGATTTTCTCTCCCCCTCTTTGTCTTCCCCTCTTCTCTCCATTCCTTTCTGTCCTATACAACAACAATGATATCAATAACTACAACAACAACAACAACAAAGTAGAGCACATCTGTCACAAATGCTTTATAAAAAAAAAGAGAGAGAGAGAGAGAGAGAACCCAGAGCACTTTTCCACCCTGGTTAGGTGCTAGGGATTGAAATCTAGGACCTAGTATGTCTCAGGCATGAGAAGCTAGACTATTGTTAACACTATTTCATAGACTTTATTTTAGTTGACCAACATTTTTGTTTATTAAAATGTCTTTTGCCTTTAAGATGAAGTATTTTTTAAAAAATTGTTTTATTATCTTTATTTATGTATTGGATAGAGACATCCAGAAATTGAGAGGAAAGGGAGTGATAGAAATGAAGAGAGACAGAGAGATACCTGCAACCCTGATCTACCTTTTATGAAGCTTCCCTCCTATAGGTGGAGACTGGGGGCTTGAACCCCGATCCTTGTGCACTGTAGGGTGTGCATTTAACCAGGTATACTACTACATGGTACCAGTGAAATAAGGTATTTTGGTACCAAATGGAAAGTAACTTTTATAGGGTGGGGGTAGCTAGTATATTGGTCATGCAAACAGACTCTCTTGCCTGAGGCTCCTAAGTTCCAGGTTCAGTACCCCACACCACATAAGCCAGAGATGATCAGTGCTCTGGAAAAAAAAAAGATAAGATAATAACTTTTATACTACTACTTTGACACATATCCGCTACAATATCTGGCTACTAGATATTGCCCATTAATAGTTGGGAAATAGCTGTATTTTCTGTGGAGGTGAGTTTTTCCATTAGTAAAATGGGGTTAATAAGGTTTGACTTTTAGGAATGTTCTGAAGGTTGGAGAGTACAGTTCCCAGCATCACATTTGGAATTTGGTGACCCCACCATATCTGGTAATCAGTGAGATGGTTATGACAATGATTAATGATAATGTAGCCTGCGATCCTACAGGAAATGTAAAACAAGTTTAATGTAGCATAAAAACGCAATCATGTATTTGTTCAGAAATTATGTAATGAATTCTTCTGTAAATCACTGTACTAGTAGTTTGGGGGAAATTAAGAAAAAAGAAGCACACCAAGCTCTTTCTAGCTGGGTGGTGTTTCATATTAGTTTTATTGTCCCAGCTACTATTAGTGTCCTGGGGTTATATTTTAGACATTGACAGTCAACTCATGGGGATAAAGTCAAGGTCATTCTTCATGAAACTCAACTTCTTTAAATATTCTGATAATGAGAGGGACTATGCATTGTTTTGAATCCAAGACTGAGCCATTGCCAAATTTTGTCCCAGAATTAGGTCTTAATGGAAGAGAGGGAGAGAGGGAGAGAGGGAGAGAGGGAGAGAGGGAGAGAGGAGAGGGAAAGGGAGGGGGAGGGGAGGGGCGGAGGCAGGGAGGGGAGAGGGTGGAGGGAGAGAGGGAGGGGCTGGGGTGAGGGCGTGGGAGATAGATTGACTTAGTTCTGAGATCATAACTTTGCTGATTCTAGATCATCAGATGTTTTCTGCTGTCAAGACTCCTCTCTTCAACTGATCAGACTGTCTTCCAGGCCATAATTTTCCTTCTCTCTATGCTCCAAAGTATACTTAATCCATACTTCTATAGCCTTATTACATGATATGAATACAGTTGCCTGAGAGAAGCAGTATGGCAGGTCCTGGGGAGAAGGAGAAAAGGCAAAGGCCAGCAGGAACAGAGTGTGCACAGGAATAGCCAGCCAGAACTGAGTTTGCAGGAATAGAAAGCTATTTCCAGTAGACATTGGCTTAAATAACTTTTGACACACCCACAATCCCTTGTGGGTTTACATAAGTTAGTAGTATGCTCATTAGGCTGAAGTCAGCCATATGCTAATTATGCTCATGTCCCAACAAGTAAACACTTGTTTAATGGTTCTAATTTTAGGATTGTATCATTCAACTTCAATACCTACATGACATTATTATAGTGAATACCAGAAATATAGAATAAAAAATTATTAGTATTTGTTTTAGAAATGTATGGGACTAAAATAAGGACAGAAGGACATGGTGGGTTATAACTGAAAGTGGATACATGCTGTGTTCTGGGACTATATTAAAGATTCTTTAAAGCACCTGGGTTCTCTATGCTCAATTTCTATTGAAACTTTGACTTCCATTTGAAGCTTTTATCTAGATCATTTTTTTTTTTTTGTATTAATGGAGGAGGCAATTGGGGGGGGTGTGTTAAAACCAAATTATGTTCCAAAATTTAATTCCTTTGCCATGTAAAGTTTAATACAAGAGAGAAAATATTTCCTTTATTGACTTCTGATCATAGTAGGAGGACATTATACACTTGACTTTTTTCTTTTTTTTTTTGTGATTAATAACAGGTTACAAAGTTGTAGGATTACAGGGTATAGTTAAGCACTACACCTACAACCAAAATTCTGTGCCTTCACCCTCCCAGTGGTAACTCACAAAGTCTTAAAGACTGTTTGTTTCTGTTTTGTTCAGGGTCATATGTTCTAGTTCTCTAGATTCCACATAAGATCAAAACCATGCTGTAGTTGTCTTTCACTTCTTTATTTATTTCACTACACATAGTAACCTCCAGTTCCATCCACTTTGCTTCAAAGGACATAATATGCTTTCTTTTTACATGCAGAGTAGTATTCCTTGGAATATATAGTCCACAACTTTTTCAACCAGTCATCATCTTTTGGTGGACAATTAGCCCTGTCTGGTTATGGTGAATAATGCAGCTATGAACACAGAGGTACATATGTCCCTTTGGCTAAGAATTTGAATGCCCTTTGGGTAAATGTCTAAAAATATTATTGCTAGATCATAAGGTATTTCATTTTTCATTTGTTTAAGGACTCTCCATATAGTCTTCCAAAGGGACTGCCGAACCAGTCTGCATTCCCATCAGCAATGTAATAGAGTCTCCCTTTTTCTCCACAGCCTTGACAACACCTATCATTTCCTGTTTTGTTGATATAGGCCATTTTTGTTGGTGTGAGCTGGAATCTTAGTGCTGTAGTTTTGATTTGCATTTCTCTGATGATAAGTGAGGTGAAGCATTTCTTTATTTGTCTGTGGTCCAAGTCTATCTCTTTTCTTTAATATTTTAAAAGGGAAGGTGGAAATAGGGAGAAAAAAAGAGAGATACCTGCAGACCTACTTGGCCACTCATGAAGCCTACCCCGCAGGTGGGGATCAGGGGCTTGAACTCAGTTCTTTGGGTATATTGTGACATGTGTGCTCTAATGGATGTGCCATCACTTTGGGAGTACTGACCCAGGGTCTTTATGGAGTGAAGAAGGCTTCTGTAATTGCTTCTCCACTGGACATGGTCATTGACAGGTTGATCCATACTCCTAGCCTGTTTCTATCTTTCCCTAATATGGTACGGCTCTGGGGTTGGTGGGGTTCCAGGGCATATTGGTGAGGTCTCTGCATCAGGTTGGTCTCATGGTAGCATCTGCAATTTGGTGGCTGAAAAGCATTAAGATATACAGAAGGAGAAAATGTTTAAGAATCAGGAACCTAAAGAAGAATATAGCAGGTGAGGTTTATGGTATTCATATTGGAAGAAGCTAGGAAGTCTATTTTAGGTATATATATATATATATATATATATATATATATATATATATATATATATATATTTTTATTTAAGAAAGGATTAATGAACAAAACCATAGGGTAGGAGGGGTACAACTCCACACAATTCCTGCCACCCAATCTCCATATCCCACCCCCTCCCCTGATAGCTTTCCCATTTTCTATCCCTCTGGGAGCATGGACCCAGGGTCGTTGTGGGTTGCCGAAGGTAGAAGGTCTGGCTTCTGTAATTGCTTCCCCGCTGAACATGGGCGTTGACTGGTCGGTCCATACTCCCAGTCTGCCTCTCTCTTTCCCTAGTAGGGTGGGTCTCTGGGGAAGCGGAGCTCCAGGACACATTGGTGGGGTCTTCAGTCCAGGGAAACCTGACTGGCATCCTGATGACATCTGGAGCTTGGAATAGTGGTATTTTAGGTATATTCTAAGGGACCCATTACTTCAACTATTTTGTGACAAGGAGTCTGAAGCACTGCATGTAAGTTGAAACAGGCTGTGGGTTAAAAAAACTACATTGGGAGTTGACACACTTGAAACCCAGTCTTGATTCTAGTGTCTACTCTCAGGAGAATGAAGTCATATTTTAGAATACCAATTTCCTATCTGCAATAGAAAACAGTAAAATCTATTTCATTGTATTTAGAGACAAAATAGGCAAACTTCTGTACACTGTGACTAGAATATAGTTGTTTTAATAAGTGGCATATGCTGTAATTAATATTATGTGTTATTGATTCTTTTCTTTTTCTTTATGTACATAGCTTTAGCTTGTGTATCTCTAAATTTAATTTGACCTCTCACTTTCTTCTTTCCATATCACCAAGTTATTTTCCTAAAAATCTAACATTAAATGGTTCTTTATTTAACACTTGCCCAGTCTCTTCAGTCCTCACATCATTGCTGTCAATTAGTCCAATATTCTTCTGTATTCTGCATAGTCTGCAAATTTCTCTCCATATTCTTTTGTTTTCTCTCCCCTGTGACCATTGGAAGACATGGGACCATCTCTCCTGTTTTTATATCAAGCTGCAGCTTTATACAATTCTCTTATAGACTTTTCCCTCTCCACTATTGCCACTAATTCCTTTCATTGGTTATCTTAGGTTTAAATTATTTCAGTGCCATGAAATGCTCGTTTTTTAATCTTCAAGTTTCTTTTTGAATTCACCCCACACATGGCTACTGAGATCTTTCTTCTCAAGACTGGTTTTTATCATTTATGCCGAGTAACACAAGAATCTTCACATAATGTGAAGATCTTAACTTTTTGGTATTATCTTATTTCAAGTACTGTCTAAACTACCAGTTTATTACAGAAAGTCAGTTTTTTTTTCAAAGAGGCTATTATTCAGTTCTAAAAGAGAAATATAAAATCGTATATATGGAATTAACAGGAAATGATTATGTTAAATTATAGAAGTGAGAGACAACTCTGTTGAATACAGATAACTAAAACAAACTTGGAGGGGTTGGGAGCAAGCTTACCTACTAAGGCACTCCTGTGCAAGGCGTATGCCCTTGCACCATATGGAGCACCCCAGCATCAGGGAAAACTCCATGGATGGTAGAGTGAGGCTGTGGTGGCTTTTCCTCAATTTTTCTCTCCCTTCTTTGATTTGAAATAAAATTGATGAAAAAGGTGTCATGGGAGTGGTGGCACCAAGCATGCTACAAACAAAACAAACAAAAACAATTATCTCTGAACTTATGAAAATAATAATAACCAACCAAACTGACTAGTAGACTCTGCAAAACTAATAATGGTTATTTTCAGAGGGAAGGGTAATGATATGTGGCTGGGGGCGGGGCAGACTAGGTATAGGGATCTCTGGTGTGATGGCTCAGGAGCTTTGGTGGAGAATGCAATGGGACTATACATATTTCTAAAACAGTGTAATAATGCAAAACGACAAAAAAGAATAAATTAAGGACCTGGTGGTGCACCTGGTAGAGTGTACATGTTAAAATGTGCAAAGACCCAGGTTCAAATGCCTGGTCCCCACCTGCAAGTAAAAAGTTTCATGAGCAGTGAAACTCTACTGTAGGTTTCTTTCTCTCTCCTTATTTCCTCTTCCCCTCTCATTTCTCTCTGTCTCTACCCAAAAAATTAATACACAAAGTAAACTTTAATATATTAAGACAAATAAGACACTTGCTAAGGTAAAAAGACTATATCTATTTCACATTTGAGAAAACTCTTATCTAACTTGATATAAATTGTGATCCTGAGCCTTGACATTTTTGTGAAAAGGGGCACTTTGAGATTATAAAATTTAACTTCTTTGGGCTATTTCCCCCCATTCTCACAGAGACCTAAATAGAGGGAGAGGCACCAAAGTGCCAAAGCTTCCACTGTTACCATAGCATCTCCCATGTAGTGCTGGGGCTTGAATCTGCTTCTGAACATTTGCAGTAACATAGGCACTTCAGCCTTGAAGTTGGCTTAGCCTCTAGCCTAATAAAATTCTCTATCCCAGGTTATTGTCTGGGGAGATGATGTCATGGCTAGAAAAAGGGCTAGAAAACTGGATCAGGGAAGAGAGTAGCTCCCAAATACGGGAAAAGTATATAAATATTGTTGACTGTAAACCCCATCGATTTGATCTGGGGCCCATATTCAGCATAGGAGCCTCTGTAACCTCTACATCCCTGTAGGTCTGAACTTGCATTCTGTGGTCATGAGCAGAAACGTTCCAGGCTGCCCCAATTTTAGTACCCATCTTCCTCAGGTGGTAGATAGAGGTTGTTATCCAGCCTCCCTTTGGAGGATGGAACATTCTCTACTGTTGTTGATCCACATTGAGAACAAGGTCCTATGGGGGCCACAAAGGGGTCTATAGTGTTGTTCCTGATGGAGATAACCAGTGATGATGGAGAGAGGGATCTATTTGAAGTCTTGGCTCATCATGTCTGTGTGGGAATTCCAGGACTCCCTGACTAGGGCCCCAGCTGATGGGATGGCCTGATAGTGACTAAAGAGTCATCATTAAAGTATGCCAGTTTCCTCCCCTTATTCAGCTTTTGTAGTCCTTACTTTGATAAGGTTAGCTTTGGAGTGACTGAGGGATGTGTAATAGGAAATAGGTGAGGAGGGTATCTAGGTCTAAGTGGAAACTATTTCATTAGGTAATTTGAGGTGTCTTTTTAGGTCTTTCTACTTGCTTGCTTCGTTTATTGACTCATTGAAAACTATTGTGCCCTCTTGCTTTAAGGTATAAATATACATATATATATATACATATATATATGCCCTAATTTATGGATACATGTGTACATTTGCCCTATCTTATGGAATCTGGTCTATATCTAGGTTTTGAGGCTTTGTTAGGAAGTGGACTACCCAAAATGGAATTAAGGAGTCCTATGAGAAAGGAAAGGTCTCAGCTGAGTAATGATGCTGAAGGGTTGACATTCCACATCTGACGTCTCTGGACACAGTCCGAAGTGAAGCATGCTGGGGTGGTACTCACTGCATTGAATAGGTTGGGATCAGCAGATGCAGTATCAGTTGGCATGAATTGAGAGAAGCATGCTGCAAAGTGAGCCCCTCCCTAGAGGTTCCAGGACTGGGGGAAATTTGGGCTTTACAGAGGAAGTGGGAGGTTCCTGTTGTCTTAGGGTATAAGAAGGCAACTCAGGCATCCAAGTTCGACATCCTCGAGGAAACACTCACGAAAGACATGTCTCTGATATCTGATTACTGTAAAAAATGGCGACTAATTCCTAGCACTGCTAAAACGGTATCATCTGTTTTCCATCTACACCATGCCTCGGCCTCACGTGAGCTTAATGTGCAGCTTGGCGATACGAGAATCCGGCATGAAGCCCAGCCAGTCTATCTTGGCATTACTCTCGATTGCACTCTGTCATTTCACAAACATCTCATAAAAACTGCAGCAAAGGTGGGCGCAAGGAATCACATCATTGCAAGACTGGGCAGCTCCTCATGGGGCACGAGCGCTTCCACACTACGATCATCATCTCTGGCATTATGCTATTCCACTGTAGAATACTGTGCCCCAGTATGGTTCCGTAGCCCCCATGTCCACTTGGTCGATTCCAAATTATATTCAACCATGAGGATAATTTCTGGAACCATCCGTTCCACCCCGGTTCCATGGCTGCCAGTTCTTAGCAACATCACCCCGCCAGATATTCGTCAGGATGCGGCATCATCTAAGTTCATTTCCCACGTCTACGCTCGACCAGACCTGCCAATATACGCGGATATCTTCGCCCACCCTGTTCAATGCTTGACGTCTCGTCACCCAATCTGGTCCCCTACGCCTTCACTGAACTTCTCTGTTCCAGTCTCTTGGAAACAGAGCCGGCAGTCAGCTGAGGTCAAGAACAAACACCTCATCACAGACCCCTGCAAGCGTCAACCCGGCTTTGACCTAGCATGTTATGATCGGGCCCTCCTCAATCGCAATCAAACAGGCCATGGCCGGTGCGCTGCTATGTTCCATCACTGGGGAGTCAGAGATGACCCGAACTGCCCCTGCAGCTCCAGACAGACTATGACCCACATAGTCAACGACTGCCACCTCTCCAGATTCAAAGGAGGTCTCGAAACTTTACATCAGGCTCAACCTGATGCTGTTGACTGGCTACGGAAGAAGGGCAAACGCTAGAAGAAGAAGAAGAAGGCAATAGATAGTTATTGCTATAATCAAATTATTTGGTAATTGGGTTGAATTAAAAAAATCCCATTGTTAGATGGTCTGGGAGGTGGCACAATGATAAGGCTTTGGACTCTCAAGCATGAGGTCTTGAGTTCGATCCCTGGTAGCACATGTGCCAGAGTGATGTCTGGTTCTTTCTCTCTCCTCCTATCTTTCTCATAAATAAATAAATAAAATCTTAAAAAATCCTATTGTTAGGGTTTGTTGTATTATACATGACCTCATCATAATTTGCCCTTTGAAGTTATTTATATATATCTGTATTTTATAGAGTAACGCCACCGGTTGTTTCTGCCCTCTTGGTCTAAGCTTTTAGGAGAGTCAACATTTCAAAGACTCAGCCTATGGCCTGTGCATTAAAAAGTTTGAGGCATTAAATCAAATTTTCCCCTCTCATATAAATTAAATAGTGATTTATATGACTACAAGTTAATAGGAGTGTACATAAACACCATTCCCATCACCAAAAGACTGTCACCCCCATGATACATACTTCACTTCAGACTGTGTTCAGAGACATGGAATGTCAACCTTCAGCTTCATTACTCAGGTGAGGCCTTTCCTTTCTCATAGGATTTCTTTTCTCACTCTTTCTCCAGAGCCTTTTGCTTTGGTGTGATATACCATACCATATTCTCTCTGAGTTTCACCTTGTTTTCCCTTACTGTCTTTTTTATCCATAAATTCCACATATAAGTGAGAATAATCAGTATTGGTCTTTCTCTTTCTGAATGGTCTCAATCAACATCATATCTTCAAGTTCTGACCAAGATATTGTAAAGGAGATGACTCCATCATTTTAACTGCTACACAGTATTCCACTATATATAAACACCACATCTTTCATAGCTTTATCTCTTGTTAAACATCTGGGTTGCTTCAAAGTTTGGGTTTTTACAAACTCTGCTGCTATGAACATACCTATGCATACATCTCTCAGACATTTTTAGTATTTTTATTTTCCCTGGATAAATTCCCAGGAGAAGGACTGATGAGTCATAAGGTAGGTCCATTTCTAGTATGCTGATGAATCTCCAGACTATTTTCTGAAGGGTATGGATCAATTTACATTACCACCAGCAATGTAGAAGGTCCCTTTCCCTCCATAGCCTCTCCAACGGTTGGTATTTCTGGCTTCTTTATGTGTTAAAGACTATATGACAATCTATAAACATACTAATTAAGAAAAAAAGAATTATTATTATTACATACTGTATAATATAAATTAATTATCATTAGTTATATATTTTTTACATTCTGATTCCTTTTTTAAGAGATGGAGGTCTTGGGGATTGGCTATTCTTTCTGTCAATTTCTCTATTTGTAATGTTTCTTTACATATATACATACATACATAAATGTATCTCCATTGTTATTCAGCAGCATAAATACAAAGTATTAAAAGTATTACTTTGTAAAAAAAAAAATTGCCCCTTTTGGAATTTGTCTGTCTCCCTTGCTGTGGTCATCCTCTCCTTAGACTAGCTGGGTTATACCTCCCATCTGTCCAACAGATTCTTCTCTTGGACCCAGTCAAATTTTCTTGCCCTCCTGTATGAAGAATACTGTGATCATTACAGTTCACTTTTTGCCAGTTTGGCGGGCTGGGACAGTGAGCATCCTCTTAACACAGGAAGTCCACTCCACTTTCTTATTCTACAAAATCAGCATTTTGTAGGGATCTTCTTATATTTTTCCTCCCAGTAGTCCTAGTGATGCAAAGCAAAGTTGGAAGACAGGCCCTAATTCTGACAAAATAACCATACTCTTCTAACTTCTGCTTAAATGCCATCTGCTTTACCACTGACACTCTCATGACTTTCCCTGGGGAAATGGATCTTAATGGTGCACCTGATTAAGCACTCACATTACAATGTACAAAGATCTAGGTTCAAGCACTCACATTACAGTGTACAAAGATCTAGGTTCAAGCCTCTGGTCTCCACCTGCATGGGGGAAGCTTCACAAGTGGTGAAGCAGGGCTGAAGGTGTCTATCTCCTCCTCCTTACTCAACTTCTCTCTGTTACTATCCAATAATAAATCAATAAAATATTTAAAAAACATACTAGTTCTTTTCATGGACCTATCAGAAGGCTCAGCAATTCTTCTCTTGGGGATTTATCCTCTTGGATGAAACTTGAGGACATCATGTTGAGAGACATAAGCCAAAAAGGGAAAGATGAATACCAAATTATCTCACTTATTAGCGGGATTTAATAAAGATAGGGAGGAAGAGCACCAACTGGAAACATGGGCTGGACATAGTGTATTGCACCAAAGCAAAGGAATCTGGAGAGGGAATGGGAAGAAGGAAAGGGAGAAGATTTTGGGGGCCTGCCTGGTACATAATGAAATTGTATCTATATGTCAATGAATACACTATAAAGCATTAGTCCCCTCAATAAATAAAAAAAAAACTTTAAAAAAAACCAAAAAGCACTAGTACTTATAAGCTAAGCAGACAACCTCAGGGAGCTTCCTGCCTCAAAACAACGAAAATGCTGCTCAGTTTCTACTGACCCAAGTGTCTGTTGAGAACTTACTTCTTTTTATTTTGCCTCCAGGGTTATTGCTGGGGCTCAGTGCCTGCACCATGAATCCACTGCTCCTGGAGGCCACCTTTCCCCCCTCTTGTTGCCCTTGTTGTGGTTATTATTGTTGTTGTTGATGTCGTTCGTAGTTGGATAGGACAGAGAGAAATGGAGAGAGGAGGGGAAGACAGAGAGGGGAGAGAAATATAGACACCTGCAGACCTGCTTCACTGTCTGTAAAGCGACTGCCCTGAGGTGAGGAGGCAGGGCTCGAACCGTGATCCTTACGCAGGTACTTGCGCTTTGTCATGTGTACTTAACCCGCTGCTCTACTGTCTGCCCCCCCCCCCCCACATAACTTACTTCTTAGTAACAGGTTAAGGATAAGCTTTATGCAACCCAGACTGATATCCTTTTTCTGCTTTCTTAGCTTGAGTCAGACCCTTATTTCTGCAGCCTGCTGAGCCTTGTCCTGTCCTGGCTCTTGTAACAACTGCTGAGTCTCAGCTGCAGATCTTCAACAAGAATTACTCAGTAAGACAAACACATTTCTCCAAAAGAAAACCAGTTTGGGAAGTTCAGCCCTGCCGGCATCACTAGGGATCACTAGCAATTCCCACAGTGTTGCTAAGTGTCTCCATCCATAATGAATCCTGTGACAATGCATCAGCCAGTGCTTCCAAACCAAACTTCCACTTTTATTCTTTTTGGTTTTTTTAAAGAGCTAAGTTCTATGGAAGTACTTTCCCACCTCCACCCTACTCCATCATTTCAGAGGACAAGTTTGAATTCTACAGAAGCATACAGAAGTTTCTTTCACTTGAATTTTTTTAAATGACCAATTTATTTCTTTAGAACAGAATGGCATATATTATTTCCTTATTATATTGATTTCCGAAGCTACTTTTACTAGAGAAATAATAATTTAGAAGATATTTGTTGTCATATAACTCCAGTTTCTTATCTCCCTGTGACAGGTGCCTGCACACCACTCTCATCCCTAACTTATCTTCTTCTACCATCATGCACTGAATCCCCAACACCCTCTCAGTACCTTGCTGCCACCCCCATTTAAAGTCCATTGCTCTACTACAATAGACCACAACTAGTCTAAGTTTCACCCTGTTGTTTTCCCTTTCTAAGTTTCTTAAGCTCCACTTGTGAGTGAGGAGCTCATTCAATATATGTCTCTCTCCTATGAACACTTAATGTCTGTAAACATCCTTTATGCTCTTATGTATTTATTGATTTGTTGTTGTTGTTGTTGTTAGCTGGGCTTAGCTGGGGCTTGTATCTACAAGATTCAACATCTGGTAGACTTCTTCCCGACAGAGGGTAAAATACATAGAGGGGAGAGAGGGAAAAAGAGAGAGAGAGAGAGACAGCAATGCACTGCACCAATGCTTATGAAGATTTTCCCTTTGCATAGTGCTCTAATATGATGACTGGGGACTTGAAACAGTCCTTGTGTTGAGGTGGTAACTGGGACTGTGAAAATCCCACAACTACCATTTCACTCCTGTGAGGACTCCATGAAAGAATTACAAGACAAGCTCCATGATCTCTATGCAATGTCCAAACTTCCTTTATTACAATTATGAGCTTAGAATAGTGCAGAAATGAGTATAAGATGAAGAAAATTCAGAGAAAAAGAGTCTAAAGAGAAGTCCAAAGAGAAGAAAAGCCTTCTATATGGAAATCTTCACTTAAAGCTATCTATATCACACCTGGGTCAACTTCCCATTGATCTGCTGAGGTCACCAGGTGTGGTTATTTTATTAAAAATTCCTCCCACGGGAGGGTGGTAGTGCAGTGGGTTAAGTGCACATGGTGCCAAGTGCAAGGACCAGCCTAAGGATCCTGGTTCAAGCCCCCGGCTCCCCACCTGCAGGGGAGTTGCTTCACAGGCGGTGAAGCAGGTCTGCAGGTGTCAATCTTTCTCTCCCCCTCTCTGTCTTCCCCTTCTCTCTCCATTTCTCTCTGTCCTATCTAACAATGACAACATCAATAACAACACAATAATAACTACAACAACAATAAAAACAACAAGGGCAACAAAAGGGAAATAAATAAATATAAAAAATTATTTAAAAAATTCCTCCCACATCCCACAATGTGCAAAGTATTTCCTTTGTGCTTTCAAAGAACTTTCCCATTCCCATTTTACTTGTTATATTTAATTTATTTCCCACTGGCATGGGGAATGTGTTCAGGCATGGTGGAGCCAAGTGTCTATGTTCCAGATGCTTGTGGAATGCCCATGGTTTCCAGATCCAACTCTACCTGTGTGGCTGTCCTTGTGCTGACCCCAACACCTATCTTCCAACCTCCATCATTTGCTCCTTTTGATTGTGTTCTGCTTCTAACTTGATTCAGGACCTTCAGCTTCTCAGGTTCCAGAATGCAAGTTCAGGTTGAATGATACTTATTCACAAGCTATTTCTTCTTCCACTAAACTCTTTCTCCCACTTTGTCCACATCCACTTTCCTTCCCATTCCATTTATTTATTCTCTAACAGTTGAGAAGATATATTCTTTTTGCCTTTGCTAGGGATTTATCACTCCAGGCCAACTTTTTTTCAGACAGAAAGACAGATACATTGAAAGAAAGGGGGAAATAGCACAACACTGAAGCTTCCTCCAAGGTAGTGGAGTTTGGACTTGAACCTGGGTCACATGCATAGTGAAGTAGGTGTAATGTTCAGGTAAGTTATCTTATCCGTCTAAAAATGTAGTTCCTTAAGTAATTAATTTACTTCTTTTTATTTTTATTAGTGTTTTAATTTTAATATTGTTTATGAAGTTTTAAGATAAAAAGGATAAAATTCCATATGGTTCCCACTACCAGAGTTCTGTGTCCCCATCCCCATTGGAAACTACAGTAGTTCTCCTAGAGTCACCAGTATGGGCTATCTATCATCTATCTATCTATCTATCTATCTATCTATCTATCTATCTATCTGTCATCTATCATCTATCCGTCCCCTATATCTATCTGTATATGTACCTATCTACATTTATCTGTATATACCTATCTTTATATTTACCAGTTTTTTCAATGATCATGCCTTCCTTTTCTTTTAAAGTCACCCCTACACTTATTAGTACTTCTGAATGCCTTTCATTTTTCCTTCTTTTCTCTGTTCTCAGAGAAACAGTGGCTTGTCGGGAGCCATAATGACACTGCACATCACGCCCCTAAGATGGCACTGGCCACGTGGTGGCTAAACCAGTAAAGTGGTAAACAACTTTGCGGAAGTTGGACGATCCAACTTCACAGACTGCGTGCTGTACACGTGAACTGTTTTATGATTGGTAGAAGGCTGCATGATCTATGAATGCTTTATGCTTGCTTAATGCCCATTGGCTGACTATGTAACAGTGAAAGGTACTTAAGGTGGCCATAAGAAGGAAATAAAGGGAATTGAGGAAGAAGACTCTGGTGTCCGTGTCGTTGTTGCGGGCCAACAGCGACAGTGCCTGCCCTTCTCTGGTGTTTTCCAGATTCACTTCCCTTACATTAATGGTACAAAAACAAGATTCCTGGTGACAAACACTTTGGGTCCAGGTAGAATGGGCTACAGAGCTCCCTGGTTTACTTCCCTTTAATTTATCCCTCAGCAAGTACGGACCAAAATTTTTCTTGGGCTGCAGAAGGTGAGAGTTCTGGCTTTGGTAATTTCTTCTCCACTGTACATGGGCATTGACAGACTTAATCATGCCTCCCAGCCTGTTTGTCTTTCCCTAGTGGGAAAGGGCTCTGGAAAGTTGAGGTTTCAGGAAGCATTGGTGAGGTCATCTGCCCAGGGAAGTCAGGATGGAATCATAGTAGCATCTGCAACTTGGTGGCTGAAATGCAGTAAGATGGAAAACAGGACAAAATGTTTAATAAATAGGAACAAAAAAAGTAGGAATAGAAGAGATGAAATTAGGGACCTTAGGGTAGAAGGAAACTAGGAAGTCTATTTTAGGTATGTTACTAGATGTCTGTGTCTTAATAATCTTTGCTTGAATTTGATAGCTAACATGAGGGTGGACTGGAAATACTGTCTGGGTAGATGGTGTCAGAGTTGAGAATAGAACTAGGAAGCTGGATAAGGGCAGAGAGTTGCTTGTAAGCTTGAAGAAAATATATAAATGCAAATAACTTTACCACATCAATCTAACCTGGGGCCCATGTATATTCATATTTAGCACTGGAGCCTGTATAACCTCTGAGTCCCTGTCAGTCTGAGCCCACAGTTATTGCTCACAGCAGGGAACATTCTAGGCTACACTTATTTCAGAACCAGTCTTCCTCAAGTGATAGATTAGGACCACCCAGCCTTCCTCTGTTGCTCTGCCTCCAGAAGTTCTGTCAGCATGACCCAGCCTTTCTTCTGAGTGGGGCAGTCCCTACCGTTGCTAGTTTATAGTGAGGGTATGATTCTGAAGAAGCCCACAAACAGGCTTATTATGATGTTCCCAATACGTATGCCCATTGATCATAGAGACAGGCATTAGAAGTCTAAGTACATATTAGCTATGGGGGAATTAAAACATTTCCTATCTAGAACCCCAGGTGATGGGGTGGCCTGATAGTGGCCAAAAAGAGCATCATTAAGTGAACCTTATCTTGCCCTTATCCAGCTTTTGTAGTCTCTTCTGTATCTGTTGAGCTTAGACTTTCTCCCAGTTGTTAAAGTGTTGGGTGTCATTTGTTGTATCTTATGGGATCTGGCCCCAAGTTAGGGAGGATAAAGACCTAGGATTTTAGTGAGGTCTTGGTTTGCCTGAAGTTTTCCTGCAAATATATTTTTCATTTCCCACATTCTCTTATTTTCTAATTTCTTCATTTGGCTGCTGCCGTTTTTGTTTCTTCTCTAATCTCTCTCTGCCATATTGATGGCCCTTACTTCCTTCCAAGCATGGTTTTTAGCTTATATATCCCAGGAAAATAATAAAAACCACAGGGAAGATTCCTGTGTTGATGTTTGGTACACAGAACATTTTTATGAAATTATCAAATGAACCTCATCTAGCTCAAGGTTGTTCTTCTGCTTGTTGATTCCCAAGAATTTAAATACTCAGCACTATTATAGCTTCATGTCAAGCTAGTATTTTGTGGGCTCTCCGCACTTCATTTCTGTGTAGAAATACAATCTTCTCACAGAAATGGTAAGCTTCTTGAGAATAGTATTTATTAAATATTTTCAATCAATATGCTTTGTAGTGAGGGCTGTGAAGGGTGGATTAAACAGGCTATGAAGACAGTGGCTTTGAAAGAAGAATTTATCAGTCAGGAAAGAGATAAAGAGGGGCCAAGTGGTGGTACACTTGTGTTAAGTGTATGTGTTACCATGTGCAAGGACCAGGTTTAAGTCCCCTGTCCCCACCTGCAGGGGGATACTTCATACATTGTGAAGCATTGGTGCAAATGTCTTTCCCTCTATCATCTACATATCTATCTATCTATCTATCTATCTATCTATCTATCTATCTATCATCATCATCTCCATTTATCCCCCTTCCCTTTCAATTTCTCTATGTTCTGTCAATTAAAAATATAGTTTTTTAAAATGTAGTCTTTTTAAAATTTTTTTTTTTTATTTAAGAAAGGATCAATCAACAAAACTACAGGGTAGGAGGGGTACAACTCCACACAATTCCCACCACCCAATCTCCATATCCCACCCCCTCCCCTGATAGCTTTCCCATTCTCCATCCCTCTGGGAGCATGGACCCAGGGTCATTGAGGGTTGCAGAAGGTAGAAGGTCTGGCTTCTGTAATTGCTTCCCCGCTGAACATGGGCATTGACTGGTCAGTCCATACTCCCAGTCTGCCTCTCTCTTTCCCTAGTAGGGTGTGTCTCTGGGGAAGCTGAGCTCCAGGACATATTGGTGGGGTCTTCAATCCAGGGAAGCCTGGCTAGCATCCTGATGGCATCTGGAACCTGGTGATTGAAAAGAGAGTTAACATACAAAACCAAACAAATTGTTGAGCAATCATGGACCCAAAGGTTGGAATAGTGGAGAGGAAGTGTTAGGGAGGTACTCACTGCAAACTCTAGTGTACTTCTGCTTTCAGGTATATATTTTGCAGTAGTTTATGGATACGTGTGCACATAAGCTCTCTCTCACAGAAACTGGTGGATATCTAGGTTTTGGGACTTTGTTAGAAAGTGAACCACCTAAGATGAAATTAGAGTGTACTATAAAAGGAAAGGTCTCACCCAAGTAATGAAGCTGAAGGGTTGTCATTCCACACGTGAAGTCTCTTCACAGTCTGAGGTGAGGCATGTTGAGGTGGCAATCATTGCGTTGGTTAAGTTGTGATCGGCAGATGCAATATTATTTGATATGGATTGGGAGAGGCATACGGGAAAGTGGGCCCTATCCAAGGGTTCCAGGACTGGGGGAAGTATGGGCTCTATAGTGGAGATGTGAGTTTCCTACTGTCTTAGGGTTCAAAAAGACAATCGATAGTTAATGTTATCATCACATTAATTGGTAATTGGGTTAACTTTGAAAAGTCCTTTTGTTATGGTTTGCTGTACAGTACCCAGTATCTTGTATATAGCTGTGCTATTGGATGCTTCTAATCTACTTGGTCTAGGTTTTTGAGAGAGTCCGCATATCAAATACACAGCCTGTATATTAAAAAGATTCAGTTTGTGTTTTGAAAAACTTTGAGACATACAATTGATTTTCCCCCTCTCATATTAATTAACTAGTGATTTATATGTTTACATTTTGCTAGGAATGTACATTAAATGTAGTCTTTTTATATATCTATTTATTTTCCCTTTTTTTACCCTTGTTTTTTATTGTTGTTGTAGTTATTGTTGTTGTTATTGATATTGTCATTGTTATATAGGACAGAGAGAAATCAAGAGAGAAGGGGAAGACAGAGAGGGGGAGAGTAGGATGGATACCTGCAGACCTGCTTCACTTCCTGTGAAGCAACTCCCCCCCCTGCAGGTGGGAAGCGGAGGGCTCAAACAGGGATCCCTAGGCTAGTCCTTGCACTTTGCACTCCGTGTGCTTAGCCCGCTGAGCTACCGCCTGACTCCTCATAAATAGTTTTTTAATTTTATTATCTTTATTTATTGGATAGAGAAACAAAGAAATCAAGAGGGCACGGGGGGAGATAGAGAGGAAGAGAGACAGAGAGACACCTGAAGCCCTGCTTCACCACTTGTGAAGCTTTCCCGCTGCAGGTGGGGATCTGGGGGCTTGAACCCAGTTCTTTGAGTGCTGTAACATGTGCATTAAACCAGGTGCCCCACCACCTGACCCCATAAACAGTTTTTTTTAAAGAAGATAAAGAGTTAGCAGCTGTGGTCAAAGCCTTGAGGATCTCTTCCCACCCTATGTTCCCTGTGCTAAATCAGTGCTTTGAAAAGCCACATTACAGTCTAAATTGTAATGACATTTGTTCTTGCTTATTGACAATTTTGGCACTCTATGTTTCACGGATTATTGTGCCTTAATTTTGATTTCTAAACAAACAAACAAAAAAAACTGCATGAAAGTATCATTTATCTACCTTGATCATTCTATCCCTTAACACCTCATTTGTCTCATCCTAGAGCTGACCCAGGGTGGAGCTTCATTACCAAATATGAGAGTATTTTGCTTGGGTATTTCTGTATTTGCTAGAAAACATAGGAAGACTCATTAGCTTAAAGCAGTAGGTATGCACCTTCAATAATCATCACATTCACCTGAGAAGCTGGATAAGACACAGATTGCTAGACACTGCCTACCAATCCAGCAGGTAAAGGTGGGCCTGAGAATTTGCATTTCTTTTTAAATAAATTTTTATTGTGAGTAGTATAACAGAACTTAACATTGTGTGTGTAAGTCACTGCATCTTTCAGTAAAATTTTGTGTCTCTACTCATACCCCTGAGCTACTATAACACTGGTTATTATTTTTAGAGTAGTTGTAGGTTTGTTTAAAAAAAAAAAGAGTATAAATATTAGCCCTTTGTCCAGCCATGACATCATCTCCCCAGACAATAACTTGGGTCCACCTGCATATCAGATGTCAGGCTCAGAAAAAAAAACAAAAACTAGTATAGTCATGGGCCCTTGGGAATATAACTAAAATAGGCCTACCAGCTATCTACAAAAGAGACCCCAAAATTTTCATCTGCAATATTCCAGCCTTTAGTTTCATGATTAGTCAACAATTTGTTTGGCTTCACATGTTAACTCTTCTTTCAGTCACAAGGTTCCAGATGCTAGCATGATGCCAACTGGACTGTGCTGGGCAGGCAACCCCACCAATATGTCCTGGAGCTCCGCTTCCCCAGAACCTCCCCCCACTAGGGGAAGAGAGAGACAGGCTGGGAGTATGGATTGACCTGACAATGCCCACATTCAATGGGGAAGCAATTACAGAAGCCAGACCTTCCACCTTCTGCATCCCATAATGACCCTGAGTCCATACTTCTAAAGGATAAAGAATAGGAAAGCTATCAAGGGAGGGGATGGGATATGGAGTTCTGGTGGTGAGAATTGTGTGGAGTTATACCCCTCTTATCCTACTGGCACTCACGTGGAGTGGATTCAGCCAGGGGGCAAGCCACTGAACCTCCCTCACCGGCTCTCAGGGACTGCACGATTCAGACAGGAGGCTTTGGGGAGTATTCTGGTACAAACACTTGTTTATTTGGGGGTGGGTACAGGTTTATATAGAGAGTTAAACAAAGAACAGTTTTCAAATTGTCAGAAATTACAGGTTTCTTAAAGGTCAGCTTGCCCTTTGGTAGGGGGTTGGTATGACAAGAATTGATGAGATACATAAAGGTCAAGGCAATTAGTCTCCATGATGCAGGCATTTAAATTATCCAAGGGCATTTGAGAGAAGCATAGGGGTTAAACCAATAAGGTGAGGTAGAGAAAAGAAAAACAAATATTGATGTAAATCACAGATATCAAAGAACACAAGGAAATAAGATTTGGGGGATTTTCACTGTCTGGTGTTAAGGATGTATGATAGAGTGTGTTCTCCTTTGTGATCAAAAGGTGAAGTAGATGTGTGAACTTTGAGTGAACCCTAAAGCAGGAAACCGTTTGGCCTGCTGCTAGCATGCAGAAACTAAGTGTGAAAGGCCTGTAGGCTTTCTGTGAGCTTGAGAGACTAACAAGGAGAAACTGAGTCTGGGAGACTTTTTCCTTCTTGGCTCATCTCTAAGGAGAGAGGCTAACAAGTGGGGTATTTTTCCAGACCTCCATCCAAGGATGGGAGAGCTTCCCTAAGCTCTACCAAGTTTTCACATAGTCCCACATTATCCTATGGTTTTTGTCAGTGTTTCCTTTTTATAAATAATTTTTTTAAAAAGAACCATATGTTAACTGTGGAAGGTTCCCTTTGTTTTCAAGAGATGGTGCAATTCTTAAATAGACACTGCGACTCCCTTGTGAATTTCCTGTGTGCTGCTTTCCTCTTTTATTCATCTCTGTGTCCCTTAGATCCTAACTAAGGTCCTGTCATATAGAATTTCATAAAAAGTTGTTGAATTTAAGTGAATTACTAGAGTGTACATAAAGACTTACAAAATACTGAATTGTTTTGTAAGAAATTTATTCTGAAAGCACAAGATACCCATAATCAAGAAATAGAAAACAGTGCTGAACAACTCAACACCTCCCAATAACTTTAATACCCTAGACTGTCCTGTTGGCTATATGATTGCTAATAAATTTATTGATTGTGACTGAAGTTAGTGCATTGTAATAAATTTAATGCAATCTCATTCCATGAGAAAAATATTTAGTTTTCTCTTCTGTTAGTGATCAGTAACTTGCTGATTAATAGTATACTTTCTCAACCACTTCTGTTTATTTGTACTGTGAATTTGTGCTTTTTCAGTTATAAAAATTATAAAATTAATACTTGCGTGAAGCAAATAAAAGGCAAAATGTGAAACTGTGACTGTCCATCTGCTGCTACTAATTTTGACTTTTTTTAACTACTAATTTTTCCTGCTCTCTTTCTTTGGATGCATAAAGTTATATCCACAACAACTATGCTTATATTTATAGAAATGTTTGAAATAAAACTGATATGTGGTACTTATTTGTTTAATGAAACTGAGATTTTTTTTTTTTCTTTAGGACTAAGTCTCAGTACAGAGGTCTACTGTACATTTATGTTTATGCTTATCTTCCTAACTAGACTGTAAGTCCTAATTGTGTTATTAACAATACCACTTGGGGATTGTTATTTTCCAATTGTGTTATTAACACAATTCTGGAGAACTACTCTTGTAGTAGCTTCCAGGGAATGTATACATTGGATCGAAGTTTTGAGACTTCCCATTTGTGAAATATCTTTGGCCTACCCTCAAACTTACTTACTTACTTACCTGGGTTTAAAATTAATACTATTGGTATATTGCATCAAAGTCTTCCCCTCCTCTCTTCATTTCTCTCTATCCTACCCAACAACAACAACATCAGTAACAACAACAATAATACTACAACAAACAATAAGGGCAACAAAAGGGAATAAATAAATAAATATTAAAAAAATAAAAAAGACATATACTGAAAACTACCAGTTACTATTCAAAGAAATAGAAAATGATACAAAAAATAGAAAGATATCCCATGCTCATGGATTGGAAAATTTAATATCATCAAAATGAATATTCTCCCCAGAGCCATATACAAATTTAATGTGATACCCATCAGATGAACACTTTTTGGTCTTACTCACATTTACTATTATTGATTGTTTGAATATACCTCACCTTCCATTTTATTTTGTCTTCTACTTGCCATATATAAAAAAGAAAACAATGGAGAGAGGGATTTTATTCAAGAACTAGGCCCATCATGTCTGTTGGGAATCTCAGGACTCCTCGAATAGGGCCCCAGCTGATAGAGTGGCCTGAGAGTGACTAAAGAATCATAATTAAAGTATGCCAGTCTCTTACCCTTATTCAACTTTTGCAGTCCTGGCTTTGATAAGGTTAACTTTGGAGTGAGTGAGAGAACTGTAATAGGAAGTAGGTGAGGAGGGTATCTAAGTCTAAGTAGACACTATTTCATTATGAACTTTATACTCACTACAGACTATTATATATTTTTGCTTTCAGGTATATATTTGTAGTTTATGGATATACGTGAACATATGCTCTATCTCACTGGATCTGGTCTATCTCTAAGTTTGGGACTCTGTTAAGAAGTTAGGACCTTGCCCTCAACTTGGATAAATAATAGTAGAGAATGTTCTATCCTCCGAAGGGAGGATGGACAACATACTCTAATGCTACACCTGAAGAAGATTGGGGCAGCTTGGAATGTTTCTACTCATGACCTCAGAATGTGAGCTCAGATCTACAGAGATGCAGAGGTCACATAGGCTCCTAAGCTGAATATGGGCCCCAGATCACATCAAATCAATGGGTTTATAGCCAACAAAATTTATGCCCTTTTCCCATATTAGAGAGCTACTCTCTTCCCTGATCCAGCTTTCTGGTGCTTTTTCCAGTCATGACATCATCTCCCCAGAAAATAACTTGGATCCACCTGCATATCAGATTTCAGGCTCTGGGGAAAAAAGAAAAAAAAACAAAAAACAGGGAGTCGGGCTGTAGCGCAGCGGGTTAAGCGCAGGTGGCGCAAAGCACAAGGACCGGCATTAAGGATCCCGGTTCGAACCCGGCTCCCCACCTGCAAGGGAGTCGCTTCACAGGCGGTGAAGCAGGTCTGCAGGTGTCTATCTCTCTGTCCTCCTCTCTGTCTTCCCCTCCTCTCTCCATTTCTCTCTGTCCTATCCAACAACGACAACAACAATAAAAACTACAACAATAAAACAAGGGCAACAAAAGGGAATAAATAAATAAAATAAATATTAAAAAAATAGTATAGCCATAAGCCCTTTGGAATATAACTAAAACATGCCTACTAGCTATCTACAAAATTGAGGACACCCCCTCACGCACCCTATCTCTTCATCTGCACTATTCCAGCCTTTAGGTCCATGACTGGTCAACAATTTGTTTGGCTTTATATGTCAACTCTCTTTTCAACCACCAGATTCCAGATGCTAGCATGATGCCGACCAGACTTCCCTGGACAGACAACCCCACCAATATGTCCTGGAGCTCCGCTTCCCCAGAGCCTTTCTCCACTAAGGAAAGAGAGAGACAGGCTGGGAGTACGGATTGAACTGTCAACACCCATGTTCAGTGGGAAGCAGTTACAGAAGCCACACCTTCAGTCTTCTGTATCCCACAATGACCTTGGGTCCATACTCCCAGAGGGTTAAAGAATAAGAAAGCTATTGAGGAGGGGATGGGATAGGGAGTTCTGGTGATGGGAATTGTGTGGAGTTGTACCCCTCTTATCCTATGGTTTAGTCAATGTTTCCTTTTTATAAAAAAAAAAACAACTCCTTTCCACTTGCTCTTTCTTATATAAATAATTTTCCTGTTCATATTCCCCCACAAAATAAAGATTAAGAAGTTATATAGATTAGTTATTTCTATTTTCTGGCTAGTATTAAAATTAATTGTAATAAATATTTTTCTATTATT
The DNA here is from genome assembly GCF_950295315.1 of Erinaceus europaeus. Taxonomy (NCBI): domain Eukaryota; kingdom Metazoa; phylum Chordata; class Mammalia; order Eulipotyphla; family Erinaceidae; genus Erinaceus; species Erinaceus europaeus. The sequence continues at coordinate 25,626,193 of NC_080174.1, read as the reverse complement.
ATCATTAAATTAACAAGTGCTTATATATTTATTCCAAAAGGTAATGAACATTTGATACTTACATTTCTTTCTTTACTTCCCCCACAACTGCTTTTCTTATTGAGACTATTTTAACTGAGATTTTAATTTTAAATGGTTATGATTTTAATTCTTCCTTTATACTTAATAACTACTTATAGTTATATTTTATATATTCTATAGTGTTCCATAGTTATAAGCTATATAAAATATGTTGTATATAATTTTTTTAAATATTTACCACATATACTCTATACATAAAATTATATATCTATATAGCATAGTTTTTAAAATTTTAATTTTTCTATTGCCACTAGAGTTATTTCTGGGACTTGGTAACTGCGTGATGAACCTACTGCTCCTGGAAGCCAGTTTTTTCTTTCTTTTCTTTTCCTTTCCTTTTCTTTCCTTTCCTCTCTTTCTTTTTTGATTGAGACAGAAATTGGGAGAGAAAGCAGGGATGGGGAGATAGAAAGGGACACAGAAAGGAGCAGACCATCTGAAGATGATGACCAAAGATTACCCTGTGCATGGTGATCTGTGTGCATTAGCTAGTATGCCACCACCCAGCCCTCTGTAGCATAGGTTTTTATAATATTATTTCTATTATTTTAAAGTCATTTTTTGCTTCAAAGGCTTGGATTTATTTATTAATTTTTGGTTAAAGTACATCTTAGCAATTCACTTAAATAAATCTCATAGGTGAAAAATAAGTTCTGATTCCTTGTGTTGAAAAACACATTTTGTTTCACTTTTTCTTTCATTTATTTTTCATTTTATTAATCTGGAGCCTCCAATGTATGTAATTTCACTGCTCCCTGGTCTCAACTTTTTTGAGTGAGAACACTGAAGTTTTCCCCAGTACCATGATGGTACTCTCATGGTATGCCAGTGTTTGAACCTGGACAGTATGCCTGACAAGTCACACACCCTATCTGGTGAATTATCTCTCTCTCTGTTCCTTGAGCCAGTTATGAATGATGGCTCGTTAGGCATGAAATTCTAGATTCAAAATAATTTTCTCTTATGAATTTTTAAGAGATGGTCCCAAGGAGACATTCTTGCCTGTGTTATCAGTGGTGAGAAGACTCATGTCAGTCTGATGCTTATTCCTTTCCTTAGATTATTTTCCTCCCATGAATTAAATGAAATTTTCATCTCTGTGTTAGAGTTCTGAAAACATGCCATAATGAATCTTTTTTATTCATTGTATTTGGCACTTAATGGATTCTTCCATTTTGAGAATGCCTGTCTTTTTTTTTTGTGGAAAAATTTCTCCCTCTTTTGCCTTGAATATGGTACTCCTTCAGCACTACATGAGTTCTTTTCTGTGATAACAATCAGATAAATATTAGAACCTCTGTATCTAAATTCTCATCCTCTTGGATTTTTCGTTTTATTCCCAACCATTAGCCTTGAAGCTGTATTGTGGAAGAATTCTTCAGTTTGATCATTTAGTTCACTAATTTGCTTTCTATTGTCGATTTTGCTACTTCATTTCCAAATGAGTTTTAAAAATTATCCTATTTAACTAATCCAATGTTTAGTTTTAAAGATCTATATTTGATTTACTCAGTGGATCTTATAGCTACTTCTTGGGATTTTCTACCTATCCTAAAGGCTTATTCTCATGATGTAAGTGCTTACATTTCTTATGTTTCATGATGTTCTTCTTCAAATGTTGGCAATTTGAGGTTTTGCTTTTTTTTTTTTTTCAGTTTGGAGCTACCTTGTTATTCTGCCTGTGATTCTGTTTTTGGAAGGGGGGCATCACTTCAGCATCTGCTGTCTGATGAAATGGAGGAAGAAGAAGAGTCATGTTTATATCTACAAGAAGATAGGCAGATTTTTGGGAATAGTGGACATGTTTTTCTTTTTATTTTATACAGAATTTGGCTCTGTATCTGTGACCCAATTATCTATCATCATCAGACCTGGTTTTCACTGGGTCCTGTGCTTCTGCTGTTTGCTAGCGCACCCCAAGGACAACTTCTGTACTTTAGTTACCTTTTGATGCTTAGTAAATGTGTGTGTGTGTGTGTGTGTGTGTGTGTGTGTGTGTGTGTGTGTATGTGTGTGTGTGTGTGTGTGTTTGTGTGTGTGTGTGTGTACATGCACTTTGGTTTGTGGTTCCTGTCCTTGATCACAGTTGACTTCCATCTTCAGAAAGAAGTCTTCTAAGTTTCTAGTCCTGTGAAGGCATTCCTTGTTTGTCACTGCAGAAATAAGTAGGGAGGTTATTTTGCTGTTATTTCTGGAGCTGATGCAGGAAGGTAAGGCTGTAAGCTTGTGTTCAGTCTATCATCTTGCATCTGAAACCGTTTGCCAATTAGAGAAAAGGGCAGATTCAGCTGGATTTCCCTAGCAGTGAAGTATAGCATGACTACCAGGAACATGCTTTTGAAGTCAAACTTCCTGCATTTGCATTCCTAGCTCATTACTTTCCAGCCATATGACTGTAAAGTGGTTGTTTAACCTCTCTGCATCTAAGATCTATATAACAAATAAGTACAATAATAATAATACTTATTACTTCAGTGAGTTGTTATGAAGATTCACTAACTTTCTGAAATTGGTGAGTCCTCAATAATTGTTGGTCATTATAACTCCAGAGATTATAAGGAACCAAATGGCTCAGCCATTCTTAATTTAGTTCTTTACTACATTTAAAAAAGTCTTTAGAAGATTGATTGACTTATTTTTGAAAGAGGCATAGATATTGAAAGGGAAGGGGAGGTCAAGAAGGAGAGAGAGAGAGAGAACTGTAGCAGTTTCATCACTTGTGTAGCTTCACCCCTGCAGGTGAGGACCTGGGGCTTGGACCTGGGACTTTGTGCAAGGTACTGTGTGTGCTTAACCAGACAACACTCAACCATCTTTACTAATCATCTTATTCCCAGTTTGTATTCCTGCTTATTGAGTTGCTTAACCTAGATCTTGAGATTTCATTGAGCACTGTAGTTTCTAAGGATTCTTTATCCTATTCTGTTTACTATGTCATGCCATGTTAGGTTTTTTTTTGGGGGGGGGGGAAGGTCTTAGGATGTTCTGTTCTTGATTCCTTTCTTTGAAACTGTTATAAGTTCGTTAAAAGCAAAAAATAACTTTCCTACCACTTAGACAAAAGAAGAGGAAAGGTTGGTTGATGTCTGGCTTTCCTAGTTAGCTTTGGAATGTAATTTGTGGCCATTGGCAGAGAAAGAGGCTTTTATTCCTGCACACTGCACTGAATTACAGGTCTTTTTTTCCCCCTGGGGTTTCATTTATTTGTTTGTTTTCATTTGCTTCCATTCCAATGATTCACAGTTTCTCTTTTTTTGTGGCTAATCACACGACAGCACTGGATGTTTATGAAACTCAGCCACCCGTTTAGACCAGAATATTGGCACTTTCAGATTTTCAGCCATAAGGCTGAGCAGCAGGTTCTGCTTCCAAGTTAGCCTTCTCAGTGTCTCAAACCCCACACATTCTGTTTCTCTACAGTTCACAACTAAGAAAACATTCTTTCAGAAAAATTCTCTTGTATCTCCCTAAAAGCAAAGACAGCATCCAGGACTAAATAAAACTCTTCAGCTTAAACTTCACGATAGAAAAGAGCAAAAGTAGGGAGAGTGGAGTTCAATAAATTCAGTGTTCTGAATATATTAGAATAGAAGCTACTTGCTGATTTGAAAAGACTCATTTTCCAAGAGCTTAAAGCACATGATTTAAATGGATAACATTGCACATGGGCAATAGTATAGCTAGTATATTATTAATACTTGTCTTTTATAAATAGGATTTGCATGGAGGTGGATTTGTGAGAGAAAATAATGATATGTATTATATAAGAACAGAGTTTAAACTACAAAGTTCTGGGTAGTCACTTTCACTCAATAGTTAGGATAGTTTAACCATTATGTATGGTGCTAAGGAAAAATATTAGGTGTTACAGAAGATTAATGCTGATATAAATTCTATTTGCTTCCAACCAAACAGAATCTTTCTCCTCCTGAAATGTAGTAATCTTAAATATATTTAACTATGTGGAGCACATTTCTGTAAATAAAGATATAGTTGATACCCTATGTGAAGAGAAATACAAATAGCTACTGAGAGCTATTATCTAGATCCTTAAAACGATGGTTTTAACCAGAACTTTCTTGCAAAAGACATTGCTTGCTCATCTGTAATTACCAAGGTGTATAAATAGTCCCAAATTAAAACACAGTGCTTTCTTTATTTCTTCCGCTTGGAAGATTGAAATAAACCCGACACCAGGGCAAGGGTTGCTCTATAACACAAATCACTATGCCTACTTTGCCTAATTTGGACCCAAATGGACTGTATCTATTATTACAGTTTTTTTTTTTTTAGAATGTCTGCAACAATGTTGTAACCAGTAGAGACATTTAAACCTGCAGAATATTGATTATTGCACATTTGCTCTTTTATGCCTGAATTACAAATACCATATCTGGGCTCTATGCATTTCATTGATCACAAAACTCAATATACTAGATGGACCATTAAGATAAGTTAAAACAAATCTTACCTTCATCCAGTATCAGTCAACTAAACCAAGGTAGTTTTAGAGATTGTAAGTATTAGAAAATAAGAGAACAAATGTCTGTTTGGTTGTGATTTCTCATGAGATGGTGACCCTGTAGGTATTTAGAGGCCTGGCTTTCTTAGAATTTCACATCAGAATGCTATTGGCAGCTCTCTTATACTGGAGTAGGAATGCTTATTTGTACTTGTGACAAAAATTCAAACCATTTTAGTGATTTTGGATAGAAGTCTTGAAGGCTTTGAAAGGAAATATAGAGAGTCTTTTGTTGAAAATATATCAAACTGAGGGACCTGTTTGTGGTCCACCTATCAGAGTGCACACATTACCATGAACAATGACACTGGTTCAAACCTCCTGTCCCCACCTATAAGAGGGAACTTCATGAGCGGTGATGCGGTGATGCAGGTCTCAGTCTCTCTCTCTTTCTCCCCCTATTCTCTTTTAATTTATCTCTGTCTTTATCCAAATAGAAAACAAATATATACAGTTAAATAAAAAAGAAAACAAACTGAAGGGCTAGATAGTAACAGAACCAATAAAGCATACAAGTTACCATGAATGAGGACCTGAGTTCAAGCCCCTATGCCCTGCTTAAGGAAGCTTCATTAATGGTGGAGCAGGCTGAAGGTATCTATCTTTCTCTTCCCCCTCTCTCTTCTTCTCTTACCCTATTTATCTCTGTATTTATCATAATTTTTTAAAATTTTGTTACTATCTTTATTTATTTATTGGATAGAGACAGCCAGAAATCGAGAGGGTGAGAGAAGAAGAGAGACAGAGAGACACCTGCAGCACTATTCATCACTCATGAAGCTTTTCCCTGCAGGTGGGGACTGTGGACTCAAACCTGTGTCCTTGCGCACTGTAACATGTGCACTCAACCAGGTACGCCACCACCCAGCCCATTTATTACAATTTTTAAAGAGGGAAATGGCTATTGGGTGGGAGCAGTGTACTCACTTTGTAGGCAATGAGCCCTAGCAACAGCCCTGATGCTGAAGAAAAAAAAAGAAAAGGAAGAAAAGAAATTAAACCCCTGTAACTTGACCCACCATATACATATCAATCATTATGCTTCAACATAAAATTGTGTTTAATAAAGATTATCTTCCTTAAAAGCTGAAACAAGTTAAATAGTAACATGCTTGTTGATCTCCATTTTGTTTTGTTTCTCTACCTCTACTCTCTATCTTATCCTTCTTCTCTTTCTTTTCCTTCTCCTCCTTCTTTTCCTTTTTAAGATTTTTATTTATTTGTTAGTGAGAAAGATAGGAGGGAAGAGAGAAAGACCACAGATCACTCTTGTACACGTGCTGCTAGGGATCAAACTCAGGACCTCATTTGAGAGTCCAACACTTTAGCCATTGAGCAGCGTCCCAGATCACTCTACTCTATCTTCTTTTTTTTCTTTTTAAAATATTTATTTATGTATTCCCTTTTCTTGCCCTTGTTTTTTATTGTTGTAGTCGTTGTTGGATAGGACAGGGAGAAACGGAGAGAGGAGAGGAAGACAGGAAGGGGGAGAGAAAGACACCTGCAGACCTACTTCACCGCTTGTGAAGCGACTCCTCTGCAGGTGGGGAGCCAGGGATTCGAACCAGAATCCTTAAGCTGGTCCTTGCGCTTCGTGTCATGTGTGCTTAACCTGCTGTGCTACCGTCCAACTCCCTACTCTGTATCTTCTTATGCACTGCCATCCTTGCAGTTTTTAAATAAGCTATTTTCCCATGTTTATACTCATGCTTCTGTCCTTTTGACATATGTAACTCCCCTTTATGTACGTCACCTCTGAGAAAATACTGTTTTACTTGACCAGCTCAGTCTAGGCATCTCCTCTCTGACACAACGAAATTTTACCAGTTGCTAATTTGATATATTCCAAGATATAATTCTAACTGCAAACACATCTTTCTCTTTCCTGATGTCACTAAGGCCCGTTTATGAGTTCACTTACTGATTTCTCCTAAATTTCAGAACAGTAGATAGGAAGTAGTATGGTGGATAGTACATCTGACCTGTGAGTATGAAATTGTGAGTTCAGCTCTTTGCATTGCAAATGTTACTCTTACAAATGTTCTCTCCCCCTCCCCTTTAATGAAAAAAAACAACAACTAAGATTTCAAAAAATAAAAGTAAAAGATTATCTTCCCTAAAACAATGTAAACAAAACTTGTATTTGCAAAAAGATTAAAAAAAAAGATTAAAAAAAAAAAGCTTATCTGGAGATAGAAAATACTCAAAATCGCGGCATTGTGCTTCCCGACCTCAAAATACTCTAGAAAGGCCATTGTAGGTATAATGGCAAAGTACTGGAACCAAAATATACACAAAACCAGTGGAAAAGATTGGAGAGCCCAGAGATCAGCCCTTACACCTATGGTTAACTAATTTTTTTGACAACAGTACCCAAAACACCAAATGAAAAAAGGAGAGCAGAATTAACAAACAGTGCTGGGAAAATTGGGTTGACAGATGCAGAAGAAGAATAAAACCGGATCACCACACTTTATCATATATGAAAGCTAATCTCAATGGATCACAGATTTAGAAGTTAGACTAAAAACTACAGACTACTTAAAGTTAATCATAGGCATAAGTCTCTTTCATATAAGTTTTTGCAACATCTTCACTGATTTGAATCTAATTGCAAGGAAAACAAAAGCAAAACTGGACCAAGGGGACTACATCAAATTGAAAAGTAAAGGACATCACTAGCATAACAGACTGCTTAGAGTGGGAGAAAATATTTATGTGTTATACATTGGACAGAGGACTGATGATCAAAATCAACAATGAGCTCACCAAACTCAACAATAAAAAGACAACACCACTAAAAAATGGGTGGGGGAAGGACTATCTAATCCTTTCTGGAAAAAAAAAAAACAGAATAAAAAAGAGAAAAATACAAATGGGGAAAAGTATAGACAGTCTTTCCAAAGAGATCCAAAGGACTACAAAAAGGAACAGCTATTCTCAATCTGATACAATAGACCTTCAAATAAATAACATTGAAAAAGATAGTGATGAATATTACTTAATATTCAGAGGATCAGTAAATCAAGAGGCTTTAATGATTATTAACATCTATGCACCCAATGAGAGGTCATCTAAATACATCAAATATCTACTGAAAGGGCTACAGCAACACAATAATAGTAGGAGACGTCAACACTCCTTGGATGTTAGACCAGAAACTATCAAATACTTAGAGGAAAATGTTGGCAGAACTCTTTTCCATCTAAATTTTAAAGGCATCTTCAATGAAACAAATCCAATTATAAAAAAAAATGTTGAACAATAAACACAAAGCAGAACTTGAACTGGGTCTGGTGTATTGCACCAAAGTAAAGGACTCTGGAGTGGTGGGGAGGGTTCAGATCCTGGAACATGATGGCAGAGGAGGACCTAGAGGGAGGTTGAATTGTTATTTGGAAAACTGAGACGTGTGAACATGGGTAGATGGCATTATGGTTATGCAAAGAGACTCTTATTCTTGGGGCTTCAAAGTCTCAGGTTCATGGTGAACTCACTTTCTTTACCCCATATTAGATGGTGCTCGAAGATATGTTAAGTGAAATAAGTAAGAAACAAAAGGATGAATATGGGATGATCTCACTCATAGATAGAAATTGAAAAGCGAGATCAGAAAGGAAAACTCTAACTTTGACTGGTGTTGATGTATTGCACCAAAGTAAAAGACTTTGGGGTGAGGGGGGAAGGGTTCAGGTCCTGGAATATGATGGCAGAGGAAGACTTAGTGAGTATGGTATTGTTGTGTGGAAATGTTATGCATGTACAAACTATTTTATTTTACTGTTGACTGTAAACCATTAATCCCACAATAAAGAAATAAAAAAACCCTGAATACCGTACAAGTATTTTAGTAGTGTTACAGTGTCATATTACCTTCCTGAGTAGGGAACAAAGATAAAGAGTAAAGGTTAAACTAAATTCCTCGGTTATAAGAAAGTGTTATGTTGGGAGTCACTGGTAGCACAGCGGGTTAAGTGCACGTGGTGCAAAGCTCTAGGACTGGTGTAAGGATCCCGGTTCAAACCCCTGGCTCCCCACCTGCAGTGGAGTCACTTCATAGGCAGTGAAGCAGGTCTGCAGGTGTCTTTCTCTCTCCATCTCTGACTTCCCCTCCTCTCTCCAGTTTTCTCTGTCCTATCCAAAAACAATAACTACAACAATAAAACAACATGGGCAACAATAGGGAATACATAAATAAATAAATATTTTTTAAAAAAGAAAGTGTTACGTTGCAAAAATAAAATGTTTAAAGTCACTGATGGATGATTAGGGAACGGCAAATAACAGCAACAATGAGATACCACTTGACACCTGGTAGAATATCACATATTAAAAAAGGCAGAAACGCCAAATGCTAGAAAGGCTGTGGGGAGAAGGGACTCCTTTACATTGCTGGCGGGAATGTAAATTAGTCTAACCCCTAGGGAGAAAGCAGTCTGGAGATGTGTTAGAACTCTAGAAATTATCTTACCTTATGAGCCATCAATTTCTTCCATTAGGCATTTACCTAGGGAAAAACAAAACACTAAACTTAAAAGACCTATGCATACCAATATTCATAGCAGCACAGTTCTTAATAGCCTAGATCTGGAGGCAACCAAAATACCCAGTGACAGATGAATGGCTAAGAAAGCTATGGTGCATATATACAGTAGAGTACTATGCAGCTGTTAAAAATGATGAAGTCATTTCCTTTGAAGTAAGTATAGTGGTCAGACCTGGAAGGCATCCTATTGACTGATGTTGGTATACATGAGACCCCTTCTGTTTCATTTGGTTTAAATCCCCCCTGCTTAACACTATTCTATTTACATAACCACTTCATTCTATTTACATAACCACTGTTAACAAGTTCCACCCTCCCTCCAGGGCATTGGTGGTTCAGTGATAGGATTCTCGCCTGCTCTGCCCCGTCTTTGTCACACTCTGATTTTCACCAGTCACTTTTCTCTCCACCCTCTTTATGTCACATCCTGTTTCCACCCTACTTCGCAAGTATATATAAAGACAGCATTGTGAGTTTTACTGTACCTTTAGTTTAGCTCAGCTCGGCTTAGATTGCGCTGCGTCCTGCATGAATAAAGAGATACTGCCTACAGCTCAACCATGAGTCCCTGGTTGTCTGTTACCCGCCCGTGAAGCCAGCCCGGCGAAAACAACATAACCCATCGAAAACAACAGACTGAGACAAGTCAAACGAGATTGGAGCCAAATTATCTCACTTATATGTGGAATATAAGAACAAAGAACAGTAAAGGAAGGCACAAAGTTAAACTTTGAGTGTGGTGTATTGCACCAAAGTGAAAGACGCTGGGGATAGGGACAGAATGAAGGGTACTGGCAAGATTAGAGGTTGTACCTATGTGCTAAAAACTATACTGTAAACCATTAAGTCGCAATAAAATCTATAAAAAGAAGAAGAAACTAGTGTTCTCAGAGAAAATGCATGATTCTTTATATGTTGAGGAAGAAGTTACATCTAAGAAGAATGTTGAAAATTGAAAATCCACTATTCTATGAATGTTATTCCAAGGTGGAGAACTGTGAGATAGGTGTTTGATTGTAAGCCCCATAGATTTGCCTTTAAGGACTGGACAAGTGTAGCTTCAGATTACTTTCATATCCAGACTGAATCAGCACTTACATTATGATTGTGTACCTAACTCTGTAATCAGAAAGTTTTATGCTTGTTATCTTACCCATTCTTCACATCACCTTCATGGAAGGTGCTGTTACTCTTATAATTGAGGGGACAAAATGTAATAAAGGATATTTGTGCAAAATTAAACAGCTCATTAATGGCAGAAACAAGATTTAAACCTATTTTCTTCTTACTTCATATGACAGCATAATTAATGTCTCAAATCTTAAATCTCTGAGAGTTTCTACATTATGTCTTCCATATAAGTTACACTGTGTTTTTAATCAAATGTATATTATTATCCTTCAGTAGTTTAATAGGAGAGTAAAGCTGGTACATCTGGACAATGTAATATTAGTGCTAAAAAAGAAAATAAAAGCTAGGTTAAAAAAAGAACTAGAAGTTCCTGAACAGACTTTAATGTCTGAGGCTCAGAGGTCTCTGGTTCAAAAACCCATTGTCACTATAAGCTAATGTTGAACAATGCTCTGGTAAGTAAATAAGATAACTTGAATAAAAACCAGTAGAAAAGAAAAGGAAGAAAATAAGGAGGAGGAGGAAGGGGAAGAGGAAGTCATATTCTCACAAAACTACATGAAGTGTGCATTGCTACGTAAAAGCTGCCAATCTGAAAAGGCTTCATTTTGCTTAATACCAACTGTGATATTGTGGAAAAGGCAAAACTATGGAAGTAGTACAAAATGGCCATTCTGAGTTTGGGTTGTGTATGAGTGAACTGGTAGAACACAAGGAACTAGTCACATTTTAGACAAAGTAAGGCTCAGTTCTGGTTTTTGGTGGTGTGGGGAGTTGACCCTGGGAATCTGAAGACTCAGGTGTGAAAGTCTTTTTGCATAACCATTGTGCCATCTCAGTTGTGTAACTTTGTGCTTTTGTAGCACAAACAACTTTTAAAGCAGTGAAAATATATATTTTTTCAATTAGTAATTTAATAATATTGATTTACAAAAGTATGAGATAATAGGCATATAACTCCACACTCTTCCTACCACCAGAAGTTCTCTTTTTGAAATAGACTCATTATCAAGATGAGATATTTTAAATACCTATTAATTTTACTTAAAATAAATTTCCCATCTAGTTTGCAAGGCATTTTTTTTAAATAAAATGTAGATTTTATTTATGTGTGCTTATTTAGTTTTTAGTATGGTTTCTGATTTCTCCACATTATTATATTCAATAAAATCTTAGTAGCTTATATATATTTTCTGAAGTTCTAAGATAATATCTATCCAAACTGTACCCAGGAAAGTTCTTATACATAAAATATATTATATCAAACTGTAATGCTTTCTCAGCACTATTCAGCTTTATTATGTGTTCCTGCTCTTCGAAAATATTGTATTCTTATTTTGTGTTTATAAAACACTAAGCATAAGCTGGCTTGTTAAATATAAGAGCTGCTGCAAATATGTCTTTGAAAAAAATGAAAACACTGAATCAGCAATGCTGCAGCAAAGTCTGAATCTCATGGAGGATGCATTTGTTTTCTCTTGCTTTTCACATCATTGAATGTCTTCTGCTTTGTTCTTGAATGGATGCATGAATGTCACTGTAAACTTTCCAGACTTAAGCTACCTATACTTTTCTTAGTCAAGAATTTTTTTCTTAGACTAACCTGTATATGTTTACACGTGCGCGTGAATGTTTCTGCTTCTATATTTAAAGTTATAAAGGGTCTACGTTGGACCATAATTTCCTGGCTACTGTAGAATGGTAAGAATCATGTCACTTCTTTGGCATCTGTATCAGAAGATACAGATATCTTAGCGGCATCCTTTTCTGTTTTATTAACCAATGCATATTGTGAGCTGTATGAAGGATAAGTGAGAAAATTAAAAGATAAGGACTCAGGATATGGTTTAGTGGTAGGGTTAGGACCTTGCGTGAATGAGGCTCATGGTTCTATCCTCAGAACTGCATGGAAACAAGACAAACAAAATCAGCAACATAATTAGAACTTTATAAATGGCAGAGTGGAGTTGTAATCACTCTAACAGTAAATAGGTAAATAAGTAAACAGATAAATACAAAAAGATAAAAGAACCATGAGACATTATGGTGAATGGTGTCCAGAAAGTTGAGTGCCTTGGGCTCAAAGTCTTGTATCATGTCTTATAATGGATTACCTTAAGAAATATTTACTTCTGGTTTATGCTTTAGTTTCCTGTCTTGTTAAATGACACTATTTGTCCCTAGCCCAGAAGGGCCAGTTATCCAAGTTGACTCATATTTAATATTTACTTTGTTCCTGTGGGAAATGCTCTAATACAGTAGGTTACTGAATTTCTCCAGTTATTTGAGGTACCTATTCCTATATATATTGTTTATAGGTTTTAGAAAATCAGTTTGTAAGGGTATATATATAATTGATGAGTATCTGAACTAGATACTCATAATACTAGTATAATTGATTGTATCTGAACTAGATTCGAATAAAAACTTATCTACTTGGGTCCCTAGGTCTAAGGGCTAAAGGAAACTGTAAATCTGCCTTGTAAACTAGAAAGTGCTATCACAGGTAACTTTTCTTTTAGGGAAAGAGAGAAAGAGACTGGAGAAAGTGGAGGGAAGCTGAGAGAATAAAAGAAAGTACGGGTTTCAGAGCAGACAGTCTAGAGAAGAGCCTCTTGTTTCTGTGCTCATGTCCTGCATACGGTCTTGAGGGAGGAGTAGAATGTCTGGGTACTGGCTGAAGCTCACATATCACACATCCACAGCTTGTGTGCACACATGTATGTGACATATTATGACAGCTTCTTTCATCATATTCTGGGCACCTTGGAAAGCAGTTAAGTCTCACTGGAAAGGACTCCTAATTCTACCATATTTCTGGAATCTACTTTGCTGAACCTTCTATATGAGGTTTTGCTAAGGGTTGTTATCTACTTCCCCTGAGAGTTCAAATGTGCCGGTCCCTGTTCAGGCACCAGATGCCGGGCTAGCTTTGTGGGCGGGAAAGAAACAACTAGGGACTCATAGCTAAGCTGGGAGTGCAGTTCAATCTTTATTGATTAGCAGGGATGCAGTGCAATCAATCAAAAATTTCTCTTTATTAGAAAATCCTGTCCTTTATATCTCCTGAGGCAGAAGTGTCAAGAAGAGGAAGTACGTAGGATAGGGGGTGGGGAGAAGGAAAAAAGCTCACGAATCAGTGGGGATTAAAAGGTGGAAGACAGGATGTGACTAGGAGAGGGGGCGGAGAGAAAAGAGAGTGAAAATCAGTGGGATTAAATGGTGGAAAACAGTGAGTGACTAGGAGAGGGGGCGGAGAGAAAAGAGAGTGAGAACCAGTGGGATTAAACCAGTGCCCTGCAGGCAGGACGGGTCTCAGGTAAAACTGTGATTATGTAAATAGACCACAGTGTTAAGCAGGGGGGAGCTGGCGTACTGCCCAACACAAATGAATCAAGGAAATGTGTGAAGAAAGACACATTCGCAGAGCACCTGATTGCAGAGACTACCTGTCAGAGATTGATGTAGAGACTGATAAAGGGATCACTAGCTGCATCTAGGAAGTCTGTGCTTAACACACAATGGGGTAATCACATGACAGAGAGACAAATAGAGAAGAGAAAGGGAAAGAGAGAGGGAAAGAGAAAACCTGAAGTACTGCTCCACAGCTCACGAAGCTTGTTCTCAGCAAGTAGACTGAGGACCTTGAACCTAGGTCTTTGTGCAGAGTAATTTGTGTGTTTCACCACCTGGCCCTGATATTTGAAATTCTTCTTCTTCTTCTTTTTTTACTTTACCTCTAAGTGATTTATTTATTTACTTTTAAATTTTATTAGTGATTTAATAATGATAGACAAAACTGTGGGTTAAGAGTGGTACAGTTCTATACAATTCCCAATTCCCACTACCAGAGTTCTGTGTTCCATCCCCTCCATTGGAAGCTTTCCTATTCTTTATCCCTCTGGGAGCATGGACCAAAGATTTTTATGGATATTTGAAATTCTAATGTGTAACCAGTTAACAAGAAACCTGGACAAAAGTTATAAAGATTTATATAGATGAATATATCAAAACCTCTTACATATGCTTATTTTATTTTTTGCTTTCTTTTACGCTAGTTAGTGCAAAGATCCTTACTAGAGTGCTTTCTCTAGGTTGTTTTTCACTCTTGAGGGATAAGACTGTTTGAGTAGTAATTTCCACTTATAGAAGGTGGAAAAGAGGATTTTTGTTTCTTCCCACTGCAAGTCAGAACCACAAGAGTAATGAGGGCTTAACAAGCTGAGTAATCAATCTTTAGTTTTAATATTCACACAGTAAACTGAAATTAACTGCAGTATTTTATAGAGACTAGAAAGTATCTGATAATGATCACAACTAGCAGTTGACATTTATATAGTACTACTGGCTTTGTAAAGTACTTTCACAAGTCAAATGTAATTTTACCTCCAGTGTTTAATATGATATTTTAAAAATAATAGAGAACATTCATTGAATTTTCTTATGTTTCAGGCAGTTGCACTAAATCCATTTAGAGTGGTATTTTATTACCCCCCCAGATAATTATATGTTTCCTCCATCTCACAGACAAGGAAACTGACACTCAAAGTTGTTAATGTCTCACACGATCAGGTATGTGGCACTTTTCATTATTACTATCTGCAGATGGCTCTGGTTGAATCCTACCTGCACTGCTAATCCATACATGTATACTGGTATTGGCTTAGGAGAACAGTGGTATAAGTGGGATCCTTAGCCTAAGTTGCCATACATTTTGTGAACAATCAAAATTCTGCAAGGTACTAGATGTCACATATGAAGAAGAAGGCTCTGTGGTCAGTTGAGTGTTTGAGCTTCTGAGTTACACACAAAAGTAAACAAGACATTTGCCTATTTAAAATGTTGCTTCTTGGCATCAGTGAGATTGGTCACTGGGTAAGGAAAGTGTCTTGCCATGCTTGTGACCTTGGTTCTAGCCCCAGTACCATATGTGAGATGTCATATGCACAGGTGGAAGCTTGTGTTGTGGTATCTCTTCATCTCTTTCAGTGTCACTTTCTCTCTGAGTGAAAAAAACCAAAAACCTAGAAGAGCTTATGCCAAGAATGAGACCCCTCCCAATAAACACACACACACACATACACACACACACACACACACACACACACACACACACACACACACAGAGTAAAAATGTTGCTTTTTCAACCAGTGGCACAGCTTTATACAAATAATTTCAAAGGACATAAATTATGGTGATGTTGGGTATTATACAGCAAATCCTAACAAAGGGATTTTTCAAAGTTAACCCAATTACCAAAATAATGTGATTATAATAATAACTATCTACTGTATTCTTGAACCCTAAGACAGCAGAAACCTTACATTTCCACTATAGAGCCTATATTTCCCCCAGTCCTGGGACCTTAGGGTGGGGTGCACTTTCCTGCATGCTTCTCTTAATTCATATCGAATAATATTGCATCCGCCAATCCCAATCTAATCAACGCAGCAAGTACCACCTCAGCATGCCTCATCTCAGACTGTGTCCAGATACTTCAGGTGTGGAATGACAACCCCTCAGCTTCATTACTCTGGTGAGACCTTTCCTTTCATAGGATTCTCTAATCCCATTCCAGGAGGTTCACTTCCTAACAAAGTCACAAAACCTAGATATAGACCAGGTCCTGTGAGATAGAACATATGTTCACACGTATCCATAAACTAGGCAAAATTTATACCCGAAAACAAAAGTACACAATAGCCTGCAGTGAGTAATCCGCAACACTTCATCTGCACTATTCCAGCCTTTAGGTCCATGATTGCTCAATAATTTGTTTGGCTTTGTATGTTAACCCTCTTGTCAAACACCAGGTTCCAGATGCTAGCATGGTGCCAACCAGACTTCCCTGGACAGACAACCCCACCAATGAGTCCTGGAGCTCTGACTCCCCAGAGGCTCAACCTACTAGGGAAAGAGAGAGGCAGGCTGGGAGTATGTATCGACCTGTCAAAGCCCATGCTCAGCAGGGAAGCATTTACAGAAGCTGGACCTTCCACCTTCTGCATCCCACAATGACCTTGGGTTCATACTCCCAGAGGGATAAAGAATAGGAAAACTATCAGGGGAGGGGATGGGGTACGGAGTTCTGGTGGTGGGAATTATGTGGAGTTGTACCCCTCTTATCCTATGGTTTTGTTAATGTCTCCTTTTTAAAATTTAAAAAAAATAGAAAATGGGATTACACAATTCTCTGAGCACATCTGGAGGATGCTGACCTATGTTGTCCTCAAAAGAGGCCCTAAAGGCATAGCTGAAGGGCTTGTTACTTTGACCTTCCATGTCTCAGATCATTCTTTTAAGATCAAAATTAATTAATTAACTATTTAATTGATCTTATGAAAAAGACAAGACATAGCAATTCAGAGAGAACCGAAACACCATTCCAGGACATACATTAGGGGAAAGGAACCTAGGGCAAGCAACTCCATTCCTCATAGAGGCACCTCCCTGGTCATGGAACTTTTTCTATCCTGGGAGTTAGGAAAATAGCTTTGTTTATTTCAACAAGATTGTTTCAGTTCTGGGTCAGGCCCCTCCCTGAATTTGTTCCACCCTGCCCTAAGGCAGCTGGGGCTATGATGTGCAACTTGGGACATACTAGTAGTTTTGAGATCCAGTTTCATCTCTGTTACTCTAGAACACTGTGACTGGTACAGTGCCTTTAGTGTTTCCATTTCAACATCTATAAACTAGGAATAATCATAGCTTCTTTGTACAGTGTTTACGCAGATTTAGATTACATAACAAGGCAGCTAATGTGAAGTCTGGGATTGAGAATGTGATCAATAAAAGTAGCTATTCTAGCTCGCTAGAAATAGTCTTTGAAGTAAAAGCTGATCTCTGCTATGGTCTTGGCCCTGGCATACACAAGAGGTTTTGCAGTATTTGCTTTGTTAGTTCTTTCTTTCCTATAATGTATATTGAATGACACTCAGCAATATATTCCATTAGCCACAGATATCTGCCCTGTCCTTCAACACCATATATATATTTGTATTTCTTCCACAGCAGTAGGATCATAGTGGGTAGTCCTAATGGATATCTTTCTGTATATCTTTACTATGACATGTGTTTCTAAAAGGACTTGAAGGGCTCAGGCAATAGTTTACCCTAACACACAAGTTACTATGCACTAGAACTAGGTCTCCCTCTGCAAAGAGGAAAGCTTATGAGCAGCAAAGCAGTTCTGTAGGTGTCACTCTTTCTCCTGTTCACTCTCCTCTTTCCCTATTTCTCTGTCTCTTTCATTAAAAGTTAAATAGCTAAAACCTGGAAGCAACCCAGCTGCCCAACAATGGATGTATGGCTGAGAAAGCTGTGGTATATATACACAGTGGAATACTATGCAGCTACTAAGAACAATGAACTCAACTTCTCTGACCCATCTTGGTCAGAGCTAGAAGGAATTATGTTAAGTGAGCTAAGCCAGAAAGATAAAAATGAGTATGCGATGATCAGAAAGGGAAATTAAAGCAGGATTTGTTGTGTGCTTCACATTGGTTTGGTCTCGCTCTCCCCCCGCCAGGAGAATTGGTTTGGCCCTTGCTAGTTTCGCAGCTCTCTTTCTCCCCGCCCCTGATGCTACGTAGTTCCAGAGTTCTTGGCACGGCTGCTGGAAGAGAAGGATGGAGGAGAGATCTGTGTGGTGATTAGTTTGGGTTAGTTTATGAATCGTTGTTCGTGAATGAAGAAGTGCAGCTTCCCCGCCTAGCCGTGTGTCCTCGAATCTCTGTCTGCCGCCGCGAAGCTAGCCCGGCCTGCTGGAGCCCCAAACTTTAACGACAGGATCTGACTAAATTGAAAGTAAGGCACCAAAGTAAAAACCCTGTGGTGAGGGGGGAGTGGACATGTGGCTTCCTGGGCCAGCGGGGGGGTGTGGGGGTGTGGGTGGGGGTGGATGGATGGGATGGGACACAATCTTTTGGTGATGGGAATGGTGCTTATGTACACACCTATTAAATTGTAGTAATATAAATCACTATTTAATTAATATGAGAGGGAGAAAAATTGATTGTATGTCTAACAAAGGGACTTTTCAAAGTTAATCCAATTATCAAATAATAACAATCATTATCCATTGTCTTCTTGAACCCTAAGACAACAGGAACCTCACATTTCCACTATTGAGCCTATATTTCCCCCAGTCCTGGGACCCTAGGGTAGGGCCCACATTCCCGTATGCTTCTCCCAATTCTTATCAAATAATATTGCATCCTCTGATCGCAACCTAATCAACACAACGAGTGCCACACCAGCATGCTTCACTTCAGACTGTGTCCAGAGACTTCAGGTGTGGAACGACAACCCTTCAGCTTCATCACTCAGGTGAGACCTTTCCTTTCATAGTATTCTCTAATTCCATCCCAGGTGGTTCACTTTCTAATAGAGTCCCAAAACCTAGATATAGACCAGGTTCTGTGAGAGAGAGCATATGTTCACACGTATCCATAAACTAGGGCAAATATATACCTGAAAGCAGTAGTACACTAGAGTTTGCAGTGAGTATCCCCCCCAACACTTCATCTCCACTATTCCAACCTTTGGGTCCATGATTCTTCAACAATTTTTTTAGCTTTGTATGTTAACTCTCTTTTCAGCCACCAGGTTCCAGATGCCATCAGGATGCCGGCCAGGCTTCCCTGGACTGAAGACCCCACCAATGTGTCCTGGAGCTCAGGTACCCCAGAGACTCACCCTATGGAAAGAGAGAGGCAGACTGGGAGTATGGATCAACCAGTCAATGCCCTTGTTCAGCGGGGAAGCAATTACAGAAGCCAGACCTTCCACCTTCTGCAACCCACAAAGACCCTGGGTCCATGCTCCCAGAAGGATAGAGAGTGGGAAAGATATCAGGGGAGGGGATGGGATATGGAGACTGGGTGGTGGGAATTGTGTGGAGTTGTATCCCACCCCATCCTGTGATTTTGTTAATGTCTCCTTTCTTAAATAAAATAAATAAATAAATAAATAAAAATTAAACAGCAAAAAAAAAAAGTAAAAACAACTGCAGCAAGTAGTGGATTCATCACACAGGCACTGAGCTCCAGTGATAATCCTGGATAATAAAAATGCCTCAGTAGGTGGTGTAGTGGGTAAATCACTGGATTTTAAAACATAAAGTTCCAAGTTCAGTCTCTGGCATCACATATGCCAGTGATGCTTTGGTTGTCTCCATCTCAATCTCTCTCATTACTCTCTAAATAAAGGCCAATGTTTGGGGGGGGGGAAAGCCTAGGAGAACTTAAGGGGAATAGAAATAGAATGGCTTTTCCTGCCAGTTCTATATAGCATGGTATCATTTACACCATTTTGTGTAGTAAAAGTGAAAAATAACATCATTTATTTCTTTCATTCCTTTTTTTTTTTTTTTTTTGATAGTTACTGTGGTATCATTGCTCTGGACCTTTTAGATTTAGACAGAGACAAAGAGAAAGGGAAGAAAATTATAGCTGCACCACAAAAGCTTCTTCCCATGTAGTGGGGGCTAGGCTCAAACTTGAGTCATGCATATGGCAAAACAGCACATTACTCTATTCAAGTGAGATATTTTGCTGGCTTGTGTGGTTGACTTTTATAACTTCTTTGTATATTATTTATTATTCCTTGTAAGGTGTATGAAGCACAATTATTCCAATTCAGTAGTATCCATCTTCATTTTGATGATATTAATACCTCATAATTTGGTGTAATCCCATTTGTTTATATTTGACTTTTTTTTTTTTGCTTTTAAGTTGAGTACCTAGACACATTTCTGTGGCCAATATCCAGCAACATGCTGCCCAAGTTTTTTTCTACATGGGACATATGTTCAAAGGAACACTCTTCTGCAGTCAAAAAAGACAAAATTGCATCATTCCTTTTTTAATGCATCATCAAGGAATCAACCCAAAACAACAAGCATGTGTAATATGGTTGAGTAGCCACTTGGTTCAATTTTTTACTATGGAGCTAAAGGAGAGTTGGAGAGACAAGCACACAGAGAGAGAAGACATCACAGCATTTCTACATTGTTCATAGGGCTCCCACAGTGTCATTCCTGATGTTTCCATATGGTTCTGGGGCTCAAATCTAAGCCACACACACATCAAGGTGTGTGCTTTACATTGCTCCCATATTTTAGTTATTGCAAATAGTAAAGTTATGAACAGAGGAGGTGCATATTATCATTTTGAACTTATGTTTTCATGTCTTTTGAATATATGCCTAAGAGTGATATTGCTAAGTTATAAGGTATTTCCTTTTATATTTAATGATTCTCCATAAATGACTAAGACAAATGAACCTGCAAAAAATGCTAACTGACTTGTATCTTGGATTTGCTGAAAACAACAACAACAACAACAACAAAACAATGGTGGGGGTAGTACACAGTACTTTGATAAAGAACTGTGGTTACTTTCACTTAGCATGTATGGGTATGAGATTATACCCCTAACATCTTATGATTCTGTGAAATTTTGTTAAGTCACTGGTTTAAGAAAAAAAAAAAAAGAGGAGAAATGAAGGAAAGGAAGAAAAGAAGAAAGAAAAAACACACACACACACAAAATAGCTTCCTTTGGAGGAACAGATACTTCTTAAATCTCAGCTTCTCAATCTGCTAACTTCAGCAAGTTTCCTTGATGTCAGAACCAGAAAACAAGTCACAACCCTATTAAGTGATCCTTGAATCAGCAATGAAGCCAGTTGCTTCAGAACAAAGCGGGCCTCTAGAGATGGGGGGGGGGGGGCGTTACAGGAAATGAGGACAAAACAACTTTATTGGAAGAATGCAAATAAACGTTCTCATCTGATGAATAGGCATTGCTCCAAGTGGTCATGCAAGGGGATTTGTTACCTTGGGGGTGGCTGTGGAATTTTTCTTTCCTAGGGATTTTAACAGCAGGTTACATTTTTATCTGTTAAGAGCTGTTCAGCTGTGAGCCATCTTGGCAACAGGGAGTGGGTGGCAACTAGGAGAGATTAGTTTTCCCTTAATTATAGAAGCTGCTTTAAACGAAGTATGAGGGGAATTGTGTATGATCTATAGATATATTTCCATGACAGGAAAGTACTTTCTTTCATTAGCCATAGAGGAATGACTTGCTTTCTACGATGGTTCAGCGTTCTTGGAATTCAGGACCCAACATTTGTCCTTAATCAGCATCTAGAATAGTGTAAGACTTCAGAAAGATGAACAGACAGATATAAAATATAAAAGTTGCTTCTGTTCATCCTATAGGTTAAAAACAACTATTAAACACAAAAAACCCACATTGGCAAGAATATAAACAGATTTTCAGAATAAGTAGACACATAATTAATGGGAGAGTCAGCATGGCATGTAGCAAGTTAGCACTGGAACATGGTTCTATGTTCACACCATAACTTTTGCACTTATTGGCTGCATGGTTCTTAGTCAGTTCCCTAACCCCTTTGGCCCTCAGTTCCTTAGACTATAAAGAGAAAATAACAGGTTCTATTTCATCAAACATTATTACATAAGCTAATTCAAGAAAAGCACTTAGTATTTATATGCAAAACATGTCATGACTTTTCCAAAAGCCCAATACAATGCCTGGCATGTGAATGCTAGCTGCTATTGTGTGTTGGTGAAAATATTAATTTCTAATTCTTTTTGACCAAATTCTATTTGAATATAGTTAGAGCATGAAAAGGAATATCTTGAAGATCCCTGAAATACTGAATAGAAACTCATACAGCACCTTTGGAAGACTGTATGGAGAGTCCTTAAATAAACAAAAATTACCTTATGATCCAGCAATAACACTCCTAGGCATTTATCCAAAGGGTATGGAAACATTAATTTGAAGGGACATATGCTCCCCTATGTTCATAGCTGCATTATTTTCAATAGCCAGAGTCAGAGTGGAAGTAGCCTAAATAGTAAATTGACAGATGACTGGATAAAAAGATTATGACATGTATACCCCATGAAATTCTATTCTGCAATAAAAAAAGATGCTAGTGTTCTTTGGGGCAAAATGCAAGGAACTGGAGGTGATTATGCTTAGCAAAACAAAGAGATGAAAGACAACCACTGGATGATTTCACTTATATGTTGAACAAATGAACTAGCAAAGCAAAGCAGAAAACAAACAAACAAACAAAAAACCCCGAAGCAACAAATATAAGACTTTGTGTGAACTATGGTGATTATTCTTTTAGTACAGTATGGAACTATGTCCTGTAAGTTTACAGTCTTGTAAACCACTATTAAGCACACACACACACACACACACACACACACACACACACACACACACACACACTTCTGACAATGAGTAAATCTTTCATCAGCCATCACTAGGTGATATATCAAATTTATCTATTTAGCATAATTGGTAAACATTAGAAAATTCAGTTCTTGACACGGATTTTGCAGCTTTACATCCCATTCTTTCCAAGCTTGTCTTGTACTCTTTCTCCTCCATTTCCTTCTTCTTTATTGGAGGCAATTAATGGTTTACAGTAAATATCTTTGATGACATATATACATATACAAAATTTCTCCGTTTTCTACAAATACTGTCACCCTGGCCTAATTTCTCTTTCACCACCATGCACCGGTACCTGAAAGCACTTAGTACCATAGAGTCTTTTGCTTTGGTGCAATACACCAAATACAGTCCAAGTTCTACTTTCTGTTTCCCCTTTCTGTTCGTACTTCTTTTTTATTTAAAAATATTTTTATTTTTATGATTGTATAGAGACAGAGACAAATTGATAATGGAGAGGGAGAGAGACAGAGAGACACCAGTAGCATTGCCTCACCACTCATGAAACTTTCGCCCTGCAGGTGGGGACCAGGAGCTTGAACCTAGGTCCTTGTACATTATAATGTGCATGGTTAACTAGATGTGCCACTTTCTGGTCCTTCTGCTCTTCTCAACTTCTATCTGTGAGTGAGATCATCCCATATTCATATCCTTCTCTTCTTGGCTTATCTCACTTAACATTTATTCAATCTCTGGCCAAGATGAGATGAAAGTGAACTTATCATTTGTAATAGCTAGTAATATTCCATTTTGTCTACATACCACAGCTTTCTTAGCCACTCATTTGTTAGGACATGTAAGTTGCTTCTAAGTTGGGAATATTGCAAATTGTACTGCTATCAACATAGGTATACATAGATGTTTTTGGATGGGTGTGTTTGATTCCTTAGGGTATATTCCCAGGAAAGGAATTACAGGAATTAACCTATTAATTACAGGAATGGACCTATGATAGGTCCATTTCTAGCCTTCTGAGAGTTCTACAGACTGCTTTTCATAGAAGTTGGACCAATTTGCATTCCCATCAGCAGGGTAGGCAACCTTTGCAGCATTTTCTGTTACTATCCTCTTATGTAAGACATTCTCACAGGAGTGAAGTAGTATCTCATTGTTTTTATTTGCATTTCTCTGACAATCACTGATTTGGAGCTTTTTTTTTTTCTTCACATGTCTGTTGGTCTTTTAGGTTCTTTTAAAAAATATTCTGTTCATATTTTCTCCCCACTTTTGGGCAGTATCATTTGTTTTTTTTTGTTGTTTACATTGATAAATTCTTTATATGTTTTGGCTACTAGTCTTTTATCTGATGTGTGGCATCTTCTCCCATTCTGTAAGGAGTTTGTTTGGGTGTTAATTTCTATTGCTGTGCAGAAACTTTTCAGTTTCATATAGTCTCTGGTTTATTTTTACTTTTGTCTTCCTTGTGATTAGACTTGAGTCACTGAAGATGCCTATAAAACTAGATGGAAAAGGCTCTGCCAATATTTTCCTGTAAGTACTTGGTAGGTTCTGGTTTAACATCCAAGTCTTTAATATATTTGAAGTTTAATTTTATGTCTAGTGAAATGTAGTGGTTCAGTTTCATTCTTCACATTTCAACTCAATATCCCCACTACCGTTTGTTGAAAAGACTTGTTAGTCATTATTAAATTGCTAATCATTATTATTTTTTTAAATTGTGGGAACTTGATGGGGATTGCATTATATTTGTATATGGCTCTGGGTACAATACTCATTTTGATGATGTTACTTCTTCTAATCCATGAACATGGGATATCTTTTCACTTTTTTGTATATTTTTCTATTTTCTCAAATATTGATTCATAATTTCAGTACACAAGTCTTTCATTTATTTTTTAGGTTTACTCCTTAATACTTTATTGAATTTGTAGCTATAGGAATGGTTTCTGGATTTCTTCTTCTTTTGGCTTAATGTTTATAGAAGGAATGCCACTCACTTTTGTATGTTAATTTTGTAGACTGACACCATAGTGTATTATCTTATAATTTCCAGGAGCTTCCTGCTGGATTCTTTAGGTTTTTCTATGTATAATATCATATCATCTTCAAACAGTAACAGTTTTTCTTCTTTTCCAATCTGTATTCATTTAATTCCTTATTCTTGTCTGGTTTCTATGGCAAGAACTTCCATACTATGTTGAGTAGTAATGGTGATAGTGGGCAGCCCTGTTAAGTACCTAATCTAAGCAGGAATACTTTCAGTTCCTCACTACTGAGTTTGATGCTGACTGTAAGTTGTATATGGGCTCCACTAGAGTAAGGAGTTTTCCATCTATTCCCATTTTTGTAGTGTCTTGATTATGAAAGGATGGTGGATTTTGTGAAAGGCTTTTTTTGAATCTATATGTAAATTATTCTTACCATGTTATTGTTTTCCCAGAGACTTCATATATTTTATTATTTAGTCCTTTTCTCTTCAGATTGTTCTATCTTAGATTCCTTTACTCCTCTAACATCATTTTTGGCTTACAAAAATTCCACAGTTTTTTCAAGACCTCTTCAAATATTTATTACTTCTATTCTCCATGTGCATTTCCCACACCCTTCTGTGGAAGTGCCTTCCTAGTAATTTTTTATATCTTTTAGGTCACTTACCACTTTTTATATTGATACGTAGATTATTTGTGGAGTTGTCTGTTTTTTCTATTATAAAGAATATCTTGAATCTTCTGTAGCCCCCCCAACATAAAAACCTTATAAGAAAAGGAGACACCTTCACATAGGATCTAGATGTAATACTATTTCCTGTTTTGACTAGCATATTTTAACATGGACATTGTACAGGCAGGGTAGAGTCAAAGACAGCAAGTGTTTACAGGAGTGTGGCAGGGTTGAGCTGTTTCTAAAGAAGTGGTATGGAGACTGGACAGGAATAACAGAACCGTTTGGGTGCAGAAGGCTCTCCTACTTTCAAATATTTGAAGAGTTGCCATGGTGAAGATGAAGGACTAGATTTCTAAAATGCTTCTGAGGACAAAAGTAGGACCAGTGGGTGGAAATTACCAGGGGGCAGGATTCAGACCAATATTAGAACATTATAATAACTGTCAGTCTTCATCAGTGGAAGGAGCTGCCTTAAACACTGATAAGCTCCCCAAGTGGAGGTTTTGGAACACAAGCTTGGATAATCTCCTGACTGTGGGAGTATTGGATAGGAGGTTGGGTTTTATGACCTCCCAGGCCCTTTCCACTCCTAAGATTAATTGATTTTATGGTAAGTTTTTGTGCAAAGAGTAGTAAGGATAAATACCACACATTGTACTGCAATTTTGGATGCTGCCTAGTTAGGGATAAAACATGTCAATGGCTTATTTCTTTGCCTTTCTCAAAGAAAGGGATCTAAGTTTTCATTTTAGGGACTTTATCAAATCCATTTAGCTTGATTTTCTTGTCTCATAGCTTAAATGCACAGAAGAACTAGCCAAGGTTTCTACTTGGTGACAGGCTAGACTTTATTACCACAAATTGCTTTCTGTGAATCTTGTTTTGAGTGCATATTGATAGACTTCGCTTGGTACCGAGGCTATATTTCTATGCCTTGTTAACTAGTGCAAAGATGCCAACTCTGTATATCAGGGAAGGAAAGCATTATTTGTAATCTTGTATGAACTTGAATTTCCTGGGTGGCTTGGACAATTTCACACACATTCTACACTCTTGTGCTTAATGACATTGGTCTTTCGCCCTCATGCTGTTAATGTATCCATGTGTGTTCTGTGTAGGACAAAGAAGGAAAAAATAAAGGAAAAGAAAATGTGCTGTGCATTTGCTGATGTAGTCTCTTCATTTCCTCCTGCTCCATTCTCTCCCACACAAAACAAAGTGTTTCCTGCCACTCATAAAAACCACATTTCCATATTTAAAACAATTATTAGTGAATGTTTTTGCATTTTTCTATACTTCTTGTGATTTATGGCTACACTGCCAAAGTTTGAGTTTGCATTTCAAGCTACTATTGATTAAATATATATTTTTTATTGCCACCAGGGTTATTGACAGTTTAATGCCTGTAGGATAATTTCACTGCTCCTGGCAGCTATCTATTCCCTTTTTCCTTCTTTGTTTTTTGGCTTCTGATAGAGACAGAAAGAAATTGATAGGGGAAGGGAAATTTAAACGGAAAGAGAAAGATAGCTGACAATTTGCAATATTGCTTAGGAATACTGCTTCACTGCTTGTGAATCTTCCCCTTGCAGGTGGGAGTTGAAAGCTTAAACTGGGGTCCTTGCACATGATAATATGTGCACTCTATCAGCTGCACCACCATGATGCCCTCATTAAATAATTTCTATCAAAGACTCCTATGTCTCCCATGATCTCACAAGACATCTTTGTTGGATACACTCTCTTTTGTCTGATGATTAGAAAAAGTGGGAAGCATTTCTACCTATACCCCCAACTCTCTGCTATCTCTAGAATTCTTGATTTTTAAACCAGTGTGATTATTCTGGGAGTGCTGGTTGACTCAGGGAAGTTGGAAACAGGAACTGGCTTTAACTAAATATAAACAGAAAATCAAGAGTGCTTGCTGGAGAAATGTCTTTCTTGCTTTCTGCCTGCAACAATTATCACAGACCAAATGACATGCTCCACACTTATTTTAGAGAAGCTTGTTGCTAGAAGGATTCTGATTTAACTAAATTGAAGAATCCAAAGTGGTATTCAGTTGATTTCTGCTAAAATGGAGAATATTATATATAATAATATGGGTATTAATACTATATTTTGAAACTATTATTAAAGTATTTATTCAATTTTATAAAAAATAGTTTCAGAAGAAAAACACCTCATGTTCCAACCTATAAGAAAAGTTTAGGAGAGAGAAAAAGAGGTTTGGCTGTCATTCATTTACTAACAGTTCTTCTTTCTCTGCTTTTGTTGGAAGGGTTTGCTCTTTTTTCAAATTCTGTAATAGCAATTATGAAAAAAAAGTCATTCTTTTTCTGTTTTCTGCTCATGGCAATGGTCAAAAGTTGCTTCAAAACAAAACAAACAAACACAAAAACTGGTTCAATTTCCCAGTATTTCCTAAGGATCAGGAGATAGCCGTATAACATATTTTTTTTCTCTCTACACTTACATTGTGTGCTATTCTCAGTGTTTTATTTTGGATGTGATTGGTTTCACATATCACCAGATAGAACAGGAGAGAAATAATTTCCCCAGGAGGTCTTCAAGCTATTAGGATATTACTATAGAAACAGCCTGTCAGCACTGACATTCTCACAAGTCAAATTTTGTTTATAGAGAAAATGAGCTATATAAAACCATCCTCCCTGTACTTGAACTCTTCCTCCAAATAACTGAGCCACTGTGTCCTTTGTATTTTGATGCTGTTCTCATCATTATCTATGCCCCCACATTAGAGTGGGTTTCTTCTTATATGCCACATCTGCAGCAGGTATTATTGCAACTTGCATATAGCATATTAGGAGCATCTGACTCAGCCTCCTCATATGATCAGAAATGCCATCTTTTCTCAGAGTTGGGTCATGTTATCTGAACTTTCCTCAGATTTTTCTGAGCTGAGTTGGAAACTCATCATCACTAGCTTTAATCCCCAGGTCAGGTTCTCATCCACATGGTGACAGGAATATGTTTGGAAGGACATGCTGTCATCTTTAGAACAAAATCCATAGGCTTTAAAAACTCTTGGTTTAGATACTAAGCTTTAGAGTTCTGTGATTATTAAATCACCAAGGCTATCATAGTGTAAAGGTGGTTTTTAATATCCCTAATAAATGGAAAATTCCAGAGTGAGACTGTAAGAAAACAAGATCAGAGCAAAAAGAGTAGATGAATTCAATTTTCTACAGTGATTTTCAAAGTCAAACATTTTTATTTTCACTTAAAGGGCTATGGCATTATTATTTTTTGCTTAAATATCTTTTTTATTCAGTAACTTTTTTTTTTTAGCTCAGTACTGCATTACCTTCCCCATTTTCTCATTTCTTTCTTCTTTCTTTCCTACTTTCTTTTTCCTTCCTCCCTTCCTTCCTTCTTTCCTTTCTGTCTCTCCTTTTTTTATACAGGGTGAAGACATGTGTGTGTGTGTGTATATATATATATATATATATAGAGAGAGAGAGAGAGAGAAGGAGAGATACCTGCAATGCTGCTCCCCTGATTGTGAGGCTTTCGCCTCTGCAAGCAGGGATCAAGGGCTTGAACCTGGGTTCTCTGAGGAACATGTGCACCTTATCAGGTGTGTCAGCACCTTGGATTTTGAGATAAAGAAATTATCGTGTAAGAACTGTGACAATGGATTGAAAGAGGAGATCTCACGGAGGTAATGCTTCTTTCTGAAAACATGTGAGACTTCATTCTCTCAGGGTGCGGCTGCACAATAGCATGAATAGCTATACATGTCACACATACTTGGACTTCAGTTCTTTCAGTTATTGTTTAATTAAGGCCAAGTCAACAATTCTGAAATATTGGCTCTTCTGAATACAATTTGTAAAAAAAAAATGTTTAGTCCATTTAGTGAGGAAAAATTGATTTACAGGATTACTATTGTCACGGAGACATAGTTCCACATCTCCCCCAAATAGTTGTTTGCATACCTCATCCTCATCAAACCTCCATCTTCCTCTAGCATAGGACACAGCCCCCCCCCCCCACCCGACAACACCTGCTTAAACTCTCCTTCCCAGACTCCTTCCTTCTGAGTTCCTATCTGTGAGTAAGATCACCCAGTATTCTTGACCCCATTTATAAGACTTATCATGTACCAGGAAGTTGACACAACTGTCATCAGTTGTCAAATGTTGTTTTTATAGGTCAAGTCTGAATTACTTCTTGCTTACTGTGGTCATATGGAATTTTGAGGAAGGCAACAAGCATGCCAGGTTAAAATTTTTTCTTCTTTGTAGAGTGTGGATATTATGGGCCCAGTAGGAAAAATTAATGAGACTGAACACTTGGATACATAAAGTAGAATATATCAACTATAATTAGAAACTATTGTTAGGAAATGAAATAGAAAAACACCTCTACTGCCTCTGTAGATGACTGATTTGATGTTGCCTTAACACTACTAAGATAATTGAACTTTTATACATTTTAAATAAAGGCAATTATACAAGATACTTATTAAGCCAACACATTTTTAGAAAAACTTAGTTCATATTAGTGTATATCAATGTAAACATTACATTTTCACATTGGGTAAACAATTGTTTTCCCAAATTATATAATTGAGAAAGGCTTCAGAAACACTGAAACAAAGACAAAGAAATTTAGAAAACAAAAGATAGGGTGGTAAATTTAGTAGCATGAGATGAATTCTTATCTTTAAGAAAGTATTGCTGTATATGGAATCAGACTATATTGCTGGAACTTTTTGGTCACTTTGAAATGCTTTTTCTTTGCTTTCAATTTTTTTTCTATCAAGGAAAGAATGTTCAGAAGGTCACTTTTATAGGAGGAAATATATTTCTGATATTTTTTCCCTCAGTCAAGAAGAACTTACATGTTTTTTCTCTGACTTTCTCTTGAAGCCCAATTTGGAGCACCAGTTTCCTCACTCACTTTTGAATCAGTTTGATAAGATAGCTTTTCCCCCATCATTTTAATTAATTTATTATTTTAAATATATTACTGTCTTATTATATTTTGATATTATTGCTGGAATATTTTTATATATTTATTTTTTGTTGCCCTTGTTTTTCATTGTTGTTGTAGTTATTATTATTGTTGTTGTTATTGATGTCATCGTTGTTAGGAAAGAAAGAAATGGAGAGAGGAGGGAAAGACAGAGAGGGGGAGAGAAAGATAGACACCTGCAGACCTGCTTCACCCCCCCGTGAAGCAACATCCCTGCAGGTGGGGAGCCAGGGGCTCTAACCGGGATCCTTCCATGGGTCCTTGCACTTTGCACCAAATGTGCTTAATCCACTGTGCTACCGCCCAGCTCCCATCTGTTAATCTTTTGTCATCAAATCACTTTATGAGGCAGCTAATGGTTTATAGTGCAGTTATTATTACATGGGCACAACTCACCTCTCTGTGATAGCTGTCTGCAAAGCATTCTCTCTGCCAACGTAAATTCCTTTGTACCATCGTGCATGAAGACCCCAAAACCCTTTCCTCACTCTCCCTTCACCTTCTTCCTCAGAGTCCTTTGCTCTGCTGCCATATACCAAACCCAGTACAAGTTTTACTCTGTGGTTTTTTTCCCTTGTGTTCTTGTTTCTTAAGTTCCACCTATGAGTGAGTTTTAAAATTTTTATTCTCTTTTTGGCTTAGTTCCTTTGAATTATGTCCAAGATGAGGCAAACAACTTCA
This sequence comes from Erinaceus europaeus, assembly GCF_950295315.1. Classification (NCBI taxonomy): domain Eukaryota; kingdom Metazoa; phylum Chordata; class Mammalia; order Eulipotyphla; family Erinaceidae; genus Erinaceus; species Erinaceus europaeus. Next base: position 25,595,321 of record NC_080174.1, on the reverse strand, counting down.
CTATTGTAGCAGCTGAGTAGTATTCCATAGTAGATATATATCACAACCCTCTTAGTTATTTGTTGGGTATTTGGGTTGCCCCCAAGTTTGGACTACTACAGATTATGCTGCTATGAGTGTATGGAACCTAGATTTCTACAGCTATAGGTATGTTTGTTTCCTTTAGATATATCCCTAGGAGAGAAATTTTCATGTGATAGGATAGGGCTGTTTCTAGTATTCTTATGTGCCTCCATATTATTTTTCCACATCACAGGGGTTGGACAATTTGTATTCCTGTTAGCAGTATGTAATAGTTCATTTTCTTCTACGTCTTCCCTAACAGCTGGTGTATCTTTTTTTTTTTTTTCCTAGTGTGTGGCATTCTCACATGTGTGAAGGGCTAACTCGTCTTTATTTGCATCTCCTTGATCATCAGTGACTTTGAGCATTTTTTCATATGTCTGTTGACCCTTTGGCTCTTATATTCTGGTAGATATTGTATGTCCTCTCACCATTTTTAATATGTTTTTTATATTGCTGAGCTCTTTATGCAACAATGACAACAATAATAACTACAACAATAAAACAACAGGGGCAACAAAAGGGAATAAATAAATAAAATAAATATTTTAAAAAGTTAAATTAAGAAAGGAGAAGAAAAAGATGTAGAAAAATGCTATTGACATTAGTCATTTATTTATTTTTAACTTAATTTTCTTTCTTCCAACAAGATGTAACACCCAGTTTGTTTGAGTTTCAAAAGGGTCTTTCCTGGGGCTAGGTGGTGGCATACCTGGTTAAATGCGTATAGTATTATGTGCAAGGATATAGGACCTGGGTATGAGTCTCAGCTCTCCAGCTGCAGGGGTCCTCCCACCACCAAAGTTGTGTTCCATCCTAGCAACACGCCCATGATAATTATTGTAGTTCTGTCACAGCTTTTTTCCCCCCAAGTTCATGTATTTCAGTTACCTATATTCCACATATGAAGGAAACCAGATGGTAGTTGTCCTTTGCTTCCTTACTTACTTCACCAAGCACAATCATGTCCAATTCTATCCATTTTATCCCAGAGGACACAATATCAGATTTTTAAATTGCTGAACAGTACTCCACTGAGTATATGAATGGATCTCATCTTAATAACATCATTCATAGGTTCCTTAGACCTAGGAATTTTGAATCACAGCCTGTGTCCCATTCACCAAGAAATTCTGTTGCACTACATTAGTAAGTTATCACAAACTTTGGCCTTTTCTTGGCACTTTACCTTCATCACCATCATATTTGTCACCAGGACTGATACAATAACACTCCGTTTAGCAATCCCTGATTCTTCTCACCCCCTTTGCGATCTTTCACTTTGGTCACCATTCTAAATTGACTTTTTCTGATAAAAAGAGACAAAGCGATAAAATGGAAGAGGAAAAGACACCACAGCACTGATGATTTCTCCCATGGGTGGGTATTGGACGGGAAACTGGGTCTGTGCATGCCAAAGCAAGTGTGCCATCTAGGTGAATTATCTTATTGGCCTCTCACTTGCTTTCTTATGTCATTTATCAGTCATAGTAATCTTTGTAAAGCACAAATCAGTTAAATTCAAAACCTTGCTCAGACCTTCTATGCCATCCTATTACTTGGTACAATGTTTATTTATTTATTTATTATTTATTTATTTTTATTTATAAAAAGGAAACACTGACAAAACCATAGGATAAGAGGGGTACAACTCCACACAATTCCCACTAGCAGAACTCTGTATCCCATTCCCTCCCCTGATAGCTTTCCTATTATCCCCCTGGGAGTATGGACCACAGATCTTCATGGGATGCAGAAGATGGGAGGTCTGGCTTCTGTAATTGCTTCCCAGCTGAACATGGGCATTGGCAGGTACATCCATATTCCCAGCCTGTCTCTCTCTTTCCTTAGTGGGGCAGGGCTCTGGGGAAGTAGGTCTCCAGTGTTGTTGTGAGCGGCAGAGAAGAGAGAGAGGAGGTCCGGAGTTAAGAGGGAACACAAATCTTTATTTGCGCTGGCACCTCAGAGTTGGGTGCTAGAGAAGCAGGTTGGGCTACGTGGAGGTAGCGAAAATGGCCGCCTCACGCAGTAACCTTTCCTGCGTCTGAACACTAAAGTGGAGCGCTGGCAAGAGAGTGAGGTGCGGAAGAAGAAAGGCTTTTATAGGAGTAGCTTTCACGAGAATGGGAAGGGGGAGGAGTAACCAAAGCACTTCAACTATGGCAGGGAAATAGACAATGCCCTGAGGGCACAACATGGTGGAACAGGTTCTCCGAGAATGTCCCAACTATGGGGGAACTAGCAATAGCCTGAGGGGACAACATGGCAGATGTGACTGCACAATTTTCCAGCACCTGCGCTACCGCCCGACTCCCAGGATTATTTTTTTTTCTGTGAAAATATTTCAGTAGAATTTTGGTAGGAATTACATTGATTCTGTAGATCACATTAGGCATCATTGATATTTTTAAAATATTAATTACTATAAACCATGTGCATAGAACATCTTTTCTTGTATTTGCTTCTTCAATTTCATCAGATTACAGGTTTCAGTTTTTGTTACTCATTCCTAGACCTTTATACTGATACAATTGCAAGTGAAATTGTTTTCTTATGATATTTTTATCATTAGAGTATAGTACACAGTTTATCCATTTATATTTACTTGTCTATTTATCTACTTATTGTCATAAGAGTTATTGCTGGGACTCAGTGACTGCACAACAAATCCACCATACCTTGAAGCCATTATTTTCCTTTTGCTTGTTAAGACAGAATTTGAGAAGGAAGGAGGAGATAAAGAAGGAGAGAAAAAAAGACACCTGCAGCATTTCTTGTGAAGTTTCTTCCTTCAAGGTGGGGAGCAGGGTTTTGAACCCAGATCTTTAAGCATGGTAGTGTGTGTGCTCAACTGTATGTGCCACCTCACAGCTCTTTAAATATTTATTTTATACTCTGCCATTTTTACGAATTTATTGATTCTAATGGTATTTTTGTTGGTCTCTAGGGCTTTCTATTTCATGTCAATCATGAATAGAGATAATATTAGTCTCCTCAATCTAATTTGGTTGTCTTTTTATTTTTCTAATTGTTCTGGGTAGATGTTCTAGTACTAAGTTGACTAAAAGTAGTAGACATGGACATCCTTGTTCTTCTCCTTAAGAAAAAAAATTGAAAATTTTTTCAATATTAAATGTGTGGTTAGCTATGGGTTTGTCATATCTGCCTTTATTATGTTGAGGTATATTACATTAATATATGATATTATATATATTTTATGATATTATATATGACATTACATTATATTACATATTGAGATCCATCTAATTTTTTTGTCATTTAAATGCTTATAGAGTCTCTTATGATCCCTTATATTTCTGGGTATTTGCAGTAATTTTTCATGTTTCATTTCTAATCTTATTTATTTGGGTCTTCTTTGATTTATTTACCTTGGTGAACCTAACTAAAGATTTTTCAGTTTTGTTTGTCTTTTCTAAAATTGCAGCAATGAAGATACACTTCTAGACCTCTTTCACAGAAAAACTGGGTATTTCAGTTGACTATTATGGCCTGAGAGCAGGGTGGGTAAACAGGTAAGATACTTTTCCCATTTGTTATAGTCCTGTAGGGCCAGTAAACATACACCCTGCTGGTTACTAGAGTCAGGGATCGTATGGGTCTTTGACAAGTCACAGAAATGGGGGCTCTATATCTGCATATAGTCTTTTTTTTTTATGAGATACCAGTGGCCTGGAACATGGTAGAGGAAGAGTGTGAGAGAGAGTATTGACCAGCCTCTGTGATCTTTGAAGAATAGCACTATGTCTATAGAATAGTATGTCTAGATATATGTTAAATTAGAATACTGTCCCTCAGTTGAAGTTTTAATATAAGCAAATATATTTGTTTTTTAATTTTTTATTTGTAAGATGGAAATATTGACAAGACTATAGGATAGAGAGGTACATTTATACACAACGCCTATCCCCAGAGTTCCATATCCAATCCCCTCCCTTGATAGCTTCCCTGTTCTTTATCACTCTGGGAGTATGGACCCAGGATCAATGTGGGATGCAGAAGGTGGAAGGTCTGGTTTCTGTAATTGCTTCTCCACTGAACATGAGCATTAGCAGGTCGATCCGTACCCTCAGCCTGTCTCTCTCTTTCCCTAGTGGGGCAGGGATCTGGGGAGGCGGGGTTCCAGGACACATGATGAGGTCTTCTGCCCAAGGAAGTCAGGTTGGTATCGAAAAAAAATCAACAATAATAATTATGTCTTGATGGTGAAGGCTCTCAAATAGTGTATAAAAATAGAATCCAGACTCCAGCATGCATAGCAAGTAATTTGGTACTCGAAACATCAGCATATCTGTACAGGAAATTATGAATCCATATTTTTATTGACAATGAATATAAGAAGATCAGTTTGTTCAACATCTGCTTGCCAACTTTTTATATATTCTTTGCCCACAAACATTGGTAAGATAATTGTTTCCTAAACTCTTTTTGTCTTCCGTTTAAATACTTCCATTCAAATGCATATGGAGGAAGCCAGGTGATGGCGCACTTGGTTGAGCACACATGTTACAGTGTGCAAGAACCTGGGTTCAAGCCCTTGGTTCCCACCTGGAGGGGGAAAGCTTCACGAGTGGTGAAGCTGGTCTGCAGGTGTTTTTTCTCTCTTCCTCTCTATCTCTCAAACTCCTGGATTTCTCTCTCTTTTAATTCAAGAACTGGAAATTTTTGTCTTACTCAATGTCCTAGAAGATTAAACTTTTAAATTCCTTCAATGGGGTGACATTTGACCCAATTTTGTTGCATATAGCTTCCTAGGCTACTCCCTTGCCCAGTGTTTTAAAGATGTTTCTCTGATGTTTTTCCATTTGCTTTATTTCTGGTGAGAATTTTTTTCTCTGTACATAGTGATTTTCTACTATGAGTTTTCATCAGTTTTGGAAACATGAACCATTATGCTTTCAGATATTTCCTCTCTCAGATTTTCTCCAGAGATTAATGATGTGTGATTAATTTTTCTTACATATTTTTCTATCCTGTTCTTAATTAAACACCAGTGTCTTGTTTTGGATATTTCTATTACTTTCTCTTTAAGTTCACTAACCATCTGTAGTAAAATGTCTAATATCTCTTTAGTCTTGTGTAGTATATCTCCCTGTATTTTTCTTTTCACATATGGTAAGCTGAATTTTTAAATTACCTCTGATTATTTGCCCTATTCTTCAGAATGGTGAATTTGATGAGACAGGAAACTCCCAATTATGTGATATTAAATGATAAAAAGAGTTTTTCAGATGTAATTGAGTTACTAGTGAATTAGTTGACTTTGAACTAAGTAAAGGGAGATATCTAGGTCTGGGGGATATGTTATTGTATAAACATTTTAATGGAAAGCACTTCTATCAAGATTATGTTAGAAGAGGAATCCAAAGAGATTTGATACACATTAAGAATTTACTGTACTATGGCTGGCTTGAAGACAGAACCATACAGAAAATAGAGTGGCTTCTATATTTTCAGAGTTGCGCCTGGTTGATAGTCAACTAGGGAACATTAACCCTGTACCACAATTTGCTATTATGCCAACATTTTGCCAGCAGCTTGCCAATAGCTAGCCAACAGCAAGCTTGGAAATGAGTTCTTCCTCAGTCTCAAGATAAGAGCCCAGGGTAGCTAATACCACAATTTTAGCTTTGCAAACTTCCCTCATAGATCCAACCTAAGTTTTCCAAACTTCTGGCCTATAGAATTACACATTTATATTGTGAAGAATTGTACCTCTTATCTTAAGGTCTTGTTGATAGTTAAAAATTGAAAAAAAAAAACCTACATAATTATAAGTGAGTGTTGCATTAAGCTGTCAATATTATGAAAATTAGTTCCCTAGCAATAAAAAAATCAAGATATCACACATTGGAATGCTTTTCTTTTCTCTAGAGATTTAATAGGGTCTTTTCACATGCTTCTATTAAACTTTTTAAGCTTAAGAAACACTATTACAAAATCTAGTTTATTATTTTTGTTTACCAAAATTGTCACCAAGGTTATCATTGGGGTTCTATGCCTGAAGTCACTGCTCCAGCAGCCATTTTTTCCCCTTTGTTTTGAATAAAGACAGAGAGATAAATTGAGAGGGAAGGGGGGCATAGAGAAAGGTATCCCTGCTTCACTATTTGTGAAACTTTGCCCTTCACCACCCAAAGGTGGTAGTTAGGGCTTTAGCCTGTATCCTTGCACATGGCAACATGTCCACTCTGCGGGAGTATCATTGTTTGGCATCCGTCCACTATTACAAGCATCTGTTCAGTTACAATTTCATTTTATTAGCCTGTATTTTCTAGTATTCACATGGGTTGTACCATTTCTTTTCCACTTGTAATTTTAAGTAGATGGAAAACAATGCTTTTTACCTTGTTGAGTTATGCTTTCCTATAAATATTCTTGAGTTTTGTTTTAGGGTTGCAGCTAAGTTACTAAGAGGCAGGTTGATTCATTCAGTTCTTGCCTTCAAGATTTGTTAAATGGGACAAAAACTGTGCTTAGTCTAGTACGAATTATTCTGTGCTAAAGGCAAGACCCTATTAATAACTTTACCAATTTTGATGAATTATGATGTTTTTCCAGTCTGACTGCTGAGAACAGGTTCTACTATTCCCATTTTTATAGATAAAGGTCCCACATAGTTGAGCAGTTAAGACATATGACTTCACTGAGAACCAGGCTGTAGAATTCAATGAAAACTTCCAGCTGTTTGACTGAAAAGGGAATGGAAAGATACTGTACAACAAGTGTCAGGATTTAATGTGGGCCCTGGGCCACAACCCTACCAAAACCAATGTGCTCAAGGTCTGGGGGAACGCCAACAGTTGTGGAGTGAATGTAAGAGTGATAAACATGGAGTCATTTCACTCATAGGCATAGCTTAAGAAACAAGAACTGAATGGGAAAACACAGAGTAAAACTTGGACTTAGTTTGGTGTAACACACCAAAGCAGAGGACTCTGGGAAAGGAGCATACTCTGGGAAAGGTGGGTGGGCACTAGATGGGGTGGGATGTTGGGGTCCTGGCACATAATAGTGGAAAAGGACCTAGGCTGGGGGTAGTGTTTTGCAGACACCTATCATGGTAAAAATGAGAGATTTTACCCATGTGTCAACAACTGTACTGTAAAAAATTACAAATCCCCAATTAAAAAAAAAAAGGAAAAAGACTAAAGATAAAATACTAGCTTAGTACAGAACTCTGTCAGTGGGAATTAGGTCGAATTGTACCCCTCTTATCCTACAGTCTTGTTGATCATTATTAACTGCCCCCCAAAAGATACCAGCTTAGGGTGGCCTCCTGGTCCACTTGGATAAGCGCTATTGTGCAAGGACCTGGTTTCAGACCCCTGCTCCCCATCTGCAGTGAAAAAAATCTGAAAGTGTATATCTTTCTTTCTCCTTCTCTGTTTTCCCTTCCTCTCTCAATTTATTTCTGTCTTATTTAATAAAATAGAAAGAAAAAAAAGAGGTGGTGTCCAGGAATGGTGAATTTATAATACCAGCACAGAGCCCTAACTATAACATGTGCCCATCTCAAAAAAAAAAAAAAAAAAGTGGTGGACTTTGAGTACTTCCTGTCATGATTCAGATAGTGGTTAAAAACTAGAGCCAAGATACAGTTGAGGACTATGTCAAAAGTCTTCAAATGTCTGACAGGAATTAGAAGGGCACCACCATGCCATTTTCTTATTATCCTGGTTAAGAAGATAACAGATAATAGAGATGCAGGTGGCAAGAAAGGACAGTTGTGACCACATCACCTATGAATAGCTCATTCCTATGGTACTGAATGATTGAGGATATGCCCAGCATGCACAGAGTTCCATACTCTCCCCTGTGTTAGACTTCATATCTATTCCCTAAGATTTCACGGCATCTCTCCTATCTTGTCCCTCTTGGATGATATCTACTGACAATATGTAATGAACTTGGTCTTTGTGCCTTAAAGTGGGAGGGTCAGTGGGGAGACTAAGGAACTGAAATTATTTTATTTTTTTATCTTATTACTCATAATTTTTTGGGATGGTGTTACTGGTCTGCATCACATTTGTTAAATTGTGGGTAAAATTTCTCTCACTCACAGCTTAGATTACTTCTTTTTAATGAGAGAGATACAGAGAGAAGGAGAGACCAGAGCATTGCCCAGCTCTAGTTTATGTTGGTGTTGAAGATCGAACTTGGAATCTTACAGTCTCAAGCATGAAAGTCTTTTGCATAACTATTATGCTGTCTTTCCAGGCCACAAATGAAACTCTTTTGTTAGAATACTAGAAACTGTCCTCTAGTTCTTTCAAATTATTCTTTTTCGGATAGTGTTCATGTGTGCTTTAGTTGATCCAAGCCAATGTGTAAAGTTTAACTTCTTACTCTTTCAAATAATATTTTTATTAATTTGGATAGAGAGAGAAAGACACTGAGATGGAAAGGGGAGATAAGGAAAAAGAAGGAGAGACAACTGTAGCACTTCTCCACTTGTGAAGCTTCCTCCCTCCAAGTGGTGACTAGGGGCTTGAAACTGTGTTCTTGTACATGGTAACATGTACTCCCAACCTGGTGTGCCATCACTAGGCTCCTTCGTTCCTACTCCTACTCCTATTATTACTCTATAAGCTTTGGTCTTCTTTGTGTCCCCCTCTTGAGTCTTTCACACTCAAGAGGTTTAATTGGCTCCATTCAGGTTCCTTCTCCCTGATCTACAGCCTGAAAATTCCCTCTCAGCTATAACTGGGAATTACAAGGTTTACTTTATTTATTTCCTATGTATTAAGTCTTATTTGCTTTCTTTTTGATGCCATGTGTCATGGAAACTTTTGTTTCATATATTTATTGCAGTTTTGTTTTAGGTTTACTCATAAATCTATTCCTTCCATGTTATTCAGAGGAAAATATCTATTATTGGTTGTTTAGCATATAATAGTATGTTTAGACACAGTCATACTCAGAAAGAAATCTTGTTATCAGAGGATGTATTGTGAGACATAAATCAATGTGTGACATGTCTTGCACACCACACTTGTTTACAGAGTAGTTTCCATTTTCATCTTGTTTTGACATCTAAATACAAATAGACAATGATTCAAATCAGATTAAAGTGATCATTAAAAGACAACAGAGGGAAGGACAAGTTATGAGAATAATCAGGAGCTGGCAGAAGAGGATATGGTAAGACTAAAATGAGAAAGGATGAGGACATGTGCTAAGGACTAGAGAAGTAGACTTTTTTGGGGGGGGAATGAAATTAAAATGAAAAGAGAAGTGATCATTCTTGTAGCATAGCTTTTATGTGATGAATCTAATTTTTGTATAGAGGAAAGGCAAGGCTTTTATTCTCTTTCTTTTTCATCATATCCCTGTGCCACTTAATTATATGTATTTTTCCCACACACATATTCAGGCATATATCCCTAGAGACCTGTCATTCATTCCCACAGTAAGTAATTTTAATCATCTGTTCTAATTTGGGCACATTTAGTTTAATCTGTAGAGATAAATCTTTTCAAACACAAGATCAGTACAGTTCTTTGTCTCAGAAATGGTAGAATGTAGCAGTAAAACGTGCTAACAGCATAGTGTGCACTAGAAATAAAAACAGCATAAAGCAAGAGCAGATGGGATGCCACTTATCCCAAACTAGAGTGGGGGTTGCTCAGGGAATACATGTCTGAGGTGGGGTTTAAAGGATGCAGAATGGCAATTAAGTGAGATGGAAAGAAAGGACAGAAAATTCTATGCAAACAAACTTTAAGGGGTGGAAAATTACTGGGAGATTTGGGGAGTTTGGGGGTAGATTTGGCTCCTCCTCTCAGGGTATTATTGTAAGTGATGGCTAGAAACTGAAGAGCCTCTAGGTTCAGAGATTTCTGCCATTTTATTTCCTGGCTGTATAAAGCTGTCTGCAGAGAAGGGTCAGGATGAGAGTTGAGAGTACTCTTGGATTGTTTTTTCCTGGGTAAATTCCCCTTCCATCCTTTATAACCAGAAACATACTTGATACATGACAAGATGAGAATTCCCCAACATTGTATATATTCTGACAGGCTGTATAGATATAAAAAGTGTTTATTTTTCTAAAAAAAGAAAGATGTTACTTATGAGAGAGAGAATAATAAAAGGATAGTGAGGACCAAAACACTGCTCAGCTCTGACGTAGGTGGTCGCTCAGGAGTGAACATGGGACCTCTGGGACCTCAGATATGAGTTAGTGCTCTAACAAGTTGAGCTATCTACCTGGCCTAAGGAAACGTTACTTTCTGTTCCAAATAGCTGGGGATGTTTTTGTCACTTATGTAAATGAAGACCTACAGTATAAAGCAATGGAAAGGTAGCTATATTTTGGCAGTCTTGTTTTCAAAAGAATATATGTATATATCACCCAAAGTAAAATAAGCAATGATCTATTACAGTGACTCACAGGTTGGCATCTTAGAATGTAAATCCAGCATTTTTTTAAATCCTCCAAATACATAGAATTCAAAGAATAGGCTAAATTACCTTCTTCGGTCACTTGAGCAGTTATAAATCACTAATTAAATTTGGAAACACTTTTATGTACAGAAGGTTGACAACTTTTAATTTGCATAATATCTCATAGTAGTTTCTTTAAAAATGATGCACAACAGAGAAAGCAATTTATCACTTAAATTACTTATAAAGCAAAGTCATTTGCCTCCCAAAGCCTTGTGCTTTATTAAAATCCATGTCACAGTTATATGGGAGTTTCTTTGATAATTTGCATATATGTATGTGCATTCATTTTACCAAGGTAAGATGGGGGTGGGCAGATAACCCTAAATATTCTATTTCACAGTGGCTGGCTTTCCTTGACAACACAGAGGCAGCATTCAGCCTCCTATGACTGGCTTGAGCATTTTTTTGGACCCAAAGACCAGTCTCAGTCTGGAGCTAGATAAGCCCAAGCCAGTTATCTAAACTTTCTGAGTATCTGAGCATCACTTTGCCTGTCTGTGACACAGGCAGTATGGTTATGCAGAAGACTTTCATGCCTGAGGCTCTGCATCCTGTAATGCAGCAGTAAGGCAGATCTAAGCAATGCTCAGGTTTCTTTCTTTTTCTGTATCTCTGTGCTTTCTCTCTCTCTCTCCCTCATTTAAATGAATAAGTAATAATAAAAAAAGAAGAGTAGGGCTAAATGTTTTAGTGTTGAGACTTTTATGAAGTCTTGATGTTTCCTTAAGAGGGAAATACTAATATGCTGGCCATTTTTCCATGTAAATTTCAGGAATCATACCAACTCTTTGAAGTTACCCATAAATTTGAATAGTGAATGAGGTGAAACTCCTATGTGTGAGAGGGGAGATTTTTTCTTGATAAGAGTTAGGAGATTTGGTATTAAAAATAGGTAAATTTAACTGAGATAGATAGCTTGCCTGGCATAATACTTACCATACCATGTGTTACTGATATTAATAGTTAGTAGGCTTCCACTCATACCTCCAATTGACTGTACTGGTATAAGAAGTAGTTCTTTTTTTTTTTTTAAGATGTTTCTTTTTTTAAGTTTATTTATTTAATTATTTTTGATATTTATTTATTTCCTTTTGCTGCCCTTGTTTTTGCTGTTGTAGTTATTATTGTTGTTGATATCATTGTTGGATAGGACAGAGAGAAATGGAGAGAAGAGAGGAAGACAGAGAGAAGGAGAGAAGTGAAGCTACGCCCCTGCAGGTAGGGAGCCGGGGCTCTAATCGGGACCCTCACTCCGGTCCTTGTGCTTTGCGCCACGTGCACTTAAGCCTCTGCGCTACTGCCTGATTCCTAAGAAGTAGTTCTTAATGGTCACTAGACTACTATATACATGTCTACTACAGAGCAAGTAAGCAAAATGCCCAGTTGAGTATTCAGACATGAGGCTTAGCCATTCACTTTGCCAATGGCTTTTGATGGCTAGGCTTCCATTTGGAGGATTTAAAAAAATGCTGGATTTACATTCTAAGATGCCAACCTGTGAGTCACTGTAATAGATCATCGCTTATTTTACTTTGGGTGATATATATATTCTTTTGAAAATAAGACTGCCAAAATATAGCTACCTTTCCATTGCTTTATACTGTAGGTCTTCATTTACATAAGTGACAAATTTATTTATTTATTTATTTAAAAAAGGAGCCATTAACAAAACCATAGGACAAGAGGGGTACAACTCCACACAATTCCCACCACCAGATGTCCGTATCCCATCCCTTCCCCTGATAGCTTTCCTATTCTTTATCCCTCTGGAAGCATGGACCCAAGATCACTGTGGGATGCAGAAGGTGGAAGGTCTGGCTTCTGTAATTGCTTCACCGCTGAACATGGGTGTTGACTGGTCGGTTCATACTCCCAGGTGGCTAGGCTTCTAATAAGACTTCATCTAGGCATTGAATTCCATTCTTGACTCTGAGCCACTGTCAGGTCTTAGGAGCAATCAACAATAGCAACAGCAGCAACAATAACAGCAGCAACAGCAAATTTGTTCAGATGATAAACAGAAGTTTGAGAGACAACCAAGAGCTATGCTGTGCTAAACAATAAGGTTCATTCATGTCAAGTCACTGTGTCAAGACCGGAAAGTGGCTGTTTCATGTTACATGTAGAAACTAACACAAAGAATTGACTAAAATGAAAAAAAATAGAATTACATGTTCCAAATATTCTTTTTTTAAATATTTATTTTATTTATTTATTCCCTTTTGTTGCCCTTGTTGTTTTATCATTGTAGTTATTATTGTTGTTGTTGTTGTTGGATAGGACAGAGAGAAATGGAGAGAGGAGAGAAAGACAGAGAGGAGGAGAGAAAGATAGACACCTGCAGACCTGCTTCACCGCCTGTGAAGCGACTCCTCTGCAGGTGGGGAGCCAGGGTTCGAACCGGGATCCTTATGCTGGTCCTTGAGCTTTGCACCACCTGCGCTTAACCCACTGCGCTACAGCCCGACTCCCCCAGATATTTTTAATTAATTACTTTATATTTATTTATTTGAGAGAGAGCAGAAGAAGAGGAGTAGAGAGAAAACAAAAGTACTTGTGATGCCAGGGAATTGAACTCAGGACTTTGTGTTTTAAAGTCCAAAGCTTCAAACACTGTGGAAATTCCTGGATCACTCAAACAAGGCTTTTAAGATCAGTTCATTTAGTCTATATATAGGCAATAAAATTTTCCTTAGCCTTTTTAAAGGAAGTAATTCCAGGGTTGGGGAAGGTAGCATAATGGTTATGCAAAAGGACTTCTATGCCCAAGGCTCCAAAATCCCAGGTTCAATCTCCCTACACCACCATAAGCCAAAAAATCATCAGTGCTCTGATGAAAGCAATAAACAAACAAATAAATATCTTACCTTTATAATAACATGGATGACTCTGGGGCACATCATACTAAGTGAAATAAGTTATCCTAACAGACAAATACTTCAATGCAAAATCATTTAAATATATAGTATTAAACATAATTAAACTCAAGGGAACATTAGAAGGGTAAAAGGTTGTTCGAAAGGTACAAACTATCAGCTATTAGTTGAGTGAGGTATGAATATGGATGAATATGGCATGTTGACCAGAGTTGATGACACTGTATTGTGTAATTGAAATTTGCTAAGGGAATAATATTGAAATATTCTGATCAAAATAAAAAAGAGAAAGATAAAAGAAAGGAAAGGGTAAATATGTTTTCATTAATTGGTAGGACCCGGACATATTCTTTCACTATATATATATCAAGTCATATCATATACATTAAGCATTACAATATTTTTCATTTATACTTCACTAGCCCTAAAAAATGCAAACAACTTTCTGGAGAGTTTTTCTTTGATGGTGACAGTGGCTGAGAAATGATACAGCAAAGATCTTGTATGTATGTATGTATGTATGTATTTTCATTTTTATCAAGACACTGTTCAGCTCTGGCTAATGGTGGTGCATGAGACTGAGTCTGGGACCTTTGAGCCTTAGGCATGAAAGTCTTTGATTATTACATATGTCCCCAGTCCAAGAGAGAATTTTATGAAGAATATTTTTTTCTCGGAGTTCCCTGGGATTAGTAATGAATTAAACTTTGATCTCTGCATGTGATAGAATATTATGCCTGTCTAATGAGCCTTTATGTTTTCGTTTGTTTCCACCATTGCCTTCACTGTAGGAGACTCAAGGAAAAAAAGAATGTATGAGAATGGAGATTTCAGAGACAGCTATAAGTGAATCAGGACTGAAAACACTGCCTAGGATCTTCGCAGCTGTCACATGGATGTGAGAAGAGGAGCCAAAGGAGAGGTAAGGGTTGGGAAAAGGCAATGGGAAAAGGTTATCTATTTAGTAACATGTTTTTATACTCTAGAAAGAATGTAAAATTATATAGGATTCTGATTTAAATTTGTTTTAGCTTTAGAGAGAAAGCAAATTCTCAGAAGGAAGATTATCAGCTTGCCAAGTTATTAGAAATCAAGCAAACAATGGTAGAAATATGTTTAAGTAAAACTTAAGTCTTGTGAAAAGAACCATGCTGAACTCTCCTTGCTGAAGGGAACATGTGACTCTCAATTAATGTGGGCACACTCTCTCCATCAGTGCAAGTGACATCTTTCTCTCTTCTGATTTTCTGCTCTACTGACTCATGACCAGTATCCATTTTCAAGGTTAAAACTATGAACTAGCGTATTTTCAGAAGTCTGAAAATCTGAATCTTTTCTTTTTAGTCCTTCTGCCGAAAGATGCCTATTAACAACCTATGCCAGTGTTTTCACTCATAAAACCAGTGTGGCTCCCATCTTTTTACTCTTTACACTTTACTAAGCCTCCGTTTCCTCATCTATTAAATGGAGAAACCAGATTTTGAAGTTTTCTCCTAGTTGCAATAGCCTGTATCATCTATGAACTGTCATGGAACCAATGGGGCACTTCACTGGAGAAATATCTAAGAAATATCTGCTGAAAATATCCTAAGAAATATCTGCTGAAAACTGTATTTTATCACTGGGGTTTTGTGTCTGTATGATAAATTCACAGCTCTTGGTAATCATTTATCTCTCTCTCTCTCTCTCTCTCCCTCCCTCCCAACACCCCCCTTTGCTTTCCTTTCCCTCCCCTTCTCTTCCCTTCTCTTTCTTTCTCTTTCCCCCCCTTGCTATCTTTCTTGGATAGAGACATAAAAATTGAGAGGGAACAGGAGAGAATAGAAAGGGAACAGAAAGAACACCCACATTACTGCTTCACCACTCATGAAGCTTCCTTCCTACAGGTGGGGAGGGGGCTTGAACATGGGTCTTAACACGTGGTAATGTGTGTGCTTTACTGAGTGTACCATTGTCTACCTTCTGAAAACTGTATTTTAAAAAAAGGGTTTTAAAAGTGGATTTTGAAGAAAATCTTTTAGTGACTTGCATTGGAATATTCTGCTTTCTGCCTCACTTGATAAGCTGTACTTTGATCACTTGACTTAAAATATCTAGTAATCTGTTGTCTTCTGACTATAAAATATATACTTGTCTGACATGTGGTTGTTTAATGATAAAAGCATCAATAAATTCCTCTATCTTTGTGGCAATGCGTAGAATAATCTGAACATAATAAAATATGTAAGACTTGCCTCTGGGAGAGTGTTTGATGTAACAATTTTGTGTATAGATAAACAATAATTTTTTTTCTTTTTCTTTATTTTTTTCTTTATTTTTCTTTATTTTCCCTTTTGCTGCCCTTGTTTGTTTATTGCTGTTGTAGTTATTGATGTAATTTTTTTTCTTTTTCTTTATTTTTTTCTTTATTTTCCCTTTTGCTGCCCTTGTTTGTTTATTTTTGTTGTAGTTATTGATGTCATCATTGTTAGATAGGACAAAGATAAATAGAGAGAGGAGGGGAAGACCTGCTTCACCACCTGTGAAGGAACACCCCTGCAGGTGGGGAATCAGGGGCTAGAACCGGGATCCTTAAGCTGGTCCTTGTGCTTTGTGCCACGTGCACTTAACCTGCTGCACTACCATTTGACTCCCAAACAATATTTTCATTGAATACAAAGAGTTCCTAATATCTCCAGTGATGTATTAAGTGCATTTTTATGAAATTCGGTGAAATCAAGGCACATCTTCTGTAGTCAATTACAAAGCATGATATGAAGGACATCAGAATTCATGAATCACAAAAACAAAGGAAGAAATCCCATCAATTTAGGGAGAACAAAGTTTAGGTATCAGATGACACCTGGAAGACTAGAGGGGAGATGAGCTTTAACCTATTTTTAGAGGAAGATCCAGCTTTATTCACTGTGACAGGCAGATTAATGGCTTTCTGAATATGGTTAAGTCTGATTTTTGGAATTTGTAAACATGGTAATTTACATAGCAAGAATACTGTCATAGATGTGATTAAAATTAAGGATCTAGAACAGAGAATTTTGTTTTAGATTTTCTGGCTGAGCACTATCTAAACATATTAGTCCTTAAAATCAGAGGATGTGGGAGCCAAGATGGAGACTTGGGAACAATAGCTGGTGTGAGCTCTAAAAAGAAGCAGTTTACAACCTGGGATTCTATGGATAGGGCAGGATACTGGGCCATCAGTATCAGGGTGAACAAGGGGTAGTCAGGGTGACACCAAAAAAGAGTCCTATAACCTACTCTTGGGCTGGCAAACAGAGGTCAAAAGGACAAAGAAGGAAAATCATTGGCTTGATTATAGATGAACTTATCCCTCCCCACCACCCCAGAACCAGCCCCAGGAGGCTGGTCAGCCATTCCTAGCAGGCCTCTTATTGTGCTACTTTCTTTACCAGGATTCCAAGATCACCAAGGGTGTCATTCCAAGCCTTTTACTTTTTGTTTTTCTTCTCTCTCTCTCTCTCTCTTTTTTTTTTTTTTAGGTGGCTGGACCTCTATTTGAGTGAAAAAAATATCTGACCAATCAGGGCCTAAGTCCTGCCTGGGAAAGACTACCTGGAGGGTTTTTTTTTATTGGATACTTCTTATAATTGGCTGTTTTTGCTTAGGTTGTCTGCAGCTAATCCAGAGTGGTTCAGGCAGCAAGTAAACTGACTGTAACATAAACTACGATCATTTATCTGGAACCAGAAAACATCTAGAATCACCAAAACAATCTTGAGGAAAAGAAACAGAAATGGAAGCATCACACTCCCAGATCTCAAGGCCATAATTATCAAAATATTATATTATATATTAAAATATTATAAGGCCATCATCATCAAAATAGCCTGGTACTGGAACAAAAATAGGCACACAGACCAGTGGAACAGAATTGAAAGCCCAGAAATAAACTCCCACACTTATGGACATCTAATCTTTGACATGGGGGCCCAAAGTATTAAATGGAGGAAGGAAGCTCTCTACAATAAATGATGCTGTGAAAACTGGGTTGAAACATGCAGAAGAATGAAACTGAACCACTTTATCTCACTAGAAACAAAAATCAATTCCAAATGGATCAAGGACATGGATGTTAGACCAGAAACTATCAAATACTTAGAGGAAAACACTGGTGGAACATTTTCCCACCTAAACCTCAAGGACATCTTTGATGATAAAAACCCTATTGCAAGGAAGACTAAAGCAGAAACAAATCAGTGGGACTACATCAAATTGAAAAGTGTCTGCATAGCCAAAGAAACTATCACACAAACAAAGGGACCCCTCACAGAATGGGAGAAGATCTTCACATGCCATACATCAGACCAGAGATTAATCACCAAAATATACAAAGAGCTCAGAAAACTTAGCAACAAAAAAGCAAATGACCCACCCAAAAATGGGCAGAGGATATGAACAGAACATGCACTACAGAAGAGATCAAAAAGGTAACAAACACATGAAAAACTGCTTTAGGTTGCTGATTGTCAGAGAAATGAAAATAAAGACAACACTGAAATACTACTTCACCCCTGTGAGAATGGCATACATCAAAAAGGACAGCAGCAACAAATGCTGGAGAGGCTGTGGGGACAAAGGAACCATCTGCACTGCTGGTGGAATGTAATTTGGTCCAATCTCTGTGGAGAGCAGCCTGGAGAACTCTCACAAGGCTATATACATGGACCTTCCATATAACTTAGTAATCATTCTCCTAGGTATATACCCCAAGGATTCCATAACACCCAACCAATAAAATATGTATACAGCTATGTTCATAGCAGCACAACTAGCAATAGCTAAAACCTGGAAGCCACCCAGGTGTCCAACAACAGATGAGTGGATGAGAAAGCTGTGGTATATATACACAATGGAATACTATGCAGCTATTAAAAACAATGAACCCATCTTCTCTGGCCCATCTTGGATGGAGCTAGAAGGAATTATGTTAAGTGAGCTAAGTCAGAAAAATAAAGACGAGTATGGGATGATACCACTCATAAATAGAAGTTGAGAAAGAAGAAGAGAAAGGGAAACTCAAAGGAGGATTTTACTGGATTTGGAGTAGGGCACCAAAGTAAAAACCCTGGGCTGAGGGTGAGGGTGGATGTTCTGCTTCACCGGGTGTGGGGGGTGGGGTAAGGGGTGGAAGGGGTGTGATAGGACACAGTATTTTGCTGGTAGGAATGGTGTTTATGTACACTCCTGTTATTTTGTAGTCATATACATCACCATTTAATTAATACAAGAGGGGAAAATTGATTGAATGTCTCAAACTTTTTAATGCACAGACCATAGGCTGAGTCTTTGATATGTTGACTCTCTTAAAAGCTTAGACTAGGGAGAACAGAAGTAACCGGTGGCACAGCTATATACAAATAATATCAAAGAACATAAATTATGGTGCTGTTGTGTATGATACAGCAAATTCTAACAAAGGGATATTTCAAAGTTAACCCAATTGCCAAATAATGTGATTATAGCAATAGCTATCTATTGTCTTCTTAAACCCTAAGACAGCACCATAAATTAGGGTAAAATATATACTTGAAATCAAAAGTATATAATAGTCTACAGTGAGTCAGTATAAATTTCATAATGAAATAGTGTCTACTTAGACTTAGATACCCTCCTCACCTACTTTCTATTGTACTTCCCTCACTCACTCCAAAGCTAACCTTATCAAAGCGAGAGCTGCAAAAGCTGAATAAGGGCAAGAGACTGACATACTTCAACGATGACTCTTTAGTCACTGTCAGGCCACCCCATCAGCTGGGGCCCTAATCGGGAAGTCCTGAGATTCCCAAACAGACATGATGGGTCTAGACCTCAAATAAATCCCTTTCTCCATTGTTTCTGGTCATCTTTATCAGGAACAACCAAATAGACCCCTTTGTGCACCCCCCGTAGGACCTTGCCAGCAACTTGAATCAACACTGGTAGAGAATGTTCCACCCTCCGAAAGGAGGCTAGACAACATACTGTATGTTACACCAGAGGAAGATGGGTCCTGAAATTGGGGCGGCTTGGAACATTCCTACTCATGATCACAGAATGTGAGCTCAGATCTACAGGGATGCAGAGGTCACAAAGACTCTTAAACTGAATATGGGCCCCAGATCACATCAAATCGATGGGGTTTACAGTCAACAATATTAATACACCTTTCCCATATTTGGGAGTTATTCTCTTTTATGATCCAGCTTTCTGGTCCAAACAGCCATGACATCATCTCCCCAGACAATAACTAGCATCCACCTGCGTTTCAGATTTCAGGCTCAGGGGAATGAAAAAACAAACAAACAGACAAAGAAACAAAACAAAACAACAACCACAAATAGTATAGTTACAGGCCCTTTGAAATATAACTAAAATATGCCTACTAGCTTTCTATAAAACAGAGACTCCCCAACTCTTCATCTGCACTATTCCAGCCTTTAGGTTAATGATTGGTAAACAATTTGTTTGGCCTTATATGGTAACTCTCTTTTCAACCACCAGGTTCCAGATGCTAGCATGATGCCACCCAGACTTCCCTGGACAGACAACCCTACCTATATGTGCTGGAGCTCCAATTCCCCAGAACCCTGCCCCACTAAGTGAAAGAGAGAAGTATCTACCAGAGTACCATATATTGGTCTCTAGTCTTTATCCCTCTGGGAGTATATACCATATTCCTCTGGAACCAGAGATTTTTATGGGGTCCAGAAAGTGGGAGGTCTGTGTTCTGTAATTGCTTCTCCACTTGACATGGATGTTGACAGATTGATCTGTATGCCTAGCCAGTTTCAATCTTTCCCTAATAGGGTAGGGCTCTGAGTAGGTGAAGTCCAGGACATACTGGTGAGGTCATCAGCCCAAGGAAGTCAGGCTGACGTCATGGTAGCATTTGCAACTTGCTAGCTGAAAAGCATCAAGATATAAAGTAGAACAAATTGTTTAATAATCAGGAACCTAAAGGTAAAAATATAGCAGATGAGATTTGGGGTCTTTATGTTGGAAGAAGCTAGGAAGTCTATTCTACGTATATTACAAGGGGCCCATAACTTTACTAATTTTTGCCTGAGTCCCACAGATAACATGCATGTGGGATAAAAGTACTGTCTAGAAAGATAACTGGTAACTGTAAAACCCATCAATCTGACCTGGGGCCCATGTCTACTCATATTTAGCACAGGAACCTGTGTAACTTTTGCATCTCTTGTCAGTCCGAGGTCACTATCCATGGTCTTAGCTAGGAGCATTCTAGGCTGCACTCATTTCAGGACCAGTCTTCTTCAAGTGGCAGAGTATGTTGACCCATACTCTGGGTGGGGCAGTTTCTACTACTGTTGTTCTTCATTCAGGGAAAGGTCCTATAGAGGCCCACAGGAGGGTTTATGATGTTGTTACTGATGGAGATGACCAGTGATGGTGTGCAGAGGTATCTGTTAGAGGTCTAGGCCCATCATATCTATGTGGGAATCCCAGGATTCCCTGATTAGGGCCTCAGATAATGGGGTGGGATGATAGTGATCAAAAAGGCTATCTATCATTAAGGTCTTAATTGAACTCTTGGTAGAATGTGCTATACACAATTACTTCTTTTTTATTTTTATTTATTGGGGACAGATGGTTGGAGATCAACAGGGATGGAGGAAGACAGACACCTGAAGTACTGCTTCGCCACTCACAAAGCTTTTCCCCTGCAGATGGGGACCAGGGGCTCAAACCAGGGTCCTTGAGCACTGTTATACTGTTTTCAACCAAGTACTCCACTTCCTGGCCCCCCACAATTCTTTCTGAAAAATTTTTGTCACTTGACTTTGTGAAGTGATTTTCACTTGATCACTTGGTCTTCTGCTATCACTCATTTCATATGTTTTCTAGAACCTTCTTTCTCCTGGTTCCAGTCAACAAAGAGTACAGCGATATTAAGCTAGTCTTCCCCCCCCCCATCTCACTATTCTTCATCCAAGGACTTAAATTCTATCTACTTATGACACCTAGATTTATGTCTCTAACTTGAATATCTCCCTTTAACTCTAGAATCATATAATTAACTTTGTCAGCATTTCAACTTAGATACCTACTAAGTATCTTGGACTGTTGACTTCATTTACTTGGACCTAAGATTGGTGTTTCTCAATGAACTTAAGATATTCTCTAGTTGTCTCTGTTTCCAGCAAACTATGATCACATAGAATGTTGAGAGTTTCTCTAAATTTCTTAGATTTTTATGAAAAAAATCACTGGTATTTTTTAATCACATGTAAGATATGTTTTATACAAGAAATAATGTTAGAGAGCTTTATTAAGTTCTTTAAAACATTTTTTTAAATATCTTTTTTCTATTTATTTATTTATTCCCTTTTGTTGCCCTTGTTGTTTTTTATTGTTGTAGTTATTGATGTCATCGTTATTGGATAGGACAGAGAGAAATGGAGAGAGGAGGGGAAGACAGAGAAGGGGAGAGAAATATAGACACCTGCAGATCTGCTTCACCACCTGTGAAGTGACTCCCCTGCAGGTGGGGAGCTGGGGGGTCTAACCGGGATCCTTACAAAGGTCCTTGAACTTTGCGCCACATGAGCTTAACCCACTGCACTACCACCCGTAAGTTCTTTTTTTTTTTATTTACACCTAATCAGAAATTAAAATCAGTCTTCTTTGAAAGTGTACATTAGAACCAATGTGATCCTTGTTAACATTCTATCACAGTAGTACCTTCACCAGGCTGATTTTTGTTAATGAAATTGAAATCTCTTTTTCATGACAATTGGTATCAATAATTAGTATACACTTGAGAATTTCACCAAATATCCAAGTATGGATCCCCACTGGGGTTTAAATATCATTTACTAAATTTAACAAATTAAAAACATTTTATTTATTTCATATAGTTTGTGCATAGCGAGAGAAAGAAACTGGGAGAAAAGGATTAGACAGATTGGGAGAGAAATAGAGAGATGACTAAGCACTGTTTCACTGCTTATGAAACCTGGACTCTTGTGCATTGTAAGTAGTACACACTACCACATATACCACCACCTCATTCCCTTACTTTTATATTGCATGAAATATTTGCAGTATATGAATTCTCAGATTTTTATGAAATAAATTCACTGGTTAGGATTTTTTTTATCTTATGTAAGATATGTTTTATACATGAAATAATGTTAGAGAGTTTTCGACCGGACCTGCCAATATACGCGGATATCTTCGCCCACCCTGTTCAATGCTTGACGTCTCGTCACCCAATCTGGTCCCCTACGCCTACACTGAACTTCTCTGTTCCAGTCTCTTGGAAACAGAGTTGGCAGTCAGCTGAGGTAAAGAACACCTCATCACAGACCCCTGCAAGCGTCAACCTGGCTTTGACCTAGCACGTTATGATTGGGCCCTCCTCAATCGCTACTGAACAGGCCATGGCCGGTGCGCCGCTATGTTCCATCGCTGGGGAGCCAGAGACGACCCGAACTGCCCCTGCGGCTACAGACAGACTATGACCCACATAGTCAACGACTGCCACCTCTCCAGATTCAAAGGAGGTCTCAAAACTTTACATCAGGCTCAACCTGATGCTGTTGACTGGCTACGGAAGAAGGGCAAAAGCTAGAAGAAGAAGAAGAATTAAGGCCTTTAAAATTTTAATATATTTTTTCTATTTATTTATTTATTCCCTTTTGTTGCCCTTGTTGTTTTTTATTGTTGTAGTTATTGATGTCATCATTGTTGGATAGTACAGAGAGAAATGGAGAAAGGAGGGGAAGACAGAGATAGACCATCCCTTACTTTTATATTGCATGAAATATTTGCAGTATTTGAATTCCAGGAGGCAAGATAATTGGTGAGAAGTTATGCTTTAATAATTTAATTATTTTTCTCCATTGTGGATAATTTCCTTTATAGTTCTAATATATTGACTAGGTACATGACAGCCACAGGATTAAGGTTCAAAGTCACTCATTTTTTTTCTCAATAGAAGTAGTTTCTATCCTTTCTTTCTTTTTCTTTTTTTTATTAGTGATTAATAATGATTAACAAGATTGTGGTATAAGAAGGATAAAATTCCATATAACTCCCACCACCAGAGTTCCATATCCCATCCCCTTCACTGGAAGCTTATCGATCCTTTGTCCCTCTGGAAGTATGGATTATATTCCTCTAGGAGTATGAGGAGAAGAAGGTGGAAGGTCTAGCTTCTGTAATTGCTTCTCTGCTGGACATATGCATTGGCAGATCGATCCATACTCCCAGACTGTTTCTATCATTCTTTAGTGGGGCAAGGCTCTGGGGAGATGGGGTTCTAGGACACATTGGCGAGGTTGTCTGCCGAGGTAAGTCAGGTTGGTGTCATGGTAGCATCTGAAACTTTGTGTCTGAAAAGCATTAAGATATAAAGCAGAACAAATAGTTTAATAATAAGGAATCTAAAGGTAAGAGTATAGAAGATGAGATTTGGGGTCTTTATGTTGAAGAAGCTAGGAAATCTATTTTAGGTATATTCCAAAGGGACCATAACTGTTAATTTTGCCTCAGTCTGACTGCTAACATGCAGGTGGTTTAAAGGTATTGTCCAGGAAGATGGTGTTGAGAATAGAACTAAAAAACTGGAACACAGCAGAGAGAAGCTCCTGAATATGGGAACAGTATATAAATACCAATAATTGTAAATCTCACTGATCTGACCTAGGCCCATCTCTACTCATATTTAGCACAGGAGCCTGTGTAACCTCTGCATCCCTGTTGGTCTGAGCTTGCATTCCATGCCCATAGTTAGGAATATTTTACGCTGTACTCATTTCAGAACCAGTCTTTCTTGAGTGGCAGAGTATGTTGATCCAGCCTTCCTTTGGAGGTTCTACATTGAAGGAAATGTCCTGTAGAGGCTACAAGAGGGTTTATAATGTTGTTCCTGATGGAGATGACCAGTGATGGTAGAAAGAGGGATCTGTTAGAAGTCTAGGTCCATTGTATCTATGTGGGAATCCAAGGATTCCCTCAAAGTCACTCATTTCTTAGAATCACGTGAATAGGACTGAAAAGGCAGCCCCTAGTTTTTTTGTTTTTTTTTCTCCTTTAGCTTTTTTTTTTCATATATATTTCCTGGTTATTTGTCTCAAAGTTCAGACTTTTATGCAGAGATGGTTCTTTTTTACTATTATTTTTTATTTTTCCCTTTTGTTGCCCTTGTTGTTGCCCTTGTTGTTTTATTACTGTAATTATTATTGTTGTGGTTATTGCTGTTGTTGTTGTTGGATAGGACAGAGAGAAATGGAGAGAGGAGGGGAAGACAGAGAGAGGGAGAGATAGACACCTGCAGACCTGCCTCTCCGCCTGTGAAGCGACTCCCTGGCAGGTGGGGAGCCAGGGGCTTGAACCAGCATCCTTACACTGGCCCTCGTGCTTTGCGCCACCTGCGCTTAACCTGCTTCAGAGATGGTTCTAAGCACTTCTTAGTGGTATCTGCTGAAATATTAATGACCTAAGTAATATTGCTACTGGTAACAGAAAAACAATTTATAACACTGTTTTTTGTATTCTTTACACTTGGTGGTGAATTCAGATATATACCTCTGGTTATTCACTTAGGCAGTGGAAAATTACTGACTAAAGAAAACTAAAGACATGCATTATTTAAGTAGTTAATAATGTATCTGTATCCCAGAACTTGCTGTAAGTTACTCAGGAGTCTGCTGTATTGTGACATAGGAGGTTTTAAGTCAAAACCATAGATTAAGACTCATTAGAATAGTAAAAACAAATTGTCTGGTGTTCCAAGAGTAGCACAGTGGATAAAGCATTAGACTCTCAAGCATGAGGTTCTGAGTTCAGTCCCCAGCAGCACATGCACCAGAGTGATGTCTCGTTCTTTCTCTCTCTCCTCCTATCTTTCTCATCAATAAATCTTTAAAACAAAACAAAACAAACAAAACCAAACTGTCTGTTTTGCTTTGCTTCCATTTACACTCTTTTTAACATTTCTATTAGTTTTACAGTCATAGCCTTAACTGCTATTTCTGACACCAACTTATTTTCCATTCCACAGAGTTACTAGTTTCATCCCTGCTTAAACCTGCCATGGACCCTTGATATGCTAACTTGTCTCACTTGCCTGGTCCTTCCACCCACCCTACTCTTCCTTAACTTGTAGCACTAGCCTGATATTCTTGCTTCTGTCATTTACATGCCAACACCTGCCTTATCCCAGTCTTGACACTCTTTTGTTCTATTAATGTCCTCTACTCTGAAGTCTGAGCTCTATATCAGTTCCTTCTCTTGACTTCTGTCTCTGGTATCTTTCAATCACCCAGGAGACCAAGTAATGAATTTCTACTAAATTATATGAAAGCAAACAAAGTTTACTTTCCTCTCCCCAAAGTGATAGTAATGAAGCTCTGTTTTTACTATCATTAGAAAGGCCTGCGATATTCATGTCTCCCTGCATTTCCATGAAGTAACTCATTGACAGATAAATGAGCATTCTACTAATTAGAGTAGAATGGAAAATCATATACACACATTGAATACTGTAGCAGAAGGGAATACTCAACATAAAAATGCAGTCTTAAATTGGAAATAATAATATTGCATTTGGGAGTAGCTAGTCATTTGTGTATTATAAAATATATCAATAGCAAGGAAAATCAATCTGAAACTGAAGCCAGGCCTGGGAGAAGTTGTGTCAAACTTAATAAACTTCAGTCTTCAGAAAAATGAGATTTTTAAATAAAAAGACCAGATCAATGAGTACTTCTTCAGACTAAATGATATTTTCTGTCCTTATGGGCATTATTTCTGTCTACTGTGGATAGATCAACAGTATAATTTTTCTGTGGCTATATCAACATCAGACTGTGGATATATTTGAAGAGCTATGAACTTCAGAGCAGTGTCTGACATTTTACTGGGGATTGCATGTGTAGCTTAGTTCTGAGAGAGAAAGAGCTGTGCTTGTGTAACTTGACTGTTGTTTATCTGATTTTTTTATATTTATTTATTTATTTATTTTCCCTTTTGTTACCCTTGTTGTTTTTTTGGTTATCATTGTTGTTGATGTTATCATTGTTGGATAGGACAGAGAGAAATGGAGAGAGGAGGGGAAGACAGAGAGGGGGAGAGAAAGACACCTGTAGACCTGATCACCACCTGTGAAGGAACTCCCCTACAGATGGGGTACTGGGGCCTCAAACCGGGATCCTTAGGCCGGTCTTTGTGCTTTGCGCCACATATGCTTAACCTGCTGCGCTACCGCCCTGTTTATCTGATTTTTATGATACATACATTCATCTAGTGTAATTGGAGTCCTGGCTTTCTAGGAGCTTACAAGAATAAGAGCATTTCCCTAATTAAATTTCTGAGTAGTGAGTATATACCTGGTACACATAACATGCATTGATAAAGTAAATAATTTTTATTTACAGTAATCTTATGAAATCTGGGTATCTTTTTAAATAATTTATTTATTTATTGGGGAATTAATGTTTTACATTCAACAGTAAATACAATAGTTTGTTACATGCATAACATTCCCCAGATTCCCATTTAACAATACAACCCCCACTATGTCATTCATCATCTTTCATGAACCTGTATTCTCCCCACCCACCCACCCCAGAGTCTTTTACTTTGGTGTAATACTCCAATTCCATTTCAGGCTTGACTTGTGTTTTCTTTTCTAATCTTGTTTTTCAACTTCTGCCTGAGAGTGAGATCATCCCATATTCATCCTTCTGTTTCTGACTTATTTCACTCAACATGATTTTTACAAGGTCCTACCAAGATCGGCTGAAAACGGTGAAGTCACCATTTTTTACAGCTGAGTAGTATTCCATTGTGTATATATACCACAACTTGCTCAGCCACTCATCTGTTGTTGGACACCTGGGTTGCTTCCAGGTTTTGGCTATTACAAATTGTGCTGCCAAGAACATATGTGTAAAATCTGGGTATCTTTCATTCTACAGACTGCAAATAAAATTGGATATAAAGATTAGAAAAAAATCAAGAATAATCCTCCTGAGGAAAGCTATGACTAAGCATGAATTAATAATTAGTGGTTAAAGCTGTGTTGATAGCATAAGGGTTATGCAAAGAAGACTTTCGTACTTGAGGCTCCAAAGTCCCAGGTTCAATTTCCATCATACTCATAACCTAGAGCTGAGGAGTGCTCTGACAAAAAAAAAGTGTTTAAAACCCTCAATTTGATAGAGAGGATTTTTTAAAAAGTAAACAATTCTGTTGACTGGTGAGGTAGGTCAGAAGTAGAACATAGGACTTTCAGGTTTGAAGCCTCAGGTTTGATCCCCAGCATAGCATATATTGTAGTTCTTCTCTGGTTTTCTCTTTTTTTTTTTTTTTTATTTAAGTAAAAGTTGCATCCGGTCCTGTTTTACCTCTAGACCCAAAATATGAGCTCTATGTTCGAAATGATCCAGGACCATAGTCAGAGGAGTCGAAGTAGCCTGACTCATGATTTTGGACTTAAAGACAAAATTGATAATGAATACATAGACAACACACACACAAAGAAAATACAGAGACAACACACACAAAGAAAATACAACATACTTAAAAGAAAACTCCAGCAGCCCAGCCACCAACACTTGAACCAACGGATGGGAGCCTCTCACCGTTTCCCCACAGATGGGAGGACTGCCTTTTGCCACTTAATGGGTGTGACCCACTCTCCCCTTCAAAATTTGTGAGGGGGAACCAATCCCCTACAGCAGGGCCTGAGACGTCTCCCAGGACCCTGGACCTGGAGCCACCGTGTGTCCACCTTTCACTCTAAGGGGTCTCTCGCTACAGATACCTGAAGTTTGACCATTTCTGAAGGCTCAGTGAGGCTGGCGTTCCTTTAGTGAGATGGGGATCCCAGATGAGCCCCCAAATGTTATGCCTAGAGATTTGAGTCCTGATCTCACATAAAGAAGACCAGAATTACATGCAATAGCAAGAGACTTTATTAGCA
This sequence comes from Erinaceus europaeus, assembly GCF_950295315.1. NCBI lineage: Eukaryota > Metazoa > Chordata > Mammalia > Eulipotyphla > Erinaceidae > Erinaceus > Erinaceus europaeus. Next base: position 25,566,959 of record NC_080174.1, on the reverse strand, counting down.
ATCCCAAGCTCAGGCTGCCAACATCCTTCTACACAAGGGGATAGTCTGCGACCCCTATCATGTTTCATCCCACCTTTTTATAGTTATCAAGGGTGGGTACAGGTGGAAATATTTATGTATAACAAGGAAAAGTTGGTTTTGGGTTAACAGCTGTTCTCAATATCCAGGGTTTTTCTCTGACCTCACAGAAATAATCACAGGAGTAAGTAAAGAGATTGAAAGAATAGTCATCAGAAATACAAAAACAACAAATGAGACTCTGGAAGAAAACACTAATTGTCTCAAGGTGATTAGAGAGCTAAAAGCTGAAATAGCTGAGCTAAGAGCACAACTAGTTGAACAAGCTAAAGAAGTATCAGAACAGGGTAACAACATAGATGAACTCCAGAAAACAGTAGCGGGGAGAGAGAATAGAATCAATGAGGCTGAAGACAGAATTTGCAAGATTGAGGATGAATTAGAGACAACTAAAAAAGAAGTAAGAGATCTCAAAAAGAGATTAAGAGATACCGAAAACAAGAACAGAGACCTATGGGATGACTTCAAAAGAAATAATATGCACATTATTGGCTTACCAGAGGAAGAAAGAGAGGGAGAGGAAGAAAGCATTCTTCAGGCCATAATGGCTGAAAACTTCTCTAGTCTATTCAACATCAAAGACATAAAGATTCAAGAAGCACAGAGGGTCCCAAACACAATTAACCCAGACTTAAAGACACCAAGACATATCATATTTAGAATGGAAAGGAAGAAGGATAAAGAAAGGATCTTGAAGGCTGCAAGAGAAAAACAAAGAGTCACCTACAGAGAAAAACCCATAAGATTAGCAGCACACAAACACTAAAAGCCAGAGGAGAATGGCAAGATATCTATCGAGTACTCAATGAAAAAGGCTTTCAACCAAGACTACTGTATCCTGATAGACTGTCATTCAGACTAGATGGAAGCATAAAAACCTTCTCAGAGAAGCAACAGTTGAAGGAATCAACAATTACATAAGCCAGACCTTCTACCTTCTGCATCCCACAATAACCTTGGTTCCATATTCTCAGAGGGTTAAAGCTCTCTTCCTTGAGAGCTACGAAAGCTCTCAAGGAAGGTGATGGGATATGGAGTTCTGGTGGTGGGAATTGTGTGGAGTTGTACCCTCTTATCCTGTGGTACTGTCAAGTTTCCGTTTTATAAATAAAATAAAAAATTCAAATTGGAAAAAATAAAAAATGCATAAATAAATAAGATGTCTTCTCCAATATTTTCTGTTTATGAAACTCCTAGTAGGAATCTAAAACTTCCAAGCAAATACTGTACGTGCCTTAGATTTTTTGTTGTTTTTACTATCCATTTTATTTTGTTTCTTCTTTCTAGGTGCTTTTTTTTTCTTTTTTATTTAAGAAAGGATTAATTAACAAAACCATAGGGTAGGAGGTGTACAATTCCACACAATTCCCACCACCCAATCTCCATATCCCACCCCCTCCCCTTATAGATTTCCCATTCTCTATCCCTCTAGGAGCATGGACCCAGGATCATTGTGGGTTGCAGAAGGTAGAAGGTCTGGCTTCTGTAATGGCTTCCCGGCTGAACATGGGCATTGACCGGTCGGTCCATACTCCCAGTCTGCCTCTCTCTTTCCCTACGAGGGTGGGTCTCTGGGGAAGCGGAGCTCCAGGACACATTGGTGGGGTCTTCAGTCTAGGGAAGCCTGGCCAGCATACTGATGACATCTGGAACCTGGTGACTGAAAAGAGAGTTAACATACGAAGCCAAACAAATTGTTGAGCAATCATGGACCTAAAGCTTGGAATAGTGGAGAGGAAGTGTTAGGGAGGTACTCACTGCAAACTCTAGTGTACTTCTGCTTTCAGGTATATATTTTGCAGTAGTTTACGGATACGTGTGAACATATGCTCTCTTTCACAGAAACTGATGTATATCTAGGTTTTGGGACTTTGTTAGAAAGTGAGCCACCTGAAATGGAATTAGAGTATACTATGAAAGGAAAGGTCTCACCCGAGTAATGAAGCTGAAGGGTTGTCATTCCACACATGAAGTCTCTGGACACAGTCTGAAGTGAAGCATGTTGAGGTGGCAATCGTTGCGTTGGGTAGGTTGTGTTCGGCAGATGCAGTATTATTTGATATGGATTGGGAGAGGCATATGGGAAAGTGGGCCCTATCCAAGGGTTCCAAGACTGGTGGAAGTAGAGGCTTTATAGTGGAGATGTAAGGTTCCTGCAGTCTTAGGATTCAAAAAGACAATCGATAGTTAATATTATCATCACATTATTTGGTAATTGGGTTAACTTAGAAAAGTTCTTTTTTTAGGGTTTGCTGTAGAGTACCCAGTATCTTGTATATAGCTGTGCTATTAGTTGCTTCTGATCTACTTGGTCTAGGCTTTTGAGAGAGTCTGCATATCAATTACACAGCCTATGTATTAAAAAGATTCAGTTTGTGTTTTGAAAAACTTCAAGACATACAATTAATTTTCCCCTTCTCATATTAATTAACTAGTGATTTATATGACTACATTTTACTAGGAGTGTACACAAACACCATTCCCACCACCAAAAGACTGTGACCCATCCTTCCCACACACTCCCACTCCCCACTGGCCAGGAAGCTGCATATCTACCCCTCACCACAGGGTTTTTACTTTGGTGCCCTACTTACAATTTGGTCAGGTCCTGCTTTTAGTTTCCCTTTCAGATCTTCCTACTCAACTTCTGTTGATGAGTGGGATCATCCCATACTCATCTTTATCTTTCTGACTTAGCTCACTTAACATAGTTCCTTCTAGCTCCCTCCAAGATGGGTCAGAGAAGGTGGGTTCATTGTTCTTGATAGCTGCATAGTATTCCATTGTGTATATATACCAAGTTTTCTCAGCCACTCATCTGTTGTTGGGCACATGGGTTGCTTCCAGGTTTTAGCTATTATGAATTGTGCTGTAATGAACATAGGAGTACACATCTCTTTTAAGTTGGGTGTTCTGGAGTCCTTGGGGTATAACACCAGGAGAGGAATTACTGGATCATATGGAAGGTCCATGTCTAGCCTTCTGAGAGTTTTCCAGACTGCTCTCCACAGAGGCTGTACCAATTTACATTCCCACCAGCAATGTAAAAGGGTTCCTCTGTCCCCACAACCTCTCCAGCATTTGTTGCTGCTGTCCTTTTTGATGTATGCCATTCTTAGAGGAGTGAGGTGGTATCTGAGTGTTGTCTTAATTTGCATTTCTCTGAACATCAGTGACCTAGAGCAGTTTTTCATATGTTTGTTAGCCTTTTTGATCTCCTCTGTAGTGAATGTTTTGTTCATATCCTCCGCCCATTTTTGGATGGGGTCATTGGCTTTTTTGGTGCTAAGTTTGCTGAGCTCTTTATATATTTTGGTGATTAGTTTCTTGTCTGATGTATGGCATGTGAGGATCTTCTCCCATTCTGTGGGGGGTCTCTTTGTTTGTTTAATAGTTTCTTTGGCTGTGCAGAAGCTTTTCAATTGGATGTAGTCCCATTGGTTTGTTTCTGCATTAGTCTTCCTTGCAATTGGATTTGATTCATCAAAGATGTCCTTGAGGTGTAGGTGGGAAAGTGTTTTACCAATGTTTTACTCTAAGTATTTGATTGTTTCTGGTCTGACATCTAGGTCTTTGATCCATTTGGAATTGAATTTTGTTTCTGGTGAGATAAAGTGGTTCAGTTTCATTCTTCTGCATGTTACAACCCAGTTTTCCCAGCACCATTTATTGAAGAGAGCCTCCTTTTTCCATTTAATGCTTTGGGCCCCCTTATCAAAGATTAGATATCCATAGGTGTGGGGATTTATTTCTGGGCTTCCAATTCTGTTCCACTGGTCTGTGTGTCTATTTTTGTTCCAGTACCATGCTGTTTTGATGATGATGGCTTTATAATATAGTTTAAGGTCTGGGAGTGTGATGCCTCCATTTCTGTTTCTTTTCCTCAAGATGGTTTTGGCAATTCTAGGTGTTTTCATGTTCCAGATAAATGATTGTAGTGTTTATTCTATTCTCTTAAAGAAGCTTGGTGGAACTTTGATGGGTATTGCATTAAATTTGTATATGGCTCTGGGGAGAATCTTAATTTTGATGATATTTATTCTTCCAATCCATGAGCATGGGATAGCTTTCAATTTCTTGGTATCAGTTTCTGTTTCCTTGAGTAGCGACTCATAGTTTTCAGTATACAGGTCTTTCACTTCTTTGGTCAACTTTATTCCTAGGTATTTGATTTTGCTGAAACAGTAAATGGGAGTGATTTTGGGAACTCTTCCTCTTCAGATTTAGTGTTTTCATAAAGAAATGCCACTGATTTTTGTACATTGATTTTGTAGCCTGATACCTTGCTATATTGCCTAATAACATCCAGTAGTTTTCTGCTGGACTCTTTAGGTTTTTCTATGTATACTATCATATCATCTGCAAATAGTGAGAGCTTGACTTCTTCCCTTCCAATCTGTATTCCTTTGATTCCTTTCTCTTGCCTGATAGCTATGGCAAGAACTTCCAATACAATGTTAAAGAGTAACAGTGACAGTGGAAAGCCCTGTCTAGTCCCGATCTGAGGGGGAATGCTTTCAGCTTCTGTCCATTGAGTATGATGTTCACTGTAGGTTTGCTATATATAGATGCCACTATCTTGAGGAATTTCCCATCTATTCCCATTTTTTGTAGAGTTTTAAGCATGAATGGGTGTTGGATTTTGTCAAAGACTTTCTCTGCATCTATTGAGATAATCATGTGGTTTTTGGCTTTGCTTTTATTGATGTGGTGAATGACATTGATTGACTTATGGATGTTGAACAAGCCTTGCATTCCTGGGATGAATCCCACTTGGTCGTGATGAACAATCTTTTTGATATGTTGCTGTATCTGGTTGGCCAAGATCTTGTTTAATATTTTGGCATCTATGTTCATCAGAGATATTGGTCTGTAGTTTTCCTTTTTTGTTCTGTCCCTATCAGCTTTTGGTATCAGGGTGATGTTGGCTTCATAGAAGGTGGAAGGGAGTATTCCTGTTTCTTCAATCTTATGGAAAAACTTCAGAAGTATGGGTACTATCTGTATCCTGAAATTTTTGTAGAACTCATTTGTGAAGCCATCTAGTCCAGGACTTTTGTTGTTGGGGAGGTTCTTAATAACGGTTTCAATTTCTTTGTCTGTGATTGGCGCATTTAGATTTTGTAGTTCTTCTTGGTTCAGTTTTGGAAGGGCATATGCTTTTAGGAATTGTTCCATTTTTTCCAGATTCTCTAGCTTGGTGGCATATAGTTCTTCATAGAAGTTTCTCTGGATTTCTGTGGTGTCAGTTGTGATATCTCCTCCATCGTTTACAATTCTATTAATTTGAGTCTTCTCTCTTTTTTGTTTGGTGAGTCTGGCTAGGGGTTTGTCAATTTTGTTTAATCTTTCAAAGAACCAACATTTGGCTTCATTGATCTTTTGTATGGTTCTTTTATTTTTGATGTTGTTTATTTCTGCTCTACCTTTAGTGATTCTGTCCTTCTGGTTGCTTTAGGGTTCCTTTGTTCCTCTTCATCTACGTCCTTGAGATGTGCAGTAAGGTCGTTCATTTGAGCTTCTTCTTGGTGTTTAATATGTGATTGTATGGCTATAAGTTTCCCTCTAGTACTACTTTAGCTGTGTCCCATATATTTTGATAAGTTGTGTCTTCATTTTCATTTGTTTCCAGGAGCATTTGAATTTCCTGCTTGAGTGAATCTCTGACCTAGTGGTTCTTAAGGAGAATGTTTTTTAATTTCCAAATTCTGTGACTTTTAATAATTGTCTGTTTGTTGTTAAATGTTAGTTTTACTCCACTGTGGTCTGAAAAGATACTTGGGATGATTTTGATGTTTTTGAATTTATTGATGCTGTCTTTGTGGCCTAACATGTGGTCTTTCCTTGAGTATGTGTTATATGGATTTAAAAAGAAGGTGTATTCCAGTTTTTTTGGGTGAACGACTCTGAAAATGTCCAAGAGGTCTAGTCTGTCAATCTCTTCATTCAATTCTCTTGTATATTTGTTGGTTCTCTGCTTTGTTGATCTGTCTAAGTGTGAGAGTGGGGTATTGAAGTCTCCCACTATTATTGTATTGCTATTGATGTATTTTTGAAATTCTTTCAGTAAGTGCTTGACGTATTTAGATGGTCCCTCATTGGGTGCATAGATGTTAATAATTGTTAAGTCTTCTTGTCTGATTGATCCTCTAATCATTATGTAATGTCCTTGCCTATCTTTTATTACTTCATTTAATTTAAAATCTATTTTGTCTGAGATGAGAATGGCTGTTCCTGCCCTTTTTTGTGGACCGTTAGCCTTTGTGATAGTTTTCCATCCTTTCACTTTAAGTCTGTGTTTATCTTGTTGTGAAAGATGGGATTCTTGCAAGCAGCATATGGTTGGGCTATGTTTTCTGATCCATCCCTCCACTCTGTGCATTTTGATGGGTGAATTTAAGCCATTGACATTTATTGATATTATGGATTTAATGTATTGTAGTGCCATTGTTCAAAAAAATTTTTTTTTGTTTGCTCTGATATATTGCCAGTATTATAGTAATGTTCTTGTTTATAAGAGGTCTTTTAGAACCACTTTCAGGGCCGGTTTGGTGATGGTTGCCTCCTTTAACTGTTGTTTGTCTAAGAAGGTTTTGATCCCTCCATCTAGTTTGAATGAAAGTCTAGTAGGATATATTATCCTTGGTTGAAACTCTTTTTCATTCAGGGCTCGATAGATATCTTGCCATTCTCTTCTGGCTTTTAGAGTTTGAGTCGAGAAGTCTGCAGTTAATCTTATGGGTTTTCCCTTGTATGTGACTTTTTGTTTCTTTCTTGCAGCCTTTAGGATCCTTTCTTTATCCTTACTTCTTCTCATTGTGACTATGATGTGTCTTGGTGTCTTCAGGTCAGGATTGATTCTGTTTTGTACTCTCTGGGCCTCTTGAATCTTGAAGTCCTTTCTGTTACTCAGGTCTGGGGAGTTTTCTTCTATTATTTCCTCTATAATGTTTGCTTCCCCTTCCTCTCTTTCTTCCTCTGGCAGGCCAATTATACGAATGTTACTTCTTTTGAGATCATCCCATATGTCTCTGTTGTTGTTTTCAGTGTCTCTCAATCTCCTTTTAAGCTCTTTCACCTCTTTCTTAGTTTTCTCTAACTCATCCTCTGTCTGACTAACTCTGTTTTCTGCTTCTGTTAGTCTGCTTTCCCTTGCCTCAGCTTTTTTCCTCAGTTTAGCTATTTCAGCTTTCAGTTCTCTAATTGCCTCAAGATAATCAGTATTTTCCTTGGGGGTCTCAACTGTTGTTTCCCTAATACTGCCATTCCTTTCCTCCAACATTGTTTACATTTCTGTGATTAATAAGTTTATTATTGCTTGCATACCTTCCTTATCTATGGTTACTTCTGGCTTATTTGTAGTTTCTTCTGGGCTCTTGTCTTCCTTCATTGTAGTGGCAGTTTTATTTGTTTTTGATCTACCCATTTTTTTGATTTATGTATTTCCTTTTTTTTTATGCTCTGTTGTTCCTCAGTTGTTGTGTCTTGAGTACAAGTAACACTGTACTAAATACCTTTATGACAATTGCACTCACCAACCTCAGGAATTACAGTAGCAACTGAAGCTATTATTCAAGTAGTTTAATCATTACCAGTTAGCCAAACAATTTCTCCAATCTGTGAAAAAATAGTAACCAAATCCCAGTGAAGAAAAAGAAAAGAAGGAAAGGATAGCAAGAATAGACAGTTATGCAAATCTACTATCCACTGTATATTCTAGGGTTAACAAGAGGGGAAAGGGAACTATAGCAGAGATACACACATAGAGAGTCCCCTCTGAGTCATATTTCTTCCCCAAAATAATTCACAAATTCAGAAAGGCAGAGAAGAAGGAAGAAGTGTATGACAAGATAAAAAAAAAAGAAAAAGAAAAAAGAGATGAGAGAGAAAAGAGAAAAGATAAGAAAAGAGCTGTAATTAAAGATCAGTGAAAGGTAAGTTTTTTTATTACTTTATTTTTAATTTAATTTAATTTTTTTAATTAGCTAGGAGGAAGTGGGAGGGGAGAGTTTGTAGAGGAGGTAGGAGTAATGAGACAAGTTCCTCTCACAATAGATAAGACGCCCACTACCCTAGCAATGAAAGATACCCTAAGACTTAATTCTGACCAAACTAAAAGGGCGGGGAAGATATATGCCTTTATATAATATTAATAATAAAATATAGCCTGGTAAAAAAAAATCCTGTCCCAGATTACCTCAAACCTTGTGATCAGAGGCAGCTGATTGTTAAGAAAGAGAAAAAAAAAAAACCCTCAGAACTAGACAAGGATAGCTGAAATAGACAGTTATGCAAATCTACTATCCACTGTATATTCTAGGGGTAGCTAAAGGAGGAAGGGAATTGAGCAGAGATACTCGCAGTGAGAGTCTACTCTGAGTCAGAATTCTTCCCCAAAATAATTCCCAAATGTGTATCAGTGAATTCAAAAAAGCACACTGTTTGGTGGTGTGGGGGATGGGGCCTGTGGCTTTGGAAGCTGTAGGATTAAGGAAGAAAGGATGACAAGAACGAAAAAAAGAAAGAAAAAAAAGAAAGAGAGAGATAAAAAAGAAAAAGATAAGAAAAAGAACAGTCATAAAAGAGAGTTGAAAGGAAAGAGTTTTATTTATTTATTTATTTTTAATTATTTAATTAGCTATGCGGGGTGAGGTGGGGGGTGTTGGCTACTTAGAAAGAAAAAAGGCCAGAGGTTTCCGAAGGGAATAGACTTAGAATGAATGATACTCCCTGGTGGGACAGGAATCTTGGTAAAGAAAGAAGCTCAGCAGTGGAGCCTGCTAGGAGCTGGTCCCCAGGTACTGGTTATGGGGGGAGGGGAGGGGGAGAAGGTGTGCTTAATAATTTAAAAGAAAAAATTTTTTTTCCCTTTTTTTCTACTTTTTTTTTTTTAACCCAAATTAAGTTATAGTCACCTCCTTGGTGTCATCGCTAGGACCCCTTATTGACTGGCCTACTAAAGGCAGAAAATCCTACCGTTTCCAGAAGATGTGGTCAGAGCTCAAGCCACTAGCAGCTTCTCAGTCCGCTATCTTCGGTTTTCTCTTTCTTAAAATACTTAAGTAAACCTAAAAATAAACAATTCTTGTGGTTTTTTAAAGTGATTGAGGAACACAGCAAAACCTTAACCCCATTTTGGGTACTTGACATGTGAAAATTATCTTGTGGGAGACCAGGTCATGGCACACCTGATTGAACACACATGTTACAGTGTTCAAGGACTCAGGTTCAAGTCCCTGGTCCCTGTCTATAGAGAGGAAATCATATGGGCAGTGTAGCAGAGCTGTATGCCTTTGTCTGTCTATCTTTCTCTCCCTCTCAACCTTTCCCTTCCCTCTCAATTTCTCTTGATCTCCATACAAATATATAAATAAGTAAATCAATATTAAAAAATAGTTTTTTCCCATCTAGATGTACAAAAATGACATAGTTATTTCAGAGTCTAAAAATTTTTTTGCATTAACAAGAGGCCTACATTTTTATCATGATATTAAGAATAGTAAATTTAAGTGAAAATACTTAAAATCCTATAATATTTGTACATCATTGCATCAGTAAAAGGTTAACCTTTGAGAGGCAAAGGATGATTCCCAAATTTTTTTCAGCAGTCTGTGATTCCTAGAACTCTTAGTAAAAATTTTTCATTTTTCCCAGACACAAATATTAATATTTATAGTTTGTTTATCCTATTAAATGATGCTTACAGCTTATGTAGGAAGACAGTATAGAGAGTCCTTAATGGAATAAAAATGAAAATACATTATGATCCTACAATACCACTCTTAGACACATATTCTAAGTACATCCAAACACTAATTAAAAAATAATACACCTTTATGTTCATAACTGCTTTAGTCACATTTTCCAAGATGTGAAAACAATCTAAATAACAGATGATTGGATATAGAAGTTATGGGACATATATTTAGTGAAATACTACTCAGCAATAAAAAAAAGATATTATGTCCTTTGGGATAAAATGGATAGAACTGTAAGTGATCATGCTTACTGAAGTAAGGAAATAAAAGGAACTACCAGATGATTTTGCTTATATGTGGAATACAGGGAATTGAAATGTGAACTTGCAAAAAGGAAAGTGATTGCACTGTCTTTATGATTTTGTGAGAACTCTGGTGGTTATTATTGTGGTGAAAGAGGACGGAGCACGAAACTTAGGTAGTGAATGTGGTATAATCTTATAATTTTGTTAAACCATTATTAAATTAATGATAAAAAGCAGAAACAAAGAAACCATCTTTTTAAAAGTTTCCAGGAGAATGGTGGTGAAAATATTCAAAGGGACCAATCGGTTTTGCTTCGTAACTGAATTTTTCAGGGGATTTCCATAGTGACCCAGTGCAGTGATTCTTACATTGTAGCCTCTGTCCCCCCTGCGCCCCCAGACACCGCCAACAGTATTGGCATCACTGGGAGTTTGTTAGAGATAAAAATTCTCAACACCTACCCCAGACCCAATGACCCCCCCAAACTTATCATATGAAATCTACAGTCAGTTTTATAACAAACCCTCCAGATGATTGTGTTGAATTGTAAACAAAGACGAATCAGTGTATCAATTCATTTATTCACCCAACAAATATCTACTGACCCCAAACATGTGTCCTAAACTGACATGAAGGAAAGGAAGTAAAGAAAGTGATAAGCTAAAAGGAAATCAAGACTGCCTATTGGGCCACTTTTGGAGATTTGTCTAAGTAAAAATGTCTGGAATCTACCCCATACCCACAGAACCACTACCTCCTTATAGTAATCAAGGACTAGGGCAGAAAGAATACTGAGAATTTTCCTAGCTTAGAGAAGGACAACTATTGGATGAATGTGGGATATAGAAAATTGAATAAAAGAAAAAAAAAGAAGAAGAATTAAAATAATGTGGGCCCTGGAGCAGGTGGATGGAGGTAAAAAGTTAATTTTAGCCACAGAATTTTTCTATTTTTTATATAAGAATGGGAGCTATTCTCTGCCCTAACCCAGCTTTCTAGCCCCTTTCTCTGCTCTAACACCATTCTCTCATAAAATAATCTTTTTTTTTTTAGTTTTTATTAAAAAGGAAACACTGACAAAAATCACAGGATAAGAGGGGTACAACTCCACACAGTTCCCACCACCAGAACTCTGTATCCCATCCCCTTCCTTGATAGCTTTCCTTTCTTTATCCCTCTGGGAGTATGGACCCAGAGTCATTACAGGGTGCAGAAGGTGGAAGGTCTGTCTTCTATAATTGCTTCCCTGCTGAACATCAGTGTTGGCAGTTCAATCCATACTCCCAGCCTGGTCTCTCTCTTTCCCTAGTGGGATGGGGTTCTGAGGAAACAGGGCTCCAGTATACATTGGTGGGGTCACCTGCTCAGGGAAGTCTGGCTGGCATCATGTTAGCATCTGGAACCTGGTGGCTGAAAAAAAGTTAAACTATGGAGCCAATAAAATTGTTGACTAATCATGAACCTAAATGCTAGAAAAGTTCAAATGAAGAGTTGGGGGGGGTCTCTGTTTTGTAGATAGTTAGTAGGCCTATTTTGGTTATATTCCAAAGAGCCCATAACTATACTAGTTTTTTTTTTTCTCTCTCTCTGAGTCTGACATATGATATGTAGGTGGGTGCAAGTTATTGTCTGAGGAGATGATTTCATGGCTAGAAAAAGGACCAGAAAGCTGAATCAGAGAAGAGAGTAGCCCCCAAATATGGGAAAGGTGTATAAATATTGTTGACTGTAAGCCCCATTGATTTGATCTGATCCAGGGACCGTATTCAACTAAGAGCCTATGTGACCTCTGCATCCCTGTAGATCTGAGTTCACATTCTGTGGTCATGAGTAGGAATGTTCCAAGATGCCCCAGTTTCAGGACCCATCGTCCTCAGGTGGTAGATAGAATATGTTATCTATCCTCCCTTCGGAGGATAGAACATTCTCAACTGTTATTAATCTACGTTGCAGGCAAGGTCCTATGGGGCCCACAGTGGGGTTTATTGTGCTGTTCCTGATAGAGATGACTGGTAATAATGGAGAGAGGGATTTATTTGAGGTCTAGACCCATCATGTCTGTTTGGGAATCTCAGGACTTCCTGAATAGGGCCCTAGCTGATGGGGTGGCCTGATAGTGACTAAAGAGTCATCGTTGAAGTATGCCAGTCTCTTGCCCTTATTCAGCTTTTGCTGCCCTTGCTTTGATAAGGTTAGCTTTGGAGTGAGTGAGGGGAGTATAATAGGAAGTAGGTGAGAGTATCTAAGTCTAAGTAAACACTATTTCATTATGAACTTTATGGTGTCTTTTTAGGTCTTTCTACTTGCTTGCTGCATATACTGACTCACTACAGACTTCTGCTTTCAGGTGTATATTTTGCTCATGTTTATGGATATATGTGACAATATTCTTATCCAGTTTCAGGCTAGCTACCAGATTTAAGCAAAACTACCATAGTTGTATGCCCCCAGAAATATACCTAAAATGGTCCTCCTAGCTTTCTTCTACCCTAAAATCCCTCATCTCATCTGTCTGATCCTACTTTTTGGTTCCCGTTCATTGACCATTTTGTGTCAATTTAGATCATGCCACCTTCCAGACATCAAGTAACAGATGCTACCATGACTCCACCACAACTTCTCTTGGCATATATCCTCAACAATGTGTCCCTCACATCTCTAGAGCTCTGGCACACTAGGGAAAGATAGAAACAGGCTGGGGATATGAATCAACGTGTCAATGTCCATGCTCAGTAGAGAAGCAGTTATAGAAGCCAGAACTCCTACCTTCTGCACTCCATAAACAACCTTGATCCATACTCCCAGCGGGGAGAAGTGATAGGATAAATATAAGAGGGCTCTGAACTCCAGCTCCATCAGCACCCAGAGAGAGAGAGAAAAGAGAGGGACATATGGAGGTAGCTATGCTGTTATGAGTGGCTTAGAGGGGAAGAGAGGATTGAATTTGAAAATGAAGGGGCAATTATGTATAAATGTGGACAAAGAGTTGTAGAGAAGATGGTTGGGCCATGTCTACAACTTTAGGGGAACTGTGGTGGCTTTCAGTAGGGAGGGTGAAGGAGATTCAGAACTCTAGTGGTGGGAATGGTGTGGATTCAAACCCCTGTCGACATGTAATTCTGTAATATAAAAATAAATAAAAAAACAAACAAATAAAAGAAAATCAAAACACATGAACGAGAAAGAAAGAGAGAGAGAGAAAGAGAGAGAGAGGGAGAGAAAGACGTCAATCTGTCTCTTAGACTTTGTAAGAACATGATAGTTTTCATTGGAGGTGGGGTTAGGAGGAGGAGGGCACAGAACTTTGGTGTGATGTGGAGCTACACTCCTGTTATAATCTTGTAAATCATGGTTACAAATTAATAACAAAGAAAAAAAAAACCTTTCCTGGTGTCTAATGGAAGATCAAAATATGAAGGGAAAAGCCCTTCTTTACACACTAAGGAAGAACACAGAGAGGAATCTTCCCCATAAGAGACATAATTTGGTTAACAGTCTACCTACACATTTGTAGGATGGGGTGGGAAGCAGCTAGAGACAACAGGGTTTCTAAGGAATGGGTGTATATTTCCAGGTATCATTCAGTTTGGAATATGTTATATATTATAGATATTTACAAAAAAAAAAAAACCCTTTCCATCACTGAGGCACAAGTGATAGGACTCGGGCAGCATATGTATGGAATATTAAAAAAAGGAATTTTAACTCCAGCCAAATTGGAACATCATTTTTTTCCCCTCATCATTTCCCACCTCCTCCCATTTCCTAGACTTTGATCAACTCCTTCCTGCCATCTGGAATGCCTCTACCTCTTTTTTTCTTACTTGTCAAAATCCTGTGAAATCATTAAAGCACAGCTTTTTAAAATGCTGTAAAAATACTGGTCTATATATGTTTTAACCTGTCTGCTTCCTTTCAGGTCAGAAACCTAGTGCAATTCTGTTGTCTGTCAATTAAAAATGTAAATATGGTCCTTATTAAAATATGACTATTGGATATTTTAAAAAATACTAGTCTATTCTCTTTACCGCCCACTTTCACACAAAATTGCCTTCATTTTTCCTGTTACCTTTGGTGCCAATTTTTCTGTTGTGGCTTTCATGTTCATGCTGCTTCAGACATAGAAATACACATGGTTTTCTCCAGATGGTCTGCCAATCAGTTGTAAAAACATTTCAGATTTACTCATTCATTAATCAAATCAGGATTTCAAATTAAGACAATTAATTTTCATATATAAGTATCCTCTCCTTCCAGTATCCAGAAAGGAAGTTTAGTGTCCTTTTTTTTTTGGGGGGGGGGGACTCTTGTTTGGGCTTCTCTGAGGGCTGGCATTTGTCTGGAGGTATCTGTGACTGATGTTGCCCATCAGCTGGTGTCCACTGTCTTCTCTACTTACTCTCACCAGATTCCTGATGTCTGAAGTTCATAGATAACCCTTAGTCAGCTGCCTTTGCAGTTGTCACTAAAGGGTCCCTTTCCTGATGACAGTATTTTTAAGTAGTCTTGTGGACTTTTTTCAAACATCAAAAAATCTTCATTTTCAGATGTCTCCTTTGCCCCTCCAGAATGGCTCAGTTCAATCCCGAAGAGTTCTGAAAGGAAGCGATATTCAATCATACATTCTTGAAATTCTCAACCTGCCTGGTTCTATAGCTTTTCTCCCCATCTAAGGCTTTCAGTTCCCGAAGAGCCTAAAGAAGAATAGAAAATCTTGTATTTTTTTTTCGTATTTTTATTGTTGATTTCATAGTGTTTCACACAATATTAAGATTTCAGCACCAACATGTATTGTGTGTAAATCACCACATTCTCCACCAAAGTTCTGTGCCCCTCCCACCCTCCACCAATGATCACCATAGCTATCATAAAGTTCTAGAAACAGTTTGGAAACCATATTTCTTACAAGTTTATTTGTTTTAGTCAACTTTATTTCACATATTAGTAAAACCACCAATTAGTTGTCCTTCAGCTCTTATTTCATTTAGCATAACCACCTCCAGTCTCATCCATTTTGTTCTAGATGATATAATTTCATATTTTTTAAAAAATTACACATGAACATATATCCCATAATTTCTTTATCCAGTCACTTGTGATTGAGAATTTAGGTAGCTTCCATGCCTTGGCTATTGTAAATAATGGAGCTATAAACACTTGTGTATATGTCCTTTTGAATTAGTGCTTTTATGTCTGTAGATGTATGCTCAAGAGTGGTATTTCAGGATTATCAGGTATTTCCATTTGTATTTGTTTAAGGACTTACGGCCTGCCTTCATTACTCCATATTTTCTCCCCTAACTTCAGGACAGGATCTCCTCAGATCCTTGCCCATGTTTCTATCCTGGCTCTCTCTTCTGTAGTTTAGAGTTAAAACTCTCCATACCAATCCTCTTTATGCATGGCCAGCTGGCATTTCTAAACCTATCTGAGTCTACTGAGAAAACAGCTTTTTCTTTCAATTGAAAAGTGGGAAATTTCTTTTTTAAAAGTCATTTGATTGTGTGTGTGTGTGGGGGGGGTAATGGTTTATAATACAGTTTTGGCACGTGTGTACAATTTCTCTTCTTTCCAGGACAGATGTCTTCACAGCACTTTCACCCCTATTATACACCAGGACCTGAACACCCTCTCCACCTCCTTTCATTCTTTTCTTTCCTATTTGAGAGGCAGAGGTTTTCAAGTGTCTTGTGAAATACCTAAATTTAAAGAAAATTTCTAACTTTGCTATGGCATTTTTATTTTAGGCAGATCCACCCTCCTAATCCAGGAAATAACAAGCACTTCATTCTCACAGCTCAAAGCTCTCCAGGGGCGTGTATTTGACTGGAAATGAAAAATATAATACTGAAAACCAAATGAAAAAAAACTTCCTGCTACACATCTTCTGGATATCACACTCTGCCTTTTATCATAACAATTTATCTTCTTGTTTTGACATACCTCTCCCATTTTTTCCACTAATTCCTCTGCCAACTTGAGGTAAGGGTGGGACCAAATACCCATTCATCCCTAGATGCTCTCCAGCACCTAGTGTGATACCATCTGGTCTGTGTCATTGGCCTCAAAAATATTTATGGTGTTGTTTTGAGTTAGTTCACATATTTTATTTAGTCAGTATCCTGTAAAGTAGCTATTTGTTTAGTATTTAAAAAAAATTCTCTCTTGCCTTCGAGTTGCTATTTAAATTCTGAGTAGAAATAAAATTATCTCAGAAATGTGTCTCTGATTCTCTCATACTTACTCTACCTTAATTTTTAGTAATCATGCCTCTAAACCACAATCTCATCATTGCTTAAAAGGAGGAGACACAGGGAGTCGGGCTGTAGTGCAGCGGGTTAAGCGCAGGTGGCGCAAAGCACAAGGACCGGCATAAGGATCCCGGTTCGAACCCTGGCTCCCCACCTGCAGGGGAGTCGCTTCACAGGCGGTGAAGCAGGTCTGCAGGTGTCTATCTTTCTCTCCTCCTCTCTGTCTTCCCCTCCTCTCTCCATTTCTCTCTGTCCTATCCAACAATGACAACAATAATAATAACTACAACAATAAAACAACAAGGGCAACAAAAGGGAATAAATAAATAAAATAAAAAAACAAAAGGAGGAGACACTCATTGGCTTTGTTTAAGTAAAAGTACACTCAAATTTGACTCCTGTCATTATTAACTTTGTGCCCTCTTTCTGGTCTGTATGTACATTTTTTTCATTTCTTTATTGGGGAATTAATGTTTTACATTTGACAGTAAATACAGTAGTTTGTACATGCATAACATTTCTGTTTCCATATAACAGTACAACTCCCACTAAGTCCTCTGTCTGTACATACATTTTGAATGAAGGTGTAAAGACCCAGATGAATCATTAAACACATTGGTGTCTGAGAAATGGGCAGTTGCAATGATAAATAAGGCTAGCTGGCTTATTCTTTTGGGGTCCTCTTTGCTCCAACTTCTAGGAGAGCCAACAAATACCTTCAATCTGGTCCCTGAGATCTGCAGACTTGGTAAAATACTAACAGTTTTCCTTCCTTCCTTCCTACCTTCCTTCCTTCCTTCCTCCCTCCCTCCCCCTCTTTCTTTCATTTTTTTCTCTTTCTTTCTTTCTTTCTTTCTTTTTTGGCACAGAACTATAAAAACACGCTTATATTGTTTGGGTAGTAAAAGAAATATTTAGTTGTCTATAGTATTTTTCTGTGATCTCATAATCAAGATTTTCACCTTTAATTATCACAATTATTTCAACCATCAGAATATGAAACATGCATGGATCTGTGAGAGTCTATGTTTCCCTGACTTCAGCATAAAGGTGACTTATTAGAGGATAGTGTGTCATAGAGATGATTACCAGAAGCTAGAAATGAATTGGAAGACCTGGCTCAGGTTGTGTTCATGAGGACCTTGTCACCCCAGCTTCAGAGTGTTACTGACCTTAGGTTGTCAAAGTGAATCTCACTGGCACAGAGCTCTGTGTGCTCTGATCCTGTGACTGCCTGGGACCTTGCTTCCACAGCCTGACCTTGCTAACACAACCACTACTGCAGAAGAAGAAGGTATACACTTTCTCTCCAGTTGGAGCAGGTAACTTTGATTTGGTCAAGTCCTAGCTACAAGGGAAAACAAGAAGCTGATAGTTTTTTGGGGGGGGAGTGTGTGGTGTAGTGTCGGGGAGAGATCCTAGCAGGATTCACAAGGTAGAGAGTGTCTCAGACAACGGAAGCATGGGATGTAGGAAGCCAAATAAATAAGAGGATAAGTGGATCTGGTTGAAGTTAGGTAGATTATAATGTCGGGGAGAGGTGTGTGCAGAGATGGGCATGGATGGGGAATTTGACGTGGATGAGAGCCACTTACATCAAGTAGGCTTCTGCTTACAGAGGAAAAGATAAATACGTTTCTATTCTTAGACTTTAGCATAAAAATATTGTGGAAAGTAAACAGTTCTGCAGAGTTTATTATCTATCTCACTAAACTGTACATATTTTGATCGCCTCATTATTTTTCTTTTTTAAAGAAAACTTTGGGTTGAAATACCTGAGTCTTATATGTAGATAGTAGCTTCTCTTGGGATACTCTCTCCTTTCACATTTTGGCTCTTTGTGTTAGACACTCTCTCATCTAGAAGGGAAAATATATAAAGCTTCAATTGCTAAAGAAATATCTAAAGGGAAAATAGTTTTTTCCCCCCTGATTTCTTGTTATAGCTTTTTTTTTAAGTTTTTAAAATTTATTTATTTATTCTCTTTTGTTGCCCTTGTTGTTTTATTGTTGTAATTATTATTGTTGTCTGTCTTCATTGTTGGATAGGACATAGAGAAATGGAGAGAGGAGGGGAAAACAGAGAGGAGGAGAGATAGACCTGCAGACCTACTTCACAGCTTGTGAGCGACTCCCCTGCAGGTGGGGAGCCGGGCTCAAACCAAGATTCTTCCATGGGTCCTTATGCTTTACACCACGTGCACTTAAGCCGCTGTGCTACCGACTGATTCCCTGCTATGGCTTTTGTGACATCTTATATATTTGCCATTTCAAGAATGGAGTCAGTAATTTAGGTATGAACTTGTGATCAGAATGTGAAGAAATATAAACATGATAGGTTTTTATTTCTTTTTTTTTACTTTACTTATTTTTAATTTTATAAGTGACAATATTTGTTTACAAAATTATGAGATAATGAGGCATAATTCCACACTGTTCCCATCCCAGAGTTCTGTATCCTCATTCTCTCCATTGGAAGCTACAGCAGTTCTCCAAAGGTTGCAGGCATGGGTTAATTATTATTTCCATAGATATCTTTCTATATTTGTATATATCTGCCTATATTTTTCTATGGTCCTGCCTTCTCTTCCTTTTTTTTTTTTTTTAGTTTTTATTTATTTATTCCCTTTTGTTGCCCTTGTTTTTTTTTATTGTTGTAGTTATTGATGTTGTCGTTGTTGGATAGGACAGAGAGAAATAGAGAGAGGAGGGGAAGACAGAGGGGGGAGAGAAAGACACTTGCAGACCTGCTTCACCGCCTGTGAAGCAACTCCCCTACTGGTGGGGAGCCAGGAGCTCAAATTGGGATCCTTAGGCTGGTCCTTGCATTTAGTGCCACAGTGTGCTTGACCCGCTGCATTACCACCCGACTCCCCCTTCCTTTCTAAGTCATACCTACACTGCACCTATTACTACTTCTTTATGTTCATCCTTTTCTTATACTTATCTCTTGACTTCCTGATGTAGTTGGAATTCAAAGCCCTTTGTGTCGTATGCTTTACATTGGTTTGTTCTAACCCTCCCCCGCCAAGAGAATTGGATCAGTCCAGTTAATTTCGTGGGCCCTCTTGGCCCCGCCCCAAGGAACCCCGAGAGAGGGTTCCTGAGTTCGAGAGTGCCAGAGTTGGAGGGTTCCTGAGTTCCTGAGTTCGAGAGTTTCAGAGTTACAGAGTAAGAGAGAGTTCCACAGTGGAAGAGTTTCAGAGGGTTCCCCAGTAAGAGAGTTCCTGAGTTCCAGAGTAAAAGAAAGAGTGCTTGTGCCGCCGCAAAGAGACAGCAGAGTTCTGTTTGGTGATTAGTTTGTCTTAGTTTGTGAATCGTTGTTCCTGAATAAAGAAATACAGCTTCCCTGCCCAGCCGTTGTCTCCGCGTCTCTGTTACCCGCCGTGAAGCAAGCCAGCCCGGTCAGAGCCTCCGAAATATTAACAACACCTTTGGTCTTTTTCCCCTATCATTTCTCTCCCTCTGGGAGTATGGACCAAAATTACTTTTTGGTGCAAAAGGTGGAGTTCTGGCTTCTGTAATTGCTTCTCCACTGGTCATGGGCATTGGCAGATCTATCTGTACCATTTAACCTGCTTCTATCTTTCCCTAGTGGGGTAGGGCTCTGGAAAGATGAGGTTCCAGGACATATTGATGAGGTCACTTGCCCAGAGAAGTCAAGGTGAAATCATGATAGCATCTGAAACTTGGTGGCTGAAAAGCAGTAAGACATAAAGCAGAACAAAATGATTAATGAGCAGGAACCAAAAAGTAGAAATAGAGCAGATGAGAACAGGGATCTCAGGCTGGATAGAAATGAGGAAGTTTATTTTAGGTATGTTCTTAGGGGGTTATGAATTTTGTAGTTTTTGCTTGAGTTTGATAGCTAACATGGAGATGGACAAAATTATTGTCTGAGGAGATAGTGTCAGAGTTGAGAAAAGGGCTAGAAAGTTGTATTAGGGCAGAACATGACAGATTTTTCTAATTAAAGTGAAATAATTTTCTCTTTTCTTTTAAAAAGAAAGAGAACTTCCAGAGGTATGGTTATGGAATACCAACACACTCATTTTTCTCTTTGTCAACTAGAAAAAGTAATGAAAGACACCTGAAAACCCAACAAAATACCACCAGATTACTTCAGGAACTCACCAAAACACAGGTGAATATAGACACATGTGGCTTGTGGATGAAAAAGGAGTGAGAGAGAGATTCTTAGCATAACAAAGCCATGTTCAGGGGAATCGGGCAATAGTGCAGTAGGTTAAGTGCATGTGCCACAAAATGCAAGGGCTGGGCAAGTCCCCGTCTCCCCACCTGAAGGGGAGTCGCTTCACAAGTGGTGAAGCAGGTCTGCAGGTGTCTGTCTTTCTCTCCCTCTCTCTGTCTTCCCCTCCTCTCTCCATTTCTCTCTGTCCTATCCAACAATGATGACATCAATAACAATAACAATAAAAAGCAACAAGGAAAAAAAAAACCATGTTCAGTAGCAGTGAGTATTTACCAAACAAGCACATGGTCAGAAGAAGGAAGGCGGGGAATAGTGTGTGTGTGTGTGTGTGTGGGGGGGGGGATAAATCTTGTTTTTTCTCTGAACGCTAAGGAGAAAGGAATTCTCTCTTTTAAAAATTTATTAGTGATTTAATATTGATTTACAAAATTATATGTCAACAGGGGTATAATTCCACTGTTTCTACCACCAGAGTTCTGAATCCCCAGTCCCTTGATTGTAAGCCACAGCAGTTCTCCTAAGGTTGCAGACATGGGTTAACTGTTATCTCGACAACTATCTGTCTACATTTATACATAATTGCCCCCTTTTGCTTCCAGGTCCCCTCTGGAGAAAGGAATTCTCCAAGGCAGTAACCAGCACCCCACCCTTCAAAGCTAAAACAACAGCAGGAGTCCTGATACTGACATCAAAGACACTAAACTGGCTTGATGACACAGGATAAAATCTCCCCTGCCCTCACCAAGATATTAAGTAGGAAACTGAACACCTTAGCCACAGCACCTCCTGCTGGCACACCAATAAAAAAATCACATTAAATATGGAAACAGAAATACACAGATAACAATGACAGAAAAAAAAATAATGACAAGACAGACACAGGTCTAGAAAAAAATGACAGTGATAGAGTTTAGAAAAAAAAATCATAAAATTCATACAAGAAACTAAACTTAAGTTTCAAGAACTCAGTGGTCATTTTGCCAAAGAATTACAAAGTACAGAAAAAAAAACACTTCTAAACAGAATTGCAGGGCCTAAAGAACACTTTGAGTGCAGTTCAAGTTGAGGTAAGAAATCTCAGAAGTAGACATAGTTAGATAAAGGAGAGAATATCAATGCTAGAAGGCACAAATATCATAGTCTGTGAATTTAAAACTGTTGGAGAGGAGAGGTTTAGGAAAAAGGGAAATTCTTTTTCTTCTCCTTCTCCTCCTTGTCCTTTGACCACTACTTCTACTTCTTTTTTTTTTTATTGATTTAATAATGATCAACAAGACCATAGGATAAGAGGGGTACAATTTTGGGAATCGGGCGGTGGTGCAGCGGGTTAAGCACGTGGTGCAAAGCAGAAGGACCAGCCAGCGTAAGGATCCTGGTTAGAGATACTTTTTAAATTAGGTACCATTAAGTACTTACTTAATCAAATAGTTTCTATTTAGACCTAGATACCCTCCTCACCTACTTCCTATTTCACTTCCTTCAGTCACTGCAAGTTTTACCTTGTCAGACAAGTTAAGGATCAGGGCAGAATGTAGCTCCCAAATATGGGAAAAATATATAAATACTGTTAGTTGTAAACACCATTAATTTGATCTGGGGCTCATATTCAGCACAGGAGCCTGTGTAACCTCTGCATCCCACAAGTATTCTGTGGTCATAGCTAGGAATATTCTAGGCTGCACTCATCTTCTTCGAGTGGCAGAGTATGTTGGCCCAACATCACTTTGGAAAATGGGTCAGTCCTTGCCATTGTTGACCCACCTTGAGGGAAAAGTCCTGTAGAAACCTACAAGAAAGTCCACTATGTTGTTACTGATGGAGATGACCAGTGACAGTGGATAGAGGGATTTGGTAGAGGACTAGGCCCATCATGCCTATGGGAATCCGAGGATTCCCTGACTAGGGCCCCGGATGATGGTGTAGTCTTTTAGCGACCAAAAGAGTCATCATTAAAGTATGCCAGTCTCTTGCCCTTATCCAGTTTTTGTAGTCCATACTTTGTCTGATAAGGTTAGCCTTGGAGTGATTGAGGGAAGTGAAATAGGAAGTAGATGAGGAGGATATCTAGGTCTAAGTAAAAACTATCTGATTAAGTACTGCAGGGATAGGCTGAGGGTGCTTCTTCCTGAGCAAGTGCTCTCTGGGTTGGAGAGAACTCTACTAGAGCCAACCTAGGCTGCTGTGTGGGAGAGGGATCAGGAACTCATGCCAGGCTAGCATCGCAGGAGAGAGACTCTGGGACTCTTGGAGATGGAAGGCAATCCCAAGTGTGTTAAAACAGAGGAGCAGCTGTATATATACTCGCCAAGTAGGGTGGAAACAGGATGTGATGTAGAGAGGGTGGAGTGAAAAGAGAGTGGTGGAAATCAGGGTGTGTCTAGGAGAGGGGGTGGAGCAAAAAGGGAGTATGAACCAGTAGGGATTAAACCAAGGCGGTTCTACTGGTTATGTAAATAGACTGCAGGGTTAAGTAGGGGGAAGCTGGCGTACTGCCAAACAAAGTACTTTATAGTACTTAATTTAAAAAAGTGTCTGTTTTATATCTTTCTACTTGCTTGCTGCCTTTATTGAGTTGTTGCAAACTATTTTGAACTTTTACATTAGGGTATATATTTTCCTCTAACTTATGGATACATGTTCACATGTGTTCTATCTCATGAGCCCTGGTTCTGTGACTTTGTTAGGAGATACACCACCTGATATAGAACTGAGGAATCCTATGATCTAAGAATGGTCTCACCAGAGTGATGGAGCTAAAGGGTTGACATTCTACACCTGGTATCTCTGGACACAATCTGAAGTGAAACATGTCAAAGTGGTACTGGTTGTATTGATTTGGTTGAGCTCAGCAAATGCAGTATCAAATGGTATGGATCAAGTGAAGTATGCAGGAAGACAAGTCATACCCTGAAGTTTCCAGTTCTGGGAGAAATATGGGTTTTATAGAGAATGGGGAGGGTTCCTGCTGTCCTACCCAACTACAATGACATCAATAACAACAATAATAACTACAACAATAAAACAAGGGCAACAAAAGGAAAAATAAATAAATATTTAAAAATTTTTTTTAAAGTTTAAAAAAAAATCTGGATATTAGACTGGCAACTCTAAAATTTATAGAAGAAAAATCTGTTAAAATCTTATAGGACCAGGAGTCGGGTAGTAGCGCAGCGGGTTAAGCGCACATGGTACAAAGTACAAGGGCCTAGCTTAATGATCCCGGTTTGAGTCCCCAGCTCCCCACCTGCAGGGGAGTCTTTTCATAAGTAGTGAAGCAGGTCTGCAGATGTCTATCTTTCTCTCCCCCCTCTATCTTTTCCTCCTTTCTCCATTTCTGTCTGTCCTATCCAACAATAACATCAAAAACAACAATAATAACTACAACAATAAAACAACAAGGGCAACAAAAGGGAATAAATAAATATATTAAAAATATAAATATTATAGGACCTTCACATCAAAAATGTATTTGGAACCTCAATTCCCTGGGCATGGAAATTGAAAACAAGAGTAAATAAATGGGATTACATAGCTTGCCACTCAAAGAAAACAGGTCTTGAAATGAGTGCACCCTAGAATGTCCCCAGCTGTGACTATGAATTGCAAGCTCCCACTGACAGAGATTCAGAGGTTACACAGCTCCTAAACTAAATATGAGTATGTACGGGCCTTGGGTCAGGTTGGCGGGGTAAACAGTTAATTTTATTCATAGATTTTCTTCAAGTTTGGGAGCTCACTCTGCCCTAGTCCAAATTTCTAGTCCTATTCTCAACTCTGACACCATCTTCCCAGACAATATTTTTGTCCACCACCATGTTAGCTATAAAACTCAAGCAAAAACTACAAAAATCATGGGCCCCTAAGAACTCACCTAAGATAGACTTCCACACTTTTATTCACCATCTCTGTTCTCATCTGCTCTATTTCTACTTTTTGGTTTCTGTTCATTAATTATTATGTTCTACTATATATCTCACTACCTTGCAGCCACAAAATTATGAATGCTATCACTATTTCACCTTGACTTTTCTGGACAGATGACCTCAGCAACGTGTCCTGGAACCTCATCTTTTCAGAGCCCTACTCCACTAGAGACAGATAGAAACAGGCTAGGGGTTATGCCAACACCCATGTGCAATGGAGAAGCAATTACAGAATACAGAACTCCCAGCTCTGCCCCTAAAAGATAATTTTGGTTCATACTCCCAGTGGGAAAGAAATGACAGGGGACGATGGCCAGAGGGCTCTAAACTCCAACTCCATCAGGAAGAGGAACTGAGGAAGGACATTCAGAAGTAGTAATAGGTGTGGGTGTGACTTGGGAATGAAGAGATGGAAGGATCCTACCAAAAAAAAAAGTATATATATATATGTTAATATACATAGTAATAATAGTTAACCTGTTTCAACCTTGGGAGAACAATTGTAGCTTCCAGTAGAGTGAATGGGGATACAGAACTCTGATGGTAGGAACAGTGCCAAATTATACCACTATTATATTATAATTTGATTATTTAGTGAATCAAAGTGAGCAGCTGTGGTTGGAGAAGGTTACTAGTGAGAAGCTGATTGATTTGCTTTCTTAAAATCCAAGAATTCTTAGAAATTGTAAGCAGCAGGTCCCACACAAAACTGAAGGCTTATGCAGAGGTTTATTTGTCAAAGGAGCAGTTGGTCCCAATCACTTTCATTTTCACTTTGGGATGTTAGTTGGTTATCCCTCCTGAATAATGTAAGAGTAAAAAGTGCATTTCTTGGGAAAAATTCAAAGACAGTTTTGGAAATTTTCAGACACAAAATAAGACAGGGAATTGGTTGTATAGATGTAAAATAGGAAAGTACAAGAAACCACATAACTAGAAGGAGATTTCTAACACTCTTGCAACTTGAAAACACTAGCCCTCAGATTCCCATCCCAAGGAGTGATCTGAAGGATTGTTTTTCTAGGAAAATCAAAAAATGACCAAATCTACAAAAAAGATATTTTGATAGGTGAACTTAACCAGGTGTGCCACCACCTGGCCCCTCAAAAAAGATATTTTGGTAGTGTTTCAATGAAGGAGCCAGATTGCCACTTCATTATAATGAAGTTCAGTAGCTATTAAGCACTGAGAGTAAAGCTTGATCTTAAAATGAGCCAATAACTAGACAATTAAAGAAATTCTGTCCCAATAAATTGAAAAAGAACTCCATGATAACAGAGGTAGTATAGGAAACTGCAGTAATCTATGTCAACTCTAGTTGATAGCATCCATGAAATAAAATAAAAAAGGTCTAAGACACTTATAATCTAAAGCAAAGAGCACTTGGAAATTTAAAATGACACTTCAGATTAAAAATACTCATCATGTGTTGGAAAATAAAGTCAAGAAAAGCACCTAGAGGAAGATGGTGGACTGAGAAGCTGCTAATGGCTTGAGCTCTGACCACATCTTCTGGATATGGTAGGATTTTCTGTCTTTAGTAGGCCAGTCAATAAGGGGTCCTAGCGGCAACACCAAGGAGGTGACTATAACTTAATTTGGGTTAAAAATTAGAGTAGAAATAAAGGGGAAAAATTTTCTTTCTTTTAAATTATTAAGCACACCTCCACCCCCTTCCCCCCCATAACCAGTCTGTGGGGACCAGCTCCTAGCAGGCTCCCCTGCTGAGCCTCTTTCTTTCTTTTCCAATATTTCTGTCCCACCAGGGAGTATCATTCATTATAAGTCTATATCCTTCTGAAACCTCTGGCCTTTTTTCTTTCTAAGTAGCCACCCCCCCCACAGCTCACCCCACATAACTAATTAAATAATTAAAAGTAAATAAATAAATAAAAACTCTTTCCTTTCACTGCTCTTTTATGACTATTCTTTTTCTTATCTTTTTCTCTTTTCTCTCTCTTTTTTTTTCTTTTTCTTAATCTTGTCATCCTTCCTTCCTTAATCCTACAGTTTCCAAAGCCACAGGCCCCATCCCCCACACCACCAAACAGTGTGCCTTTTTGAATTCACTGATAAACATTTGGGAATTATTTTGGGGAAGAATTCTGACTAGAGTTGGACTCTCACTGCGAGTATCTCTGCTCAATTTCCCTTCCTCCTTTAGCTACCCCTAGAATATACAGTGGATAGTAGATTTGCATAACTGTCTATTTCAGCTATCCTTGTCTAGTCCTGAGGTTTTTTTTTTTTTTTTTTCTCTTTCTTAACAATCAGCTGCCTCTGATCACAAGGTTTGAGGTAATCTGGGACAGGTTATTTTTTTTTTTACCCTGCTCTATTTTATTATTAATATTATATAAAGGCATATATCTTCCCTCCCCCTTTTAGGTTGATCAGAATTAACTCTTAGGGTATCTTTCATAGCTAGGGTAGTCGGCATCTTATCTATTGTGGGAAGAACTTGTTTCGTTACTCCTACCTCCTCTACAGACTCGCCCCTCCCTCCTCCTCATAGCTAATTTAAAAAATTAAATTAAACTAAATTCAAAATAAAATAATAAAAAATACCTTTCCTTTCACTGCTCTTTAATTACAGCTCTTTTCTTTCTTATCTTTTCTCTTTTCTCTCTCTTGTCTCTCTTTTTTTTTTTTATCTCGTCATACACTTCTTCCTTCTTCTTTGCCTTTCTGAATTTGTGAATTATTTTGGGGAAGAAATATGACTCAGAGTGGACTGTCTATGTGTGAATCTCTGCTCCACGTCCCTTTCCCCTCTTGTTACCTCGAGAATATACAGTGGATAGTAGATTTGCGTAACTCTCTATTCTTGCTATCCCTTCTTTCTTTTCTCTTTTTTCCTTATTGGGATTTTGTTATTATTTTTTCATGGACTGGAGAAATTGTTTGACTAACTGGTAGTGGGTAAACTGCTTCAATACTTGCTTCAGTTGCTACTGTAATTCCTGAGGTTGGTGAGTGCAATTGTCATAAAGGTATTTAGTACAGTGTTGCTTGTACTCAAGACACAAAAATTGAGGAGCAACAGAGCATATAAAAAGAAACACATAAATAAAAAAATGGGTAGATCAAAAACAAATAAAACTGCTACTCCAATGAATAAAGACAAGAGCCCAGAAGAAATTACAAATCAGCCAGAAGTAACCATAGATAAGAAAAGTATGCAAGCAATAATAAACTTATTAATCACAGAAATGAAAACAACATTGGAGGAAAGGAATGGAAGTATTAGGGAAACAACAGTTGAGACCCCCAAGGAAAATATTGATTATCTTGAGACAATTAGAGAACTGAAAGCTGAAATAGCTGTAATGAAGAAAGAAGCTGAGGCAAGGGAAAGCAGACTAACAGAAGCAGAAAACAGAATTAGTCAGACAGAGGATGAGTTAGAGAAAACTAAGAAAGAGGTGAAAGAGCTCAAAAAGAGATTGAAAGACACTGAAAACACAACAGAGACATATGGGATGATCTCAAAAGAAGTAACATTCGCATAATTGGCCTGTCAGAGGAAGAATGAGAGGAAGGGAAAGCAAACATTCTAGAGGAAATAATAGAAGAAAACTCCCCAGACATGAATAACAGAAAGGACATCAAGATTCAAGAGATTACCAAACAGAATCAACCCAGACCTGAAGACACCAAGACACATCATAGTCACAATGAGAAGAAGGAAGGATAAAGAAAGGATCCTAAAGGCTGCAAGAGAGAAACAAAAAGTCACATTAGGGGAAAACCCATAAGATTATCTGCAGACTTCTCAACTCAAACTCTAAAAGCCAGAAAAGAATGGCAAGATATCTATTGAGCCCTGAATGAAAAAGGGTTTCAACCAAGGGTAATATATCCTGCTAGATTTTCATTCAAACTAGATGGAGGGATCAAAACCTTCTTAGACAAACAACAGTTAAAGGAGGCAACCATCACCAAACTGGCCCTGAAAGAGGTTCTAAAAGACATCTAATAAACAAGAACATCACTATAATACTGGCAATATATCAGAGCAAACAAAAAAAAATTTTTTTTGAAAATGGTACTACAATACATTAAATCCATAATAATCAATAAATGTCAATGGCTTAAACTCACCCATCAAAAAGCATAGAGTTGGGGGATGGATCAGAAAACATAACCCAACCATATGCTGCTTGCAAGACTCCCATCTGTCACAACAAGATAAATACAGACTTAAAGTGAAAGGATGGAAAACTATCATACAGGCTAATGGACCACAAAAAAGGGCAGGAACAGCCATTCTAATCTCAGACACGATAGATTTTAAATTAAATAAAGTAATAAAAGATAGGCAAGGACATTACATAATGATTAGAGGATCAATCAGCCAAGAAGACTTAACAATTATTAACATCTATGCACCCAATGAGGGACCATCTAAATACGTCAAGCACTTACTGAAAGAATTTCAAAAATACATCAATAGTAATACAATAATAGTGGGACACTTCAATACCCCACTCTCACACTTAGACAGATCAACAAAGCAGATAACCAACAAAGATACAAGAGAACTGAATGAAGAGATTGACAGACTAGACCTCTTGGATATTTTCAGAGTCCTTCACCCCAAAAAAATGGAATACACCTTCTTTTCAAATCCACATAAAACATACTCAAGGATAGACCACATGTTAGGCCACAAAGACAGCATCAATAAATTCAAGAACATTGAAATTATCCCAAGTGTCCTCTCAGACCACAGTAGAGTAAAACTAACATTTAACAACAAACAGACAATTATTAAAAGTCACAGAATTTGGAAACTAAACAACATTCTCCTTAAGAACCACTAGGTCAGAGATTCACTCAAGCAGGAAATACAATTGTTCCTGGAAACAAATGATAATGAAAACACAACCTATCAAAATATTTGGGACACAGCTAAAGCAGTACTGAGAGGGAAACTGATAGCCATACAATCACATATTAAACACCAAGAAGAAGCTCAAATGAATGACCTTACTGCACACCTCAAGGACTTAGATGAAGAGGAACAAAGGAACCCTAAAGCAACAAGAAGGACAGAAATCACTAAAATCAGAGCAGAAATAAACAACATCGAAAATAAAAGAACCATACAAAAGATCAATGAAGCCAAATGTTGGTTCTTTGAAAGATTAAACAAAATTGACAAACTCCTAGCCAGACTCACCAAACAAAAAAGAGAGAAGACTCAAATTAATAGAATTGTAAATGATGGAGGAGATATCACAACTGACACCACAGAAATCCAGAGAATCCTGTGAAACTTCTATGAAGAACTATATGCCACCAAGCTAGAGAATCTGGAAGAAATGGAACAATTCCTAGAAACCTATGCCCTTCCAAAACTGAACCAAGAAGAACTACAAAATCTAAATGCACCAATCACAGACAAAGAAATGGAAACTGTTATTAAGAACCTCCCCAACAACAAAAGTCCTGGACCAGATGGCTTCACAAACGAATTCTACTAAACTTTCAGGAAACCGTTAGTACCCATACTTCTAAAGCTTTTCCATAATACTGAAGAAACAGGAATACTCCCTTCCACCTTCTATGAAGCCAACATCACCATGGTACCAAAATCTGATAGAGACAGAACAAAAAAGGAAAACTACAGACGAATATCTCTGATGAACATAGATGCCAAAATATTAAGCAAGATCTTGGCCAACCGGATACAGCAACATATCAAAAAGATTGTTCATCACGACCAAGTGGGATTCATCCCAGGAATGCAAGGCTGGTTCAACATCCGTATGTCAATCAATGTCATTCACCACATCAATAAAATTAAAGCCAAAAACCACATGATTATTTCAATAGATGCAGAAAAAGCCTTTGACAAAATCCAACACCCATTCAGGCTCAAAACTCTACAAAAAATGGGAATAGATGGGAAATTCCTCAAGATAGTGGAGTCTATATATTGCAAACCTACAGCCAACATCATACTCAATGGACAGAAGCTAAAAGCATTCCCCCTCAAATCGGGAATTAGACAGGACTGTCCACTGTCACCGTTACTCTTCAACATAGTATTGGAAGTTCTTGCCATAGCAATCAGGCAAGATAAAGAAATCAAAGGAATACAGATTGTAAGGGAAGAAGTCAAGCTCTCACTATTTGCAGATGATATGATAGTATACATAGAAAAACCTAAAGAATCCAGCAGAAAACTACTGGAAGTTATTAGGCAATATAGCAAGGTATCAGGCTACAAAATCAATGTACAAAAATCAGTGGCATTTCTTTATGCAAACACTAAATCTGAAGAAGACAGCCAGAAATCACTCCCATTTACTGTTTCAGCATAATCAATCAAATACCTAGGAATAAAGTTGACCAAAGAAGTGAAAGACTTGTATACTGAAAACTATGAGTCGCTACTCAAGGAAATAGAAACTGATATCAAGAAATGGAAAGATATCCAATGCTCATGGATTGGAAGAATAAATATCATCAAAATGAAGGTTCTCCCCAGAGTAATATACAAAGTTAATGCAATACCCATCAAAGTTCCACCTAGCTTCTTTAAGAGAATAGAACAAACACTACAATCATTTATCTGGAACCTGAAAACACCTAGAATTGCCAAAACCATCTTGAGGAAAAGAAACAGAAATGGAGGCATCACACTCCCAGACCTTAAACTATATTATAAAGCCATCATCATCAAAACAGCATGGTACTGGAACAAAAATAGGCACACAGACCAGTGGAACAGAATTGAAAGCCCAGAACTAAACCCACACACCTATGGACATATAATCTTTGATAAGGGGGCCCAAAGCATTAAATGGAAAAAGGAGGCTCTCTTCAATAAATGGTGCTGGGAAAAATGGGTTGTAACATGCAGAAGAATGAAATTGAACCACTTTATCTCACCAGAAACAAAAATCAACTCCAAATGGATCAAAGACCTAGATGTCAGACCAGAAACAATCAAATACTTAGAGGAAAACATTGGTAAAACACTTTCCCACCACACCTCAAGGACATCTTTGATGAATCAAACCCAATTGCAAGGAAGACTAAAGCAGAAACAAACCAGTGGGACTACATCAAATTGAAAAGCTTCTGCTCATCCAAAGAATCTATTAAATAAACAAAGAGACCCTTCACAGAATGGGAGATCTTCACATGCCAGACATCAGGCAAGAAACTAATCACCAAAATATATAAAGAGCTCAGCAAACTTAGCACCAAAAAAGCAAATGACCCCATCCAAAAATGGGCAGAGGATATGAACAAAACATTCACCTCAGAGGAGATCCAAAAGGCTAACGTTAAACATATGAAAAACTGCTCTAGGTCACTGATTGTCAGAGAAATGCAAATTAAGACAACACTAAGATACCACCTCACTCCTGTAAGAATGGCATACATCAAAAAGGACAGCAGCAACAAATGCTGGAGAGGATGTGGGGACAGAGGAACCTTTTTACATTGCTGGTGGGAATGTAAATTGGTCCAGCCTCTGTGGAGAGCAGTCTGGAAAACTCTCAGAAGGCTATACATGGACCTTCCTTATGATCCAGTAATTCCTCTCCTGGGGTTATACCCCAAGGACTCCAGAACACCCAACCTAAAAGAGGTGTATACTCCTATGTTCATAGCAGCACAATTCATAATAGCTAAAACCTGGAAGCAACCCAGGTGCCCAACAACAGATGAGTGGCTGAGAAAGCTGTGGTATATATACACAATGGAATACTATGCAGCTATCAAGAACAATGAACCCACCTTCTCTGACCCATCTTGGACGGAGCTAGGAATTATATTAAGTGAGCTAAGTCAGAAAGATAAAGCTGAGTATGGGATGATCCCACTCTTCAACAGAAGTTGAGTAAAAGATCTGAAAGGGAAACTAAAAGCAGGACCTGACCAAATTGTAAGTAGGGCACCAAAGTAAAAGCCCTATGGTCAGGGGTAGACATGCAGCTTCCTGGGCCAGTGGGGGGTGGGAGTGGGTGGGAGGGATGGGTCACAGTCTTTTGGTGGTGGGAATCGTGTTTATGTACACTCCTAGTAAAATGTAGTCATACAAATCACTAGTTAATTAATATGAGAGGGGGAAAATTAATTGTATGTCTCAAAGTTTTTCAAAATACAAACTGAATCTTTTTAATATATAGGCTGTGTAATTGATATGCAGACTCTCTCAAAAGCCTTGACCAAGTAGATCAGAAGCAACCAATAGCACAGCTATATACAAGATAGTAGGTACTGTACAGCAAACCCTAACAAAAGGACTTTTCAAACTTAACCCAATTACCAATTAATGTGATGATAACATTCGATTAGCAATAACTATCGATTGTCTTTTTGAACCCTAAGACAGTAGGAAACTCACATCTCCACTGTAGTGCCTCTACTTCCCCCAGTCCTGGAACCCTTTGATAGGGCCCACTTTCCCTTATGCCTCTCCCAATCCATATCAAATAATGTTGCATCTGCCGATCACAACCTAACCAATGCAAGGATTGCCACCTCAACATGCTTCACTTCAGACTGTGTCCAGAGACTTCACGTGTGGAATGACAACCCTTCAGCTTCATTACTCGGGTGAGACCTTTCCTTTCATAGTATACTTAATTCCTTCTCAGGTGGCTCACTTTCTAACAAAGTCCCAAAACCTAGATATACACCAGTTTCTGTGAGAGAGAGCATATGTTCACACGTATCCATAAACTACTGCAAAATATATACCTGAAAGCAGAAGTACACTAGAGTTTGCCGTGAGTACCCCCCTAACACTTTCTCTCCACTATTCCAAGCTTTGGGTCCATGTTTGCTCAACAATTTGTTTGGCTTCGTATGTTAACTCTCTTTTCAGTCACCAGGTTCCAGATGTCATCAGGATTCCGGCCTGGCTTCCCTGGACTGAAGACCCCACCAATATGTCCTGGAGCTCTGCTTCCCCAGAGACTCATGCTATTAGGGAAAGAGAGAGGCAGACTGGGAGTATGGACCGACCGGTCAATGCCCATGTTCAGCCGGGAAGCCATTACAGAAGCCAGACCTTCTACCTTCTGCAACCCACAATGATCCTGGGTCCATGCTCCTAGAGGGATAGAGAATGGGAAATCTATAAGGGGAGGGGGTGGGATATGGAGATTGGGTGGTGGGAATTGTGTGGAATTGTACACCTCCTACCCTATGGTTTTGTTAATTAATCCTTTCTTAAATAAAAAAGAAAAAAAAAGCACCTAGAAAGAAGAAACAAAATAAAATGGATAGTAAAAACAACAAAAAATCTAAGGCACGTACAGTATTTGCTTGGAAGTTTTAGATTCCTACTAGGAGTTTCATAAACAGAAAATATTGGAGAAGACATCTTATTTATTTATGCATTTTTTATTTTTTCCAATTTGAATTTTTTATTTTATTTATAAAACGGAAACTTGACAGTACCACAGGATAAGAGGGTACAACTCCACACAATTCCCACCACCAGAACTCCATATCCCATCACCTTCCTTGAGAGCTTTCGTAGCTCTCAAGGAAGAGAGCTTTAACCCTCTGAGAATATGGAACCAAGGTTATTGTGGGATGCAGAAGGTAGAAGGTCTGGCTTATGTAATTGTTGATTCCTTCAACTGTTGCTTCTCTGAGAAGGTTTTTATGCTTCCATCTAGTCTGAATGACAGTCTATCAGGATACAGTAGTCTTGGTTGAAAGCCTTTTTCATTGAGTACTCGATAGATATCTTGCCATTCTCCTCTGGCTTTTAGTGTTTGTGTGCTGCTAATCTTATGGGTTTTTCTCTGTAGGTGACTCTTTGTTTTTCTCTTGCAGCCTTCAAGATCCTTTCTTTATCCTTCTTCCTTTCCATTCTAAATATGATATGTCTTGGTGTCTTTAAGTCTGGGTTAATTGTGTTTGGGACCCTCTGTGCTTCTTGAATCTTTATGTCTTTGATGTTGAATAGACTAGAGAAGTTTTCAGCCATTATGGCCTGAAGAATGCTTTCTTCCTCTCCCTCTCTTTCTTCCTCTGGTAAGCCAATAATGTGCATATTATTTCTTTTGAAGTCATCCCATAGGTCTCTGTTCTTGTTTTCGGTATCTCTTAATCTCTTTTTGAGATCTCTTACTTCTTTTTTAGTTGTCTCTAATTCATCCTCAATCTTGCAAATTCTGTCTTCAGCCTCATTGATTCTATTCTCTCTCCCCGCTACTGTTTTCTGGAGTTCATCTATGTTGTTACCCTGTTCTGATACTTCTTTAGCTTGTTCAACTAGTTGTGTTCTTAGCTCAGCTATTTCAGCTTTTAGCTCTCTAATCACCTTGAGACAATTAGTGTTTTCTTCCAGAGTCTCATTTGTTGTTTTTGTATTTCTGATGACTATTCTTTCAATCTCTTTACTTACTCCTGTGATTATTTCTGTGAGGTCAGAGAAAAACCCTGGATATTGAGAACAGCTGTTAACCCAAAACCAACTTTTCCTTGTTATACATAAATATTTCCACCTGTACCCACCCTTGATAACTATAAAAAGGTGGGATGAAACATGATAGGGGTCGCAGACTATCCCCTTGTGTAGAAGGATGTTGGCAGCCTGAGCTTGGGATTGCTAATAAAGTCTCTTGCTATTGCATGTAATTCTGGTCTTCTTTATGTGAGATCAGGACTCAAATCTCTAGGCATAACATTTGGGGGCTCATCTGGGATCCCCATCTCACTAAAGGAACGCCAGCCTCACTGAGCCTTCAGAAATGGTCAAACTTCAGGTATCTGTAGCGAGAGACCCCTTAGAGTGAAAGGTGGACACACGGTGGCTCCAGGTCCAGGGTCCTGGGAGACGTCTCAGGCCCTGCTGTAGGGGATTGGTTCCCCCTCACAAATTTTGAAGGGGAGAGTGGGTCACACCCATTAAGTGGCAAAAGGCAGTCCTCCCATCTGTGGGGAAACGGTGAGAGGCTCCCATCCGTTGGTTCAAGTGTTGGTGGCTGGGCTGCTGGAGTTTTCTTTTAAGTATGTTGTCTCTGTATTTTCTTTGTGTGTGTTGTCTCTGTATTTTCTTTGTGTGTGTTGTCTATGTATTCATTATCAATTTTGTCTTTAAGTCCAAAATCATGAGTCAGGCTACTTCGACTCCTCTGACTATGGTCCTGGATCATTTCGAACATAGAGCTCATATTTTGGGTCTAGAGGTAAAACAGGACCGGATGCAACTTTTACAGATTCTTTTTACCATGAAAGAAAGAGAAAGGATCCTCTCAGAAGCCCGAAAACTTGTGCCTGAGACTGATGGGAACCCACCTTAAACTCAGCCCTGATAGATGCTGGTTTCTCTCTAATAAGACCCGCCTGGGATTTTTAACTCACCTGAAGGTAAGGAGAAGCTCCTGGTCTATCGTCAGACTCTAATGGGTGGTCTTTGGGTGGTGGCATGCTGACCCAACAATTTGGCCAAGGTTAGTAGTGTGCAACAGGAAAAGACAGAAACCCCAGCTGCCTTCTTAGAGAGAGTCATGGAGGTGTATCAAATGTTCACTCTCCTAGATGCAGAAGCTCCAGAGAATAAGTCAGCAGTAATTATGGCCTTTGTAAACCAGGCTGCCCCTGATATCTGGAAAAAACTCCAGAAAATAGATTAGCAGATAAGTCTTTACAGGAACTGCTGGTAGTAGTGGAGAAAGTCTTTAACAACTGAGAAACCCCTGAAGAACGCCAATTATGGACAATGACAGCAGCTAGCGAGTGACAGACTCACAACCTCACTAAGGTATTTTTGGCAGCTACTGCAGAATGCCCTTGGTGGAAAGGCCAAGAGGCCCATCCTCCCCAAGGTTTGAAAAGAGCAGAGGTCCATATGGGGAGGAAGAAAAGAAGCTCCTTAAAGATCAATGTGCATATTGTAGAGAGATGGGTCACTGGGCTAGTGTCTGAGAAAAAAAAGAGATGAAAGGACACTGGGGGCAATAAGACAAAAATCCTAGAACTGGGCGAGCTCAGTGACTAGGGCCGATGATGTTTGGGTCCCCTCCCTGAACCCAGGGTAACCTTAAAAATAGAGGAGAAACCTGTTAGCTTCTTAGCAGATATGGGGGCTCAGCATTCAATGTTAACCCAATCCATGGGGAAACTATCCAAACAAAAGACCTGGGTACAAGGAGTGACTGGCATGAAACAATATTCCTAGACCACCCAGAGGACTGTTGACTTGGGGAAAGGACAGGTATCTCATTCTTTTATGTTTATTCCCGTATGTTTATTCCCGAATGCTCCTACCC
The DNA here is from genome assembly GCF_950295315.1 of Erinaceus europaeus. Classification (NCBI taxonomy): domain Eukaryota; kingdom Metazoa; phylum Chordata; class Mammalia; order Eulipotyphla; family Erinaceidae; genus Erinaceus; species Erinaceus europaeus. The sequence goes on along the minus strand of NC_080174.1, from coordinate 25,530,234 downwards.
CCTTCTTGGGAGAGACCTGCTTTCTAAGATGGGAGCAACCATTACTTTCCAACCCCAAGGACCAGTAGTTGTGACCACCAACTCCATGCCAGTTCCTATCCTTACCTTAAATTTGGCTGATGAAGCTTCCTTGAACCCAGCTACCTTGCTCCCTCATGCCAAATTAGACGTTCCCTTACATGACTGCTCTGAGATTCTGAACTACATGTCTAGCCTCCGGGAAGACCTGAAGGACCAGCTTTTAAAAGGAACAGAAGTGAACTGGTATACTGATGGGAGCAGCTTCATCAGAGATGGGGTAAGGTATGCTGGGGCTGAGATAACTACTGAACACTAGGCTGTGTGGGCAGCCACCCTGCCTGCTGGGACTTCGGCCCAAAAAGCTGAACTAATTGCCCTCGCAAAAGCCCTCAACCTGAGAAAAGGGAAAAGACTTAACATCTACACCGGTAGCTGCTATGCCTTTGCCACAGTCCACATCCATGGGGCTATATATTGAGAAAGGGGGCTGTTAACAGCTGAAGGTAAAGCTATCAAAAACCAACAAGAAATATTAGACCTGCTAGAGGCTATCTGGATCCCAGATGAGATGGCCATAATACACTGCCTTGGGCACCAAACGGGAGAAAGTCCTATGGCATGGGGCAACCACCTAGCAGATACTACAGCTAGACAAGTCGCATTAGAAAGAACTGACGAATTGGCTCTTTGTCTGCCGGACCCTGGAAAGCCCACCCTGCCTGATAAGCCCGAATACACACCAGATAAAAAAGTTACCTCTCGCCGACAAGTGCGGTAACTGGTGGGTAACAGCTGATGGCAAACTCATCTTACCCCAAGCCGTGACCAAACACCTGCTATAGCATATACACAGAACCACACACCTGGGGCAAAGAAAAACGACTGAACTTTTGCAAGAAGCCAGCCTGAGAATCCACAACAAGAACCAACTGATTGAGGACATAGTTGCAGAACGCAAAGCCTGCAGACTTATAAATGCTAGCAACCAGCCTAGAACTCCTGGGGTGCGTGAGAAAGGAACCTGACCAGGTGCCTACTGGGAGGTAGACTTCACTGAGGTAAAACCAGGGAAATATGGGTATAAATATATTTTAGTGTTTGTACTTACCATTTCAGGATGGACTGAGGCATTCCCGACCAAGAGGGAGATGGCCCAGACATTGGTGAAGAAACTACTCGAAGAGACTTTTCCCAGGTATGGTATGCCCCTTTAATTAAGCTCAGACAATGGTCCAGCCTTTGCTTCCCAGGTAACCCAGAACTTGGTAGGTGTCCTTGGGGCAAAATGGAAATTGCATTGTGCCTACAGGCCCCAAAGCTCAGGACAGGTAGAAAGGGTGAATAGAACTCTAAAGGAGACCTTAACAAAATTAACTATGGAGACTGACATAGACTGGGTAACTCTCCTTCTCTTTGCCCTTTATAGAGTAAGGAATACCCCCTATACTGCAAAGCTGACCCCATTCAAAATCATGTTTGGTCGTCCCTCTCCCATAATCCCAGCCTTGAGATCAGACTTGCTTGCTGATTTTAATGATCAAGACCTACTTGCCTCTTTACAGACAATAGCTTGAGCCCAAAAACATGTGTAGCTGAGACTGAGAGCAATATATGAAGCTGTACCCCCTCCAGACCCTCATCCCTTCCAGCATGGAGACTCAGTCTTAGTGAGACACCACCAAAAAGAGACACTTGAGCCCCGGTGGAAAGGACCTTATACTGTCATCTTAGCCACCCCCACAGCCCTGAAGGTGGATGATATCAGCCTGTGGATGCACCACTTCCACATCCATGCAGCAGAGTTGGGAGAGTCAAGACCAGATGGTGACTCAAGTCTGTCTCCAAACACCTGCTCAAGCTCCGGTTGCTCTGCTCATGACTCTGCAGACTTTTTCTCTCCTGGTGACTCTAATCTTCGTTCCTGCTTCTACTTTTCCTCATGCCCCATTGATATGGGGACAGTAGCCAGAAACAGAGATTGGCCCAAGATTGGGCCCCATAAGTTATAAAAGACAAGGGGGGAATGTGAGGTTAGAGAAAAGCCCTGAATATTGAGAACAGCTGTTAACCCGAAACCAACTGTTCCTTGTTCTGCATAAATATTTCCACCTGCACCGACCCTGTGATAACTATAAAAAGGTGGGATGAAAAATGATTGGCGTTGCAGACTCTCCCCTTGCATAGAAGGGTGTCGGCGGCCCAAGCTTAAGCTTGCTAATAAAGGCTCTTGCTACGGCATGTGATTCTGGTCTTCTTTAAATGAGATCGGGACACAAACCTCTAGGCATAACAATTTCCTTAGCTAGTGTTTGGATGTTGACCTCATTTTTTTGTGCTTCACCTTTTTGGGGGGCTTTTAGCTGGACTCTTGTCTTCATTCATTTCTCCAATATTTCTTCTTGTTGGTTTAACCATTTTATATATTATGTTATGAGTTCCATCTCTCAGTACTTTTCAAATTACTGATCACTATTGCCTGGATTTTTTGTCTAAGGTAATTAAAGGGTTCACAGTTGTGGAAGTTAACAGTTGTATCAAAAGTATTTTAATCCCTGATTTGGAGCTCAGGGGCTTAAAGTCTCTTTTGTGCTTTTTTCTTCCCTGTAGGCTATGGGAGCCTGAGGGCTTTTAAACTATAAGTAGGCTTCTTAGCTTAATCACTGACCAATTTCTCTCCTCTCCGTGTGTTACAAACTCCTTGAGAGGCTGCTTCTGTCACGTATTTCTCATCTTACAGAGAAATTCCTATCACCCGCCCAAGCTGGTTTCCGCCCAGGAAGATCTACCTGCGAACAAGCCCTGGCCCTCTCAACTTACATTGAAAATGGATTCCAGAAGAATTTAAAGACGGGTGCTGTCTTTGTTGATCTCATAGCAGCCTATGACACAGTCTGGCACCATGGTCTCCTAGTCAAGATCTCAAGATGCCTGCCTCCATGGGTGGCCAACACTATATCGTTTCTTCTCCAAAACAGAAGATTCCGGGTACATCTGGGTGACAAGTCTAGCAGATGGAGACTTATCTCAAGTGGCCTCCCCCAGGGCTCTGTTCTGGCTCCTACGCTATTTAATATTTACATCAATGACCTCCCAGAAACTTCAAGGAAGTTCATCTACGCCGATGACATCTGCTGTGCAACTCAGGCATCCAAGTTCGACATCCTCGAGGAAACACTCACGGAAGACATGTCTCCGATATCTGATTACTGTAAAAAATGGCGACTAATCCCTAGCACTGCAAAAACGGTATCATCTGTTTTCCATCTACACCATGCCTTGGCCTCGCGTGAGCTTAATGTGCAGCTTGGCGATACGAGAATCCGGCATGAAGCCCAGCCAGTCTATCTTGGCGTTACTCTCGATCGCACTCTGTCATTTCACGAACATCTCATAAAAACTGCAGCAAAGGTGGGTGCGAGGAATCACATCATTGCAAGACTGGCCAGCTCCTCATGGGGCGTGAGCGCTTCCACACTACGATCATCATCTCTGGCATTATGCTATTCCACTGCAGAATACTGTGCCCCAGTATGGTTCCGTAGCCCCCATGTCCACTTGGTCGATTCCAAATTATATTCCTCCATGAGGATGATTTCTGGAATCATCTGTTCCACCCTGGTTCCATGGCTGCCAGTTCTTAGCAACATCACCCTGCCAGATATTCGTCGGGATGCGGCATCATCTAAGTTCATTTCCCACATCTACGCTCGACCGGACCTGCCAATATACGTGGATATCTTCGCCCACCCTGTCCAACGCTTGACGTCTCATCACCCAATCTGGTCCCCTATGCCTACACTGAACTTCTCTGTTCCAGTCTCTTGGAAACAGAGTTGGCAGTCAGCTGAGGTAAAGAACAAACACCTCATCACAGACCCCTGCAAGCGTCAACCTGGCTTTGACCTAGCACGTTATGATTGGGCCCTCCTCAATGGCTATCGAACAGGCCATGGCCGGTGCGCTGCTATGTTCCATCACTGGGGAGTCAGAGACGACCCAAACCGCCCCTGCGGCTACAGACAGACTATGACCCACATAGTCAACGACTGCCACCTCTCCAGATTCAAAGGAGGTCTCGAAACTTTACATCAGGCTCAACCTGTCGCTGTTGACTGGCTACGGAAGAAGGGCAAATGCTAGAAGAAGAACTGACTGTTGACCAAAAGATAAAGCAGGGTGTGGCAGAGATAATCCAGTGGTTACGCAAAGAGACTTTCACAGCCCCACTGCTTTGCAACCAATGTATAGGTCTTCTCCTGAGTTTCCTGGTCAGTTTTCTGTCCCCTGGTGTCAGCACATAGCCTCCCTGCCACTGCTCCAGATTCTGAGGGCAGTAGCAATGGAGACTCAGAGTTGTACTTGGTGAGTCTCAGGGAAGTCCTTTCCTCCTTTCAGCTGTCCCCTTTTTGGTGGAACAGACTGGAGGTGGTGTCTCAACTGATAACCTGCTGGACTGTTACCAGCCAATTAATCTCTCTCTAGGCTCCTCTCTGTCCACCAGTCACACGTGCAAACTCACTGGTGATTTGGTGGGTTCCTGAAGTCGTTCTAGTCCTGTCTTGTTTCGGTTCCAGGTGGTTTCCTTTGATATTCTTAGTTCCACAAAAATATTTATTGCCCAGGCAATATTTTCCCCACAATCTCCTTAAGGGCATGATTCACTAAATTAAAGACTAGACTAAGAATTTCATGAAATGACATCCATTGGAAAAAAAAAACAAATAAAATATCCAGGGTTTTCTTGTTCTTTATCTAACATAGAAAGCTGGCTAGATTGAAATGGGAGAATGATAAACTTTAGGAGGATGATTCCCAGTTCATTTGACAAATTTGAGCATTTAGAAAATTACTGGAAAAGCATCTGTAGGATTGTGCAAATGTGCTGAAAATTTAGTTTAATTTCAAACAAATGTAATGAAATGTAAAAGAGAGGAGGAGGAGGAGGATGAGAAGGAGTAGGAAGAGACAGCAGCAGCAGGGATGGTGGTAGCAATGAATGGTGGGGAAAACCAGAAAGTACAAGAAAAGAAACACAGTCTTAGTGCATGCCATGGCTTCACAGTGAATATTTATGTACTTGGAACAATGGAAATATTAAATGCAAACTTAGCTAAAACTGTGATGTGGCTTTGAAAGGTTATGGAAAGACAGATTGACATCATATAATAGCTAGAAATTCCACTATAATAGTAAGTCAATATGGGTGTGTAATATTTGGAATTAAGAATCAAGTTAGAAATCAGAAAACAACTGATAGAGGCAAATTTAGCCTGAGAATAGGGATTAGAAAGGCAATCGAGTGCAAGGTGTTTTTCGTTTTTTGTTTTTAATTTTGTATCTGTGACTACAGTGGATTACAAGATTGTAGGATTACAGAGTACAGTACCACTCCATAACCACCACCAAAGTTTGTGTTCCTACCCTCCCACCTCCCAAAGATAACCATCATAGTTTTCACACGTCTTAGAAATAGTTTGCTCACTTTTGTTTCTTGCAAGTTAATGGTTGTCAGTTCTCTAGACTTCTCATATGAGTGAAATCATCCACTAGTTGTCCTTCATCTCTTGGCTTATTTCACTAAGTGTAATCACCTCCAGTTCTACCCAATTTGTCCCAAAGGACACAAAACATTTGTGTGTCCTTTGGATTAGGACAACTACTAGGTCATATGGCAGTTTCATTTATTTGTTTAAGGAGTCTCCATATCATCTTCCAAAGGGGCTTCACCAGCTTGCATTCCCACCAGCAATGTAGAAGAGTATCTTTTTATCCACAACCTCTCCAACACCTGCTGTTTCCTGTTTTGTCACAAGGTATTTTTGTTTAATTCTGTTTGGCTTTTTAACTCATGGCACAGGCCATGGTTATATATTTGTTTGCAAGATGATTTTTGAGTAGCTACTAGACAAAACCAAACAAACTTATAAGCTATGGTTGTCAGAGGAAATTTAAAAATTACCAAGAATAGGGTTAGGGAGGTCAGCAGTAGAGTACATACCTTGCACATTTGATGCTCTGGGTTTAATCCCTGAGAAATGGGACCACATGAAAAACAGTAAAGATAAAAATAAAGTGGAACATTTGATTATGGAGTGATACTCTGTTCTCTCTCATATGCACTCAATAAAGAATGAAACAAAATTAAATTACCAAATGTGATATTGTGATTTATAGGAGACATACACACACATACACACACAGTCAGATGTCTGTAACATACTTCTCATATGTGTTCAGTTCTCATTCATTTCCTTCTCACAAATTCCCCCAAACCTTGGAATTTCCTGAGTGTTGAATGTTGGTAAAAGGGCCTGAGTTGTCAAAGAAATAAATCTAATAACCCCCTCTTTTCCTATAGTCTTGACAGTATTTCCATTTTATAAATAAAATAAAGAATAAAATAATTCTAATACCACCATTTTCCTTGGACATATGTCTAAGCTATAAGTCAGAAACCAGCTGTCTGTTTCTTTTTCTTTCTTTTTTAAAAATGTTTTTTTGATTTCTTTTTAGCTTATTGAATAGGACAGAGAGAAATTGAGAGGTGAGGGAGAGATAGCGAAAGAGTCAGAGAAACACCTGCAACAGTGCTTCACCACTTGTGAATTTTGCAACACCACTCAGCCCCTCCCCCCAAGCTGGTCTGTTTCTGTGAAGAGGCAACACCAAACCCCCCCCGCCCCGACTCTTTGAAAGAACAAGAATATAGTGTCCTGAAACTCGATTTTCACCAAACATCAAGGACAAACAATAATGAATCCTGATATCTAACCTTCAAGCCTATGACAATAGATTCTCAGTCCCCCCTAAAGTGGGTTAGCAGGAATATAATACAATAAAATGAAATTATTTAGTTTTCTTGTCTGAATGCAATGCAGATTATGTTTAGATATGAGTTATACTTTGTTCTTTTTACTATGGTATAGAATTGTTTAGATATTAATTATAACCTCGCTTCAGGTATATCTGAATTCTACAGTCTCCAACTGACATCCAGTCTTTGAACTCATTTTCTCAGAACAATCTAAGGACTGTTTCTAGATTCAAGTCCCTTCTAGACTAGAGTTCTCAGGTTATTTTATTTCCAAACTCTCTTAAAAATGAATCTGTTTTTCAGTTAACAGAGTGATAAAGGTATCTTCCATTGTTATGTTAATTTGGTAAATTTTGGAGCAGCACCTAAAGATGGAAAACCAACTTTGTTGTCAGAGGGTTGGAACTTCTATCCTCATCCTTGTCTGAGTTGAGAAGGGCTGAATGTTGAGTTTCAACTGCCAATTTCTTGTGAAGCAGACAATTATGCCTGTGTAGTGACAGCTCTATAAAATGAAAACTAACAGAGCTTCTATATTAGTGAATATGTGAAGATTTGGGAGAGAGGGCTGAGTCTGGATTAAACATGGAAATGCTATTCCTTTTCTCTATATTTTTCTTTATGGAGAAAGAGTGAAAAAAAGAAAAAAAAACTTCAATCTGGCCACTTCTCAGTTATATCCTTTGTAATGAAATCAGTGATCTAGTAAGTAAACCTGTTTCCTGAGTTCTGAGTTCTGAGCCTTCTAGAAAACCAATGAAATTTTAACTAGTATTCTGGGAACCTCTGATTTATGGTCAGTCAGGCTGAAGCACAAAAAATAATCTGGGTTTGTATTGGGTACTTAAAGTCTGAGGAGAAAGTGTGTGTGTGTGTGTGTGTGTGGGGGGGGGTTTTGTGAGGAATCCCAGGATATCACTCATTTGTTCAGAAGCCAATAACTGAGGTAGTGGATGGTCATAATAGACTGAGTCCTTTTTCCTTGGAGTTTGATGCTATCTCCTTGTTGACAATGTCAGAACTGAGTTGGATTCTCAGAAAATCACTTGGTGTGGGGAAGCCTATCCACATACCCTTCATTGCAATTGACCTGGAGGCTACCTACCAACATACCAAGAGTAGATTTAACCCTAATAGTTTTAAACACAGAATAAATATATTTTAAAACTGTAAATGTAACCTGAGTATAATCTTTTTAAATGTTTTTTTCTTAGAGATTTAATATTGATTTGCAAGATTATAAGGGGTATAATTTCATACAGTTGCCATCACCAGAGTTCTATGTCCTATCCTCCTCCATTGGAAACTTCCCTATCCTTTATCCCTCTGGGAGTATGGACCAACATTCTTACTGGGTGCAGAGAGTGGAAATTCTGTCTTCTGTAATTGGTTCTCTGTGGGACATGGACATCGATAGGTCAACTCATACCCCTAGCCTGTTTCTTTTTCTTTTCTTTTTTTTAATTGATTAATAATGATCGACAAGACTGTAGGATAACATGGGTACAATTTCACACAATTCCCACCACCAGAACTTCATATTCCATCCCCTCTATTGGAAGTGTTCCTGTTCTTTATTTCTCTGGGAGTAGGGGCCCAGGATCATTATGAAGGTGGAAGGTCTGGTTTCTGTAATTGCTTCTCCACTGGACATGGGTATTGGTAAGTCAATCCATACTCCCAGCCTTTTTCTATCTTTCCTTAGTGGAGCAGGGCTCTGGAGAGGTGTGGCTCCAGGACACATTGGTGAGGTCGTCTGCCCAGGGAAGTCAGATTGGCATCATGGTAGCATCTGCAGATTGGTGACTGAAAAGCATTAATATATAAAACAGAATAAATTATTTTATAATGAGGAACCTAAAGATAAGAAAACAGCAGACAAGATTTGACCCTAGTCTGTTTCTGTTTTTCCGTAGTGGGGTAGAGCTCTGGAGAGGTGAGGTTCCAGGACATATTGGTGAGGACATCTTCCCAGGCAGTTCAGGATGAAATAATATATAAACCCCCTGTGTTTCTTTTATTTATTTAATAACGATCAATAAGATGATAGGATAAGAGAAGGTACAATTCCGCACAGTTTTCACTACCAGAGTTCCGTATCCTATTCCGCCCATTGGAAGCTTTCCTATTCTTTATCCCTGTGAGAGCATGGGTCCAGGATCATTATGGGGTGCAGGAGGTGGGATGTTTGGCTTCTGTAATTGCTTCTCCTCTGAACATTGGCATTGATAGGTTGATTCATACTCTGAGCCTGTTTCTATCTTTCCCTAGTGGGGCCCCTAGGGGTCTGGCAAGGTGGAGTTCTGGGGTACATTGGTGATGTCATCTGTCTTCAGGATCACACTCTTACTATGAAATAGCAATGGTAGGGACTGCTTCACGCTCTAAAGCAAGGCTGGGTCATCCTACTCTCTTCCACTCAAGGAAGACTAGATCTGAAATGAGTGCAACCTAGAGTGTTCCCAGTTGTGACTATTGATTGTGAGCTTGGTCTTATAGGAACTCAGAGGCTGTACAGTCTCACTTGCTAAATATGAATAGATATAGACCCTGGGTTAGATCATTGTGATAAACAGTTAATTGCATTTATATATCTCCTTCAAGTTTGCAAATAACTCTCTGTTCTAATTCTGCTTACTACTTTTACTCTTATCTTTGACACCATCTTCCCAAACAATATTTCTAGTCTACCATGTTAGATATCAAGCTCAAGCAAAGGTTAATAAGACATAGGTTCCAAGGAACATTCCTAAAATAGACTTCCTAGCTTCCTTCTTCACTAAAGTCCCTACTTTTATCTGCTCTATTCCTACTTCATGGTTCCTGTTTATGAAACATTTTATCCTGATGTCCATCTTACTGCATTTCAGCCACCAAGTTGCAGATTCTACTTGATTCCATCCTGATTATAGTCTTTATATATGAAATTCATGACTGGACGACCTTAAATATTATCTGTCCAACAAAATAGTCACTAACCACATGTGGACATTTAAACTGATTAAAATAAAACAAAAAATTCAGTGTTGATTTATATTAGCCACATTTCAAGAACTGATTAGCTACATGAGGCTAATAACTACCGTTTCAACCATGGAGAAATAGAACAGTATTACAAAGAGTCCTCTGGGCCTATGTTGCTGTTGACCATCTGTATTTTCCCATGGATATTAAATCATGGAAAGGTAAATTTCTTGATTTTATGTTTATTTTTTTTATTTTTTATTTTTTGGAAAGCCAAGGGAGTCAAAATTGGTAGAGACACATTCCATCATATTGAAACTGAGCTGTAGGGAAGTTAATATTTACATGAAAAGTTTGCTTAATTTCCAAATTAAATGTTCTGGAAACTTCCTAGAAAAAATAACCATTGTTCTCCAGTACTTATGCATGAATGGTGAGCTGGATCTCCTAATTATGCCATTGGGAATGGAGTTAGTGAGGCCACAGTTTCAGGAAAAGATAATGCATTTACTTTGAGATCATTTTTTTCTTTTCTGGTGGAAGGGCAAGTGTAGATTAAAGTTGAAAGAAGCAAGATTAATGAAACAATCACCTTGTTTTGATGTTTCTGAAACACTGTCCCATTTGTGTTAGACTCTCCTAGTGTGTGTACATAGTGATGCTAGTAGAAATGTATATATAAGGTGGTGTATATGTATTTGAGTTTGTGCATGCACATGTGTCTTTTGGGAATTGGAGGTTGAAATTATTTTTAAAAGTGGGTTGTGGATTCTACTCATAGCCTAATGAACTGGAATCTCTGGTAGTTAGGACCAGAAAAACTCACCTTTTCATAGATGTTTGAGATATATTTTACTTTCTCTCCTTAGTGATCTTTGTGCTAGATTCAGGTGGCAAATGGATTGAAAGTTCATCTTAAACTCAACTGAATCATGTTTATAGGGAATGCTCAACTGTTTAAACTTTACTAAAATTTATGTTGTGCTTTTTCTTATGTTTACTTTATTAGTACCTCAAATTATTAGCAACCATCAAACTATAAATGTTGTGTCCATGGAAAATAGAATAAGATATATATAAAAAAATTAAGACCAGTCTTTCTTTGGAAACTATGAAAAGTTTTCTTTAGGATAAAAATTGATATATAACTTTGAGAAGGAACTATATTTTTATTCTCTACCTTTAACAAGTTACCTTGATTGAACTCTTGGGGAGTGTGTAGAGGGATGCTCAATATTTTATGTTGAAAAATAGCTAAATATTTGCTTTCCTTTGATGGGTTAGATTAGAAGGTGTCTCACAATTATTGCTGAATTTTCATTAGGTAAAGTAACTTAAACTTTTGCTTCTGAGATTTAAAATTATTAACATATATCTGTTGAATTAAAGGAAGAGTCCATGAGGCCAGATAAGAAAGGACAATGTAGACCCAAAGAGAAAGCCCATCATTAAAGAAAGGTAGTAGTTTGTCCTAGTTAACCCTTGCAATACATTTATCTCAATCATCCTTACCATTTGGACATACCTTCGAGGAAATGGATTACATCAATAGTATAGTGGAAGAAAAACTTTCACACTAAAAGCTATGATGATAGGGTCTAGTAGCTTCTGTTTGGGTAGTCTCAGGTGCAGCAAGAGAAAAGGAACATTTTATTCATTTTTATACTTTTCAGGATCCATCAATACATGTGTAGCTGTCAGCCATGAAAGTTACAAACACATTATTTGGCAGTGGTGCATTCATGCTGCACATACTTGGAAGAGTAGCAGGAATGAATCATTTCTGAAGTTGAGATTTCCCAGCCAGTTCATGGTAACCAAAGAGTTGTAGGGAAGGTAGTTCCTGTACAGAAGAAGGAAATTCAAGATTATTCGGTTCATAATGAGATACATCATACCATATACAAATATTCAAATTAATAAAGGTTCTTTGATATGAAGATGGATGGTGTTATAATGGACAAAAACTAGGGTTATGGGTATTTTAAATCTTAGTTTACTATTTAGTTCACTTAGTTAATTAGTTAACTCCATTGTGTATATGTCCATAACTATTTATTTATTTATTTTTAAGGGAAATGATTTTTAGGCAGGGGTTGAAATACTAAGGTCCAGCTTGTAAATACTTGAGGTGTTGCAGACCATATGGCTTATCTGACAACTACTTCATTCTGCTGTGGTGGGGACAAAAGCAGCCACAGATAATACATAAATAAATAGTTGCATTCCAGCAAATATCTCTATTTTTACATGTATCTTAAATTATACAAATATTAGTAATTTTTTTAAAAAATTATTTTTTATATTTATTTATTTTCCCTTTTGTTGTCCTTGTTGTTTTCCATTGTTGTTGTAGTTATTGTTGTTGTCATTGTTAGGACAGAGAGACATGGAGAGAGAAGGGAAAGACAGAGGGGGGAGAGAAAGATAGACACCTGCAGACCTGATTCACCACCTGTGAAGCAACCCCCCTACAGGTGGGGAGCCAGGGACTCTAACCAGGATCCTTAGGATGGTCCTTAAGCTTTGCGCCACGTGCACTTAGCCCGCTGCACTACCGCCTGACTCCCCAAGTATTAATAATTTATAGGCCATATACAGACAGTTTGAAAAGTCTACCAATCAGTGTCTAGCTTAACAAATACCAAAAGAGTATTTTTAAAATTTTTTATCTATAAAAGGGAAATATTGACAAGAACATAGGATAAGAGGGGTACAATTCCACACAATTTCCACCATCAGAGTTCTGTATCCCACCTCCTCCCTTTAAAGTTTTTCTATTCTTTATTCCTCTAGGAGTATGGACCCAGCCAGGATCATTAAGGTGGAAAGTCTGGCTTGTGTAATTGCTTCTCCACTGAACATGGGCATTGGCAGGTCGATTCATACTCCCAGCAAGAAAATATTTTCTAACAATCACAGGAGTTCACAGGAGTTTGCCCAATCCACTCTTACAGAGGCTTCCAATTAATGTGAAACAAAAATACAAATTTCTTTCTGAGCTACTGGTTATGAAGTGGAGGATTAAGCAGAGAATATTATAGCGATGTAGAGAAATGTCAGCATTCTAATCAACACTCTATAAATCAAAAGTAGCAAGAGAAAGGGGTTTTGCCAATTGATAATTAGAAGGCATAAAATATTTTCAAACTTTTTGGAAGATGCTAGTCATTCTAATGGGTAAATGGGGTGAATTGGTCCTCTATTGTTTATGGAAGGACTGAATTCTGAGTTGATCCAAATAAAACCAAGTGAATCAAATAAATCAGTGGGTTATATGTGAGTGATCTTAGGTTTTTTTTTTTTTACTTAATTTTTTTTTTATTTATAATAAGGAAACACTGACAAAAACCATAGGATAAGAGGAGTACAACTCCACACAATTCCCACCACCAGAACTCCGTATCCCATCCCCTCCCCTGATAGCTTTCCTTTTCTTTATCCCTCTGGTGGGTGCGAGGAATAACATCATTGCAAGACTGGCCAGCTCCTCATGGGGCGTGAGCACTTCCACACTACAATCATCATCTCTGGCATTATGCTATTCCACTGCAGAGTACTGTGCCCCAGTATGGTTCCATAGCCCCCATGTCCACTTGGTCGATTCCAAATTATATTCCTCCATGAGGATAATTTCTGCAACCATCCATTCCACCCCGGTTCCATGGCTGCCAGTTCTTAGCAACATCACCCCGCCAGATATTCGTCAGGATGCGGCATCATCTAAGTTCATTTCCCACGTCTATGCTCGACCGGACCTGCCAATATACGCGGATATCTTCACCCACCCTTTCCAACGCTTGACGTCTCGTCACCCAATCTGGTTCCCTTTCGGGGTGTCTCTCTCCTTCTCCGGCAGGGTGTCCTCCAGGGGAAAGGTAACGGGCTGGTTCTTTCTCGCTCACGACAGGGGTGACACGAAGTAAAAGACACCAGGGGACTTTTAGCGTGAATCTAGAATCTGAGTCCTTGAGTCCCAGAATCCTAGAGTCCGTTTATTGGCAAAGTGGACATGAGTTAAATAGAAAAGCAATGGAGGTAATTATTGTTGCAATATGACAGAAATTACAGGTTTCTTAACAGTCAGCATGCCCCTAAGGTAGGGGGTTGGTATGACAGGAATTGATGAGATACAAGACAGTTATTTTCCATAACACAAGCAACTTAATTATCCAAAGGTATTTGAGAGAAGCATAGGGGTTAAACCCGTAGGGTGAGACAGAGAGAAGATGGATATCAAAAGGCCATATAGTTTGGCATTTCTCTTGTCTGGGGTCTGAGGTGTGTGATGAAGTGTGTGATAAGGTGTGTTCTTCTGTGATCAGAAGGTGACTTTGAATAAGTGAATCTGCAGCCATGTGGCCTGCAGTTAATGGAGGGAAGTACTGGGGTATCTGTGGGCCTGAGAGTCAAGAAGGAAAGAACCAAGTCTGAGTTTCCCCCCTTATGCTCACCTCGGTTGAGAGAGACTTACTAAGAGGTTATCTTCTCAGACCTCCATCCAAAGATGGGGGTGGTTCTCCCTAAGCTCTATCAGGCTCACACATGTTCCCAACAGTCTCCTACACCGACACTGAACTTCTCTGTTCCAGACTCTTGGAAACAGAGTTGGCAGTCAGCTGAGGTAAAGAACAAACACCTCATCACAGACCCCTGCAAGCGTCAACCCAGCTTTGACCTAGAACGTTATGATTGGGCCCTCCTCAATCGCTATCGAACAGGCCATGGCCGGTGTGCCACTATGTTCCATCGCTGGGGAGCCAGAGATGACCCGAACTGCCCCTGCAGCTACAGACAGACTATGACCCACATAGTCAACGACTGCCACCTCTCCAGATTCAAAGGAGGTCTCGAAACTTTACATCAGGCTCAACCTGACGCTGTTGACTGGCTACGGAAGAAGGGCAAACGCTAGAAGAATCCCTCTGGGAGTATGGTCAAGGTCATTATGGGGTGCAGAAGGTGGAAGGTCTGTCTTCTGTAATTGATTTCCTGGATTCATACTCCCAGCAAGAAAATATTTTCTAACAATCACAGGAGTTCACAGTTTGCCCAATCCACTCTTACAGAGGCTTCCAATTAAAGTGAAACAAAAATACAAATTTCTTTCTGAGCTACTGGTTGTGGAGTGGAGGCATGTTCTCCAAACTCTCAATAATCCGTACTACCAAGAGCCTGTCTCTCTCTTTCCCAAGTGGGGCGGGGCTCTGGGGAAGCAGGGCTCCAGGACATATTCGTGAGGTCCTCTGCTGAGGGAAATCCAATTCTCATCACAGAACCTGGTGGCTGAAAGAAGAGTTAACATATAAATGCAAACAAATCACCTGTAGGAGAGTCGCCTCACAAGCAGTGAAGCAGGTCTGAGGTGTCTTTCTCTCCCCTCGCTCTGTCTTCCCCTCCTCTTTCCATTTCTCCCCTTCCTATCTAACAACAATAACTACAAAAACAATAAAAATACAATAAGGGCAACAAAAGGGAAAAAAGAAACAAAGAAACAAATTGTTGACTAATCATGAACCTAAAGGCTGAAATTGTTCAGATGAAGATTTGGGGAGTCTCCATTTTGTAGATTTTTTTAAAGGTTGTTTTAAGTCATTTATCAAATTATGATAGAACCACTGTCATTGTATACAACTATTCATTATGAGTAAATACAGGGCGTGGGAGATAGAATAATGATTATGCAAAACATTCTCTTGCCTGAAGTTCTGAGGCCCTTGGGTCAGTCTCCAGCACTGCCATAAGCCAGAGCTAAGTAGTGCTCTGGTCTCTCTGTGTCTTTCTCTCTGTATATATCTTTCATTAAAATAATAAAATATTTTTAAAAGAGTAAATGCACAGGCTGGGGAGACAGCATAATGGTTATGCAAAAGCCTTTCAAGCCTGAGCTCTGAGGTCCCAGGTTCAATCCCCAGCCCCATCAAAGCCAGAACTGAGTAGTGTTCTGGTGTCTCTGTCTCTATGTCTCTCTCTCTGTATCTACTCTTTCTCATTACAATAAATGAAATAAAATATATTTAAAAAAGAGTAAAATGCACAAGACAGAGAATCAAGAATCTGAGACCTAGCTCTAGTAATTAATTGTATATAACTGTTCCCAATCTTTAGCTCCCTCTTTATGGTTAGGGAATTGATTTCCCAATCTGAAAGGTGATCTCCTGATCTAAAACTTTATGTGCAAATATATTAAAAAAATTCCATCTAAAGCACATACAAAATAGTGTGTTCCTTACTATTTACATTTTTTACATAGGAATAATTATATTTAAAACTAAGAAGTAAAAAAAAAAAATCAAAACCCTGAGAAGTAAAAGAGCTAAGAAGAAAGAAAGTAGTTGAGGGAAAAAAAGGGAGAAAAAAAAAGACTTCTCTGATTAAACTTCAGTTTGTAGATTTGGTTTTGGAACCATGTCAGTATTTTACATAATTCTACAAAAATATTTTTAAAATAGGATAAATTGAAAACAAATGAACCTACTAATAGAGCTGTAGTAATAAGGAGAAACTAATTCGACTAAGTATAAAATTCAGTAATTTGATCATACATTCTGGTAAAATATACTCTAAGGACAAAAATAACTTGAACATTTAAAACTGTGCTTACTAAGCATATTGTTGGTGGTAATTCTGGTGTTTTCATTATGAGTCTGATGTTGCATATACAGTATAAATCCATATGTTGTACATATAATGTTATTATTAAGAAGTGAAAGTTTGTGTATGGCAATATTGTGTGCTTACTGAGTGCAAAGGCAAAAACAAAACAAACTCCAGAAGCGAACACAGTGTCTCTAAGACTTTGTGACAACTTTGGTGGGGACTACAGAAATTTTGTAGTGGACACAATCTGAAATATACTCTGTAATCTTACAGTCTTGTAAACCACTCAT
The DNA here is from genome assembly GCF_950295315.1 of Erinaceus europaeus. Lineage (NCBI taxonomy): Eukaryota > Metazoa > Chordata > Mammalia > Eulipotyphla > Erinaceidae > Erinaceus > Erinaceus europaeus. The sequence goes on along the minus strand of NC_080174.1, from coordinate 25,513,545 downwards.
AATCACAATTTAAAAATAATCTATCTGTTAAAAAAAAGAGATGAAAATTTATGAGTAAAACAAAAGTGATGTCATTATCACACCAGTGAGATTCAGTACCACCATATAAATCAGAATTGAAATTGGAGAGACTAATGTATAAAATCATGAAATATTTTACCTTTAAAAATATGTTTTTTTTAAAAGGTCTAGAAGCAACTATGTACCCTGAAGCAATGAGTTCACCAAATACTGTGGGGCAAGCTCTGGAAAGCCTGCCTTGTCCATCCCATGCCCACCACTCCATTGGCCATCAGGGAGGTGTCCTAGAGGAGAAGAACAGGCCATGGTGGGGTAAGTGCACAGAGTGAAGACTCGGGACACTATGGCAGGGGGTAGTGCGTTTACTGGGTTTCACGGAGGTATTATACTTGAGCAAGTAGGCAGAGAAGAGTAAATATTGTCAGGCAAATCATTTCAAAGGTCCATATTGTGAAGCGGGAACAAGTTGGGGACAGGGAAATTGTGGTCTTATCAGGAATGGGCTGGGGCAAAGGCTGATGCTCTTGGGGAGTTTCCACACCCTGTTGCCTTCAGGAAATAGAAACTTAACTATAATCTGTGCAGCAGTTTTGGTTTTAACAGCTCCTGCCCTTGGGCCAGGTGCAGAATGCTGGCAACAAGGCCATCCGAAGAGAGGAAGGAGGGGCAGGGAGGCTTTTTGGGTGAACTCCTACCCATCTCAGAGAGATGATGGGGTGTCAGCCCTACTCGACCTGCCATATTCCCACAAAATACATCAAAGCAAACTGTGCCATCCCAGAAAAGAGAGACTATGGCATTTAATTTTGTTTAATCCTCTGGTTCACCTAGGTGTAAATGGGATTTTCATTCTCTTCTAGTTTGTGTATAGAAAATGAACTTATTTATATATATATTAGATTTGTAACCTGCAACTTTTACTGATTATTGTTTTTAATATTATTTCATTGCAAATTACCAATCCAAGAGTAGTGAAAATTAATTTTTTAAAAGACTGGACAGTTGCATTCCCTCTTCCAAGGTCTCAGAAACCTTTCAGTGTTTGTATGAGATCATAAATATTGAAATCTGAAGAAAAAAATCTTGGGGTAGTTTTCATTTAGTTTTTGTGAACCATGTATATGTTGTTGAACCATGTATATGTTGTTTTATATGTTGTTTGTTGCTTGAACCATGTACATGCCGTTACTGTGGTTATTTTGTTTTGTTTTCTTCACATTGTTAGTACAAATGTGTATAGGAATTGTGGCCATACCTCGAGGCATGTGTATCTAAGGTAAACTTTCATCTCTACCTGGGACTAGAGTGGTGATTTTAGATTATGGCCTCAACTGTAATGGCTATGAAACTACCACACAGGTAAGGTGAGAGGGCTTGGAATCTGATGAGGAGGCAGGAATAACGCACCAGGAAGACAGTATGGCTCATAGAAATACAGTTATACTATTTTTTTTCAGTATATGAAAGAGTTATATAAACCAAAGTACCATATTTTTTACTATGATATCTACTAAAATTTTAAGTTAATATAAAAAAACAGATACATGAAGAAACTATAGTCTATTATATTTTTAAAAACATTTTTATTTATTTATGTATTCCCTTTTGTTGTAGTTATTATTGTTGTTGTTATTGATGTCGTCGTTGTTGGACAGGGCAGAGAGAAATGGAGCGAGGAGGGAAAGACAGAGAGGGGGAGAGAAAGATAGACACCTGCAGACCTACATCACTGCTTGTGAAGCAACTCCACTGCAGGTAGGGAGCCGGGGACTTGAACCAGGATCTTTATGCCGGTCCTTACACTTTGTGCCACCTGTGCTTAACCTGCTGCGCTACCCCTGACTCCCTATAGTCTGTTATCTTAAAAGAAACATTTTACTTGTGATGTAGACTCATTAGTAAAAAGAAAACCTCCTTATTTACTTTCCTATGCTATTTTTCTATGTTTATGAAGCACACGGTGCTAAAAAATGTGGACAATTCTATTAAGAAGAAATTTTCTTCAAATTTATGAGTATAAAGATGTGACATGAGAAATGTATTGAAGTGATCTATACTTTATGAATGGCTTTACTGTTAAAATGACTATGCTTTACATACATATACATATATATGTCTATATAAACTATGTATTATGCATAAAAAGGTAAAAAAAACCCAAGACTTTCTGTTATTTTATTAAAAATACTTTCATCCACTTGCAGGGGGGTCGCTTCACAAGTGAAGCAAGTCTGCAGATATCTCTTTGTCTCTCTCCCTTTCTATCAGCCTCTCCCCTCTCAATTTCTCTGTCCTATCCAATAAAATAAAAATGAAAATAGCCACCAGGAGCAGTGAATACACAGAGCAGGCATTGAGCCCCAGCAATAACCCTGGAGGCAAAAAAATACATGTATATATATATTTCTTCTTTCACACATAAAACAAATTGTAACACTTTTTCAATAAATATCATTGTATGTTCATTGATCCATCTTATTTTTAATACATTTCCAAAATCATAGATATTGATATACAGACATCATTTTAAGTAATTATTCGGGTATATCATTTACTAGAGTTCTATATTTGCATAATTTTCAAAAATGATTTTATTTCTATGTGTTTATTGTAGAAAATTGGAAATAAATTTTACAATTCTATCAGTTATTATGTTTTTGCATCAAGTATTGTGCTCTGTATGTTATTAAAATCATTTCACTTAATCCTTTCCTCAGTCCTGAGAAGTTGCATTATTCCTATTTTATAGACAAGGAATCTGTTTTTTATTTTTCATTAGTTATTTAATATTGATTTCCAAGATAGGAGTTGTATAATTCTATACAGTTCCCATCACCAAAGTTCTATATCCCATCCTCCTCCTTTGGAAACTTCCCTACTGTTTATCCTTCTGGGAATATATACCAAAATTCTTTTTGGGGTGTAGAAGTTGGGAGTTCTAACCTCTATATTTGTTTCTCTGCTAGACATGAACATTGACTGTTCAGTCTATACCCCCAGGGCTATTGCTATTTTTCCCTAGTGGTGTAGGGCTCTAGAGATGTGGTGTCCTAGGACACATTGGTGAGGTCATCTGCCTAGGGAAGTCAGGATGGAATCATAGTAGCATCTGTAGTTTTGTGGCCAAAATGTAATAATATAGGAAGCAGGACAAAATGTTTAAGAAAAAGGAACCATAAATTCGGAGTAGAACAGAATGAAAGTAGGGACTGAAAGGTGAAAGATGTCTAGGGAGTCTATTTTTAGGTATGTTCCTAGGGACCTATGTCTTATTAATCTTTGCTTGAGCTTGATAAATTACATGACAATGGACTAGAAATACTGTTTGGGAAGATGGTGTTAAAGTTGAGAGTATCCTCACCTACTTCCTATCACACTTCCCCCACTCACTCCAAAGCTAACCTTAGCAAAGCAAGGACTGCAAAAGCTGAGTAAGGCCAAGAGACTGGCATACTTTAACAATGACTCTTTAGTCACTGTCAGGCCACTCTATCAGCTGGGGCCCTAGTCAGGGAGTCCTGAGATTCCCAAACAGACATGATGGGCCTAGATCTCGAATAAATCCCTTTCTCCATTGTTACTGGTCATTCCTATCAGGAACAACACAATAGATCCCTTTGTGAGCCCCCCAAAGGACATTGCTCTCAACCTGGATCAACAATGGTAGAGAATGTTCCATCCTCTGAAGGGAGGCTGGACAATATACTCTATGCTACACCTGAAGAAATAGGTCCTGATATTGGGGCAGCTTGGAATGTTCCTAGTTATGACCACAGGATGTGAGCTTAGATCTATAGGGATGCAGAGGTTACATAGGCTCCTAAGCTGAATATAGGCCCTAGATCACATCAAATCGATGGGGTTTACAATCAATTATATTTATACACCTTTTTCATATTTGGGAGCTACTCTCTTCCCTGATCCAGCTTTCTGGTCCTTTTTCTAGCCATGACATCATCTCCCCAGACAATAACTAGGATCCACCTGCATATCAGATTTCAGGCTCAGGGGGATGGAAAAAAATAGTATAGTCACAAGCCCTTTGGAATATAACTAAAATATGCCTACTAGCTATCTATAGAATGGAGACCCCCCCCACCCCCAACTCTTCACCTGCACTATTCCAACCTTTAGGATTAGTGAACAATGTGTTTGGCTTTATATGTTAACTCTCTTTTTAGCCACCAGGTTCCAGATGCTAGCATCATGCCAACCAGACTTCCCTGGACAGACAACCCCACCAATGTCTCCTCGAGCTCTGATTTCCCAGAACCCCACCTCACTAGGGAAAGAGAGAGGCAGCCTGGGAGTATGGATCGAACTGTCAGTGCCTAAGTTCAGCGGGGAAGCTATTACAGAAGCCAGACCTTCCACCTTTTGCATCCCACAATGACCTTGGGTGGACTCCTAGAGGGTTTTAGAGAATAGGAAAGCTATCAGGGGAGGACTATGGACTATGGAGTTCTGGTGTTGGGAATTATGTGGAGTTGTACCCACCCCTCTTATCCTATGGTTTTGTCAGTGTTTCCTTTTTATAAAAATTTTTTAAGAAAGTTGAGAGTAGAACTAGAAAGCAGGATTAGGAGAGAGGGTTGATTGCAAACTTGAAGAAGATATATGAAAACAGTTAGCTGGTTAATTGTCTAATGGTCTAATCCAGGGCCCATATCATTCATGTTTAGCATAGGAGTCTGTACAACTTCAGAGTCCCTGTCAGATTGAGCTCCCAGCCCATAGTAACAGCTAGGCTGCATTCATTTCAATCTTCATTAAGTGGCAGGGTAGGATGATCCAGCCTCTCTTTGAAGAGTGGGGATCAACCCTACTGTTGCTAGTTCATAGTGAAGGCAAGATCCTGAAGAGGCCTACAAAGGGGTTTATGATTATTTTCTCAATGGGTATGACCAGTGATGGTAGAGAGTGGAATCTATTAGAGTAGACATGAAATTTATAAACAAGTCACCAGTTTCTCCAGCAGCAGAGTTAGAATATACAATAGGTATGTTCCATACCTTCACCCTTAGCTACTTGTCCTCCTTTTATATTTTCATTTTACTTTTAGCTCTTTAATAAATAACAACTTAATTTTTAAAGATTTATTTTTATGAGGTAAATAGAGTGAGTGAGACTAGGGCATTGCTTCATTCTGGCCTGTGGGAGCACCTGCGATTGAACCTGGGACCTCTGAGGCAAAAGTATTTTGCTTTCACAATTGAGATGGAATTTAAAACGTAAATGTAGTATAGAGAGTCCCCCCCTCCCGACCTTTTTCTTTCTTTTTTAAAAATTTTTATTTATAAAAAGGAAACACTGACTCTGCTGGTAGGAATTGTGTGGAGTTGTACTTGTCCTCCTAATACTATTTGATTCTACCCTATCATATTCCAAAGGAACCATGGTTGACCCCCTTTTGAGATAGCTTTTTAATAGATATATAGGTAGAGATAGAGAGAGATAGAGCCCAAGCAGAGGCCAGTTCTGCCTTTGTATATAAAACCTGGGATTAAAATTAGGGTCTCTTTGTATGCATTTTATGACTGTGTTATAACTTCAGATCCTTTTTATAAAAAGGTTTTTTTTGTGTGTGTGTTTCCACAACTATAATTTCCCCACATATCTGGGGTTATATTATCCATGTTGTTTTGTTAGTTTATTTCCATGTTTGAAATTTTCATCATTATCTTCTCAGTGGCTGTAAAGCATTCTCATGAGTGAGTATTATCCACATTTTATAACCACCTTATCTTAGAATATTTATTTTTTTTCTATATCACTTTATTCACCCCATAATGATCCTGGGTCTGTACTCCCAGAGGGATAAAGAATGGGAAAACTTTGGGGGGGATGGGATAGGGAGTTCTAATGGTGGGGATTGTGTGGAACTGTATTATTCTTATACTATGGTCTTGTCAATATTTCCATTTTATAAATAAAAATTTTCCCTACCATTTATAAAGATATAGATAAACCTGCATTGTACTAATTATGTCTCTAGAGTCATATGCAGGGCATGGGATTATGCATTATTTCCACTCAATATAAATTCTCAAATTTGTATTTGGGAAATTGTTTTACATAAGAGTGTGTTATAGGTTACATAGTAACCAATACTGACAATGAATATACAACTGAATTTTTTTCTAGTTAGATAAGAACATTATGTTTTGTGTGTCTTATCTTTTGAAGATTAATGAGGTTGAATCCGTTTCCCCACATTTAGTCATGAACTGAATTTCTCCCTTCAGACACAGCTTGATCATCTCTGCTCAGTTAATTCTTAAATTAGTCTTTTGAAGAAGACTTTTAACTCACTTTCTGCTACAGCCAAAGTTAAGGCTTAAGTTTTATTCATTTATTTTTTTCATGCACCTTCCTTTTTTTTTTTTTTTTTTAGAGGTGTAGTAAGACAATCACTGTTGGAATACCTCATGAAAGCAGAAAGATTCATGTTTTCCACTTATTGACAAGATAAATCTCTGTGAGATTGCTGTGAAGCAAGAAAGGATTTTCAAATTCATTTGTAAAAAGACTCTCAGAGCTGCCTATTTGACACACGGGACCTTGGGAGTTTTGCCTGGACCAACCACAGGGGCAGAAAGTCAGCTAATTTAGTGCTGGCTTTGAAACAGTCAGGGACACTGTGTGTGTGTGTGTGTGTGTGTGTGTGTGTGTGTGTGTGCTTGGAACAAGTCAATACACACATTTCTCATTAAAAGTAGGTTTCTGCTAGATGATCAGTTGCATTCCACTCCCCAGCAAATGACAATTGATGAGTATTTCCCACAGTCACTTTTTACTACTTTTTATTCCTAACATTGTTTATCCAGGGATCCTCATCCTGACATCCACTTTCAGCTATCCAAGTGAAAGATGACTTCAAGATCTCTCTGCTTATCAGGATGGGCTGGGGCATGCAAATGTGCTATGCTAAAATCCCCACACACCTAACCTCCTTCATCTTATTATCTCTTTCTAATAAAAATGCCCCCCCCCAAAAGGAATGGAAGAGGGGCCAGCTGGTGGCACACCTGGTTAAGCATACATATTACAGTGTGCAAGGAGCTGGGTTCCATCTGCAGGGGGAAAGCTTCACAAGTGGTGAAGCAGGGCTGCAGGTGACTCTCTCTCTCTCTCCCTCTCTATTTCCTCCTCCCCTCTCAATTTCTCTCTGTCTCTATCCAATAATACACAAACAAATAAATCAATAAAATTAAGAAATAAATAAAGGAATGGGGGAGACAGAAGTTGGAAACTCTTCCTGTTGAACTAGTCCAGTGTCAAAGCTATACTTTCTCCCCAATCTCAGTTTGCTTTTGTGTGCTGTTCAGTAGTCTGGCCATTTGTTCAGTAACACCTTTACAGAGTAAAGGAAAACTCAATGGAAAATGTGAGGATGTGAACTACTCAGAGTGAGGAAACAAACAACAACAACAAACAAAAACCTCTTTACGCAAAGAAGAGGGTAACAGAAATCTTTAAAAAGAAGAACCGAAATAATTGGCAGTTTAACTTCACTTTCCTTAACTTCTTGCTCCTTCTTTCTGCTCTGCTTCACTGTGAGAAAATCAGCTGTGCAGTTCCAGAGGCCAGGGTTCTATTTCTACTTCGTGGGTGAGGCACTGATAGCAACTGGCCACTGAATCTCAGAGAATTAACGAGACAGTAGTTAGTAAATGTATTTGGTTAAAATTTATTTATAGTTTCAGCTATGCTTCTTCTCTATAGGAGAGAGGTAGAAACCAGAAGTAACAGGAGAAAAAGAGATGATGAAATATAACCCAAGATGTCATGACTAATGTATTGTGCACAATGGTGTTTCTATTCTTTTCCACTTTTCTTTATATTTCACTATGTATGCATGTACATATAAAATAGAAATGCTGATAGGGGGCCGGGTGGTGACGCACCTGGTTGAGCACACATATTACAATGTGTAAAGACCCGGGTTCAAGCCCCCAGTCCCCACCTGCAGCTTTGCAAGTGGTGAGGCAGTGCTGCAAGTGTCTCTCTGCCTCTCTCTCTCCCTATCTCTTCCTCCCCTCTCGATTTCTGGTTGTCTCTATCCAATAAATAAAAATAACAATAATTTTTTTAAATTATTGAAAAATGCTAACAAATTGAACAGAATCTTTCTCACCAAGGGTAAGGTTCTATTTTGCTGCAAAGTTAAGAAGCAGGAAGTCCTGTTGTCTGTAGGCATCAGTTTTAGCTGAAATTATCACTTCCTATTTTTATGTTGATAATTTAAGCAGTAATAGAAAAACCAGTTGTAATCTAAACTAGAAATAAGCATTCCAGGTCTCTTAGGCTCGTATGTGAATGATGCAACTGGCAGTGTGTGCTGGTTGGGGACTTGGGGTGCCAAAGGAATTTGTGCTAAGATATGATATATTTGCTCCCACTCCATTGTGACCCTTTGCTTAGAGGCAATTTAGTCTCAGTGAGTATGGATTTATCTTTTTCTGATAACTCCAGCAAGATTCTAGAAAAGGTTATATGCATGGAGAAACTTGTACAATATGAGGTCATTATTGCTTTTCTTCACTGGTCCCAGAAGGGAGAGCAGTCAGAGTGAAATTTAAAGCTAGTCTCTCAAATGAGCTGTGTGATACCCTAGCAGAGAGGGTCAAAGTGTGAAAGGTACTTGAAGGTGGCATGAAAAGTTCTTGAAAAAAAAAAAAGTACAATTGTAGCTTTTGTTGCCTTGAAATTCTTGGCACGTTAATTAGTCTATAAAAAGTGCTTTGCCAGTGTCATATGGCAAATTCTAAAAGCCTCAGGCTTTTAAACTTGAAGAAGTACAATGAAGGACGGACCTCACACAGAATGTTCACAATGTATTGCAAAAAATGACAAAACTTGATTAATTACCATATTAAACTAATTTGAGGTGATGGTACTAATACATAGAAGTAGTCATACCCTTCACTTTTCTCATTCAGCTATCTCCATTCGTTCATTTCTTAAAGGAATCGTCTCTTATTTTCCTTTTGTGTCTGGTAACCTGTTCCTTGAAAAGACCACTGATATTTGAGATTTACTTATCTAGTCAAGCTCTTGTCCTTGAGAGGTTCTCAGAGAATTCATAGCAAAAGTAAGGTATTCTCTTTTTTAGCTGAAATCTGGTTTTTGCTTAAAAAAAAGAAAAAAGAAAAGATGAGTTTCTTTCTTACCTTGTATAGGATCTTTGCTACAATTTTATTAGACAGATGACTTTAATAATATATATTTTTAAATTCCTTTATTGGGGAATTTATGTTTTATATTCGACAGTAAATACAATAGTTTGTACATGCAACTTTAATAATCTTATATCGGTGCCTCTTTTCCTCCCCTTAAAATTTTAATCAACTAGTTCAACTTAAGTAGAGTCTTACCAGTAAGTTTTCTATTTTTAAAAATTATCTTTGACACATCTACAGTTGATATAGATATAAAAAAGTTTCAGATATAAAGAACTCACAAACCTCAGCAACAGCAGTAACAACAACAGCACCACCATTACATTAAAATAAATGACTGAGGAGACTTCTGAAGATGGGGCTACAAAGCAGCAGTAGCTGTGTTTCTCTCCTCTCCTCTCCTCTCCTCTCCTCTCCTCTCCTCTCCTCTCCTCTCCTCTCCTCTCCTCTCCTCTCCTCTCCTGGGTCAACTAGGAATACCAGAGGAGACCACCTGGGACCACAATGAGACAGGACTAGAACAACTTCAGGAACCCACCAAATCACCGGTGAGTGCAAATACATGTAGCTTGTGGACAGAGAGGAGCCTAGGGAGAGATTAAGTGGCTGGTAACAGTCTGGCAGTTTACCAGTTGAGATACGACCTCCAGTCTGTTTCACCAACAAAAAGACTGAAGGGAGGAGAGGACTCCCTGAAGACTCACCAAATGCAGCTATGAGTCTCCATTACTACTGCCCTCAGAATCGGGGGGGGGGGGGGGGCTGTGCTGACACCAGGGGACAGAGAACTCACCAGAAAATTCAGGAGATCTATTCCTCCATGGCCTAGTGGTGGGGCTGTGAGAGTCTCTTTGCATAACCACTGCATTATCTCTGCCCCACCCAGCTTTATCTCTTGGTCAGGCGTCAGTTCTTCTTCTTTCTAGTGTTTGCCCTTCTTCCGTAGCCAGTCAACAGCGTCAGGTTGAGCCTGATATAAAATTTTGAGACCTCCTTTGAATCTGGAGAGGTGGCAGTCGTTGACTATGTGGGTCATAGTCTGTCTGGAGCCGCAGGGGCAGTTTGGGTCGTCTCTGGCTCCCCAGCGATGGAACATAGTGGCACCGGCCATGGCCTGTTCGATAGCGATTGAGGAGGGCCCAATCGTAACGTGCTAGGTCAAAGCTGGGTTGACGCTTGCAGGGGTCTGTGATGAGGTGTTTGTTCTTTACCTCAGCTGACTGCCAGCTCTGTTTCCAAGAGACTGGAACAGAGAAGTTCAGTGTAGGTGTAGGGGACCAGATTGGGTGACGAGACGTCAAGCTTTGAACAGGGTGGGCGAAGATATCCGCGTATATTGGCTGGTCCTGTCGAGGCATCAGTGATTAAGCTAAAAACCAACTTATAGTTTAAAAGCCCTCAGGCCCCCATAGCCTACAGGGAAAAAAAGAACAAAAGAGGCTTTTAAGCCACTGTGCTCCAACTCAGGGATTAAAGTACTATTGAAACAACTGTCAACGTCCACAGCTAAAGACCTAGGAGAAGAACAAAGGAACCCGAAAGCAACCAGAAGGACAGAAATCACTAAAGTAAGGGCAGAAGTCAATAACATTGAATATAAGAAAACCATACAAAAGATCTATGAAAGTAAATGTTGGTTCTTCGAAAGAGTGAATAAAATCAACAAACCTTTATTTTATTTATTTATTTATTTATTTATTTATTTATTTAAGAAAGGATTAATCAACAAAACCATAGGGTAGGAGGGGTACAACTCCACACAATTCCCACCGCCCAATCTCCATATCCCACCCCCTCCCCCGATAGCTTTCCCATTCTCTATCCCTCTGGGAGCATGGACCCAGGGTCATTGTGGGTTGCAGAAGGTAGAAGGTCTGGCTTCTGTAATTGCTTCCCCGCTGAACATGGGCGTTGACTGGTCGGTCCATACTCCCAGTCTGCCTCTCTCTTTCCCTAGTAGGGTGGGTCTCTGGGGAAGCTGAGCTCCAGGACATATTGGTGGGGTCTTCAATCCAGGGAAGTCTGGCCGGCATCCTGATGACACCTGGAACCTGGTGACTGAAAAGAGAGTTAACATACAAAGCCAAACAAATCAACAAACCTTTAGCCAGACTCAAAAAAAAAAAAAAAAAAAAAAGGGAGAAGACCCAAATAAATCACATTGTAAATGAAAGAGGAGATATCACAACAGACACAGCAGAAATTCAACATATTATGCAAGGCTTCTATGAACAACTATATGCCACCAAGCTAAAGAAACTGGAAAAAATGGACGATTTCCTAGATACCTACGAACTTCCAAAATTAAGTAAAAAGGAATTAGATAATATGAACAGGCCCACCACAGCTAATGAAATTGAAACACTTGTCAAAAATCTTCCCCCAAATAATCAACCAAAAGCAAAAGTCCTGGACCAGAAGGTTTTACAAGTGAATTCTACAAAACCTTCAAGGCAGAACTAATACCTCTACTTTTAAAAGTCTTCCAGTTGAAGACACTGAAATACTCCCTTCAATCTTCTATGAATCCAACATCACTCAGATATCAAAAGCAGACAGGGACACAACCAAAAAAGAAAACTACAGATCAATATCTCTGATGAACATAGTGCTAAATTATTGAAGAAAATTCTAGCCAACTGAATACATCAGTATATTAAGAAGATTGTTCATCATGACCAAGTGGGGTTTATCCCAGGGATGCAAGGTTAGTTTAATATACATAAATCAATCAACGTGATCCACCACATCAATAAAAGCAAGACCAATAACCACATGGTCATATCACTAGATGCAGAGAAAGCCTTTGACAAAATACAACATCCCTTTATGATCAGAACACTACAAAAAATGGGAATAGATGGAAAATTCCTCAAGATAGTGGAGCAAACCTACAACCAACATCATAGTCAATGGTGAAAAACTGAAAGCATTTCTCCTCAGATCAGGTACTAGACAGGAATGCCCACTATCACCATTACTATTCAGCATAGTGTTGGAAGCACTTGCCATAGCAATCAGGCAGGAGCAAGGAATTAAAGGCATACAGACTGGAAGAGAAGAAGTCAAATTCCCACTATTTGCAGATAACATGATAGTATACATGGAAAAACCTAAGGAATCCAGAAATTATCTTTTGGATGTCATCAGGCAATACAGTAAGGTGTCAGGCTACAGAATTAACATTCAAAAGTCAGTGGCATTCCTCTATGCAAACACTAACATAGAAGAAGCTGAAATCCAGAAATCAATTCCTTTTACTATAGCAACAAAAACAATAAAATATCTAGGAATAAACCTAACCAAAGAAGTGAAAGACTTGAATACTGAAAATTAAGAGTCACTACCCAAAGAAATTGAAAAAGACACAAAGAAGTAGAAAAATTATTCCATGTTCATGGGTTGGAAGAATTAACATCATCAAAATGAATATACTACCCAGAGCCATATACAGATTTAATGCTATCCCCATTAAGATCCCAACCACTTTTTTTCTTTAGGAGAATAGAACAAATGCTGCAAATGTTTATCTGGAACCAGAAAAGACCTAGAATTGCCAAAACAATATTGAGAAGAAAGAACAGAACTGGAGGCATCACACTCCCAGATCTCAAATTGTATTATATGGCCATTGTCATCAAAACTGCTTGGTACTGGAAAATGAATAAACACACTGACCAGTGAAATAGAATTGAGAGCACAGAAGTAAGCCCCCACACCTATGGACATCTAATCTTTGACAAAGGTGCCCAGACTATTAAATGGGGAAAGCAGAGTCTCTTCAACAAATGGTGTTGGAAAAAAATGGGTTGAAACATGCAGAAGAATAAAATTGAACCACTATATTCCACCAAATACAAAAGTAAATTCCAAGTGGATCAAGGACTTGGATGTTAGACCAGAAACTATCAGATACTTAGAGGAAAATATTGGCATAACTCTTTTCCACATACATTTTAAAGACATCTTCAATGAAACAAATCCAACTACAAAGAAGACTAAGGCAAGCACAAACCTATGGGACTACATCAAATTAAAAAGCTTCTGCGCAGCAAAAGATACCACTAACCAAACCAAGAGACCCCTCACAGAATGGGAGAAGATCTTTACATGCCACAGATCAGACAAGAGGCTAATAACCAAAATATATAAAGAGCTTGTCAAACTCAACAACCAGAAAACAAATAACTCCATCCAAAAAGTGGGGGAGGACATGTACAGAATATTCACCACAGAAGAGATGCACAAGGCCGAGAAACACATGAAAAAATGCTCCAACTCTTTGATTGTCAGAGAAATGCAAATAAAGACAACAAGGAGATACCACTTCACTCCTGTGAGAATGTCATACATCCAAAAAGGTAACAGAAGCAAATGCTAGAGAGGTTGTGGGGTCAAAGGAACCCTTCTGCACTGCTGGTGGGAAGGTCAATTAGTCTCCCCTCTGTGCAAAACAGTCTGGAGAACTCTCAGAAGGCTAGAAATGGACCTACCCTATGATCCTGCAATTCCTCTCCTGGGGATATATCCTATGGAACCCAACACACCCACCCAAAAGATCTGTGTACACATATGTTCTTGGCAGCACAATTTGTATTAGCTAAAACCTGGAAGCAACCCAGGTGTCCAACAACAGATGAGTGGCTGAGCAAGTTGTGGTATATATACACAATGGATTACTACTCAGGTATTAAAAATGGTGACTTCGCCATTTTCAGCCAATCTTGGATGGACCTTGAAAAATTCGTGTTAAGTGAAATAAATTAGAAACAGAAGGGTGAAAATGGAATGATCTCATTCTCAGGCAGAAGTTGAAAAATAAGATCAGAAGAGAAAACAGAAGTAGAACCTGAACAGGAATTGGCTTATTGCAACAAAGTTAAAGACTCTGCGGTGGTTAGCGGGGAGAATACAGGTCCAAAAAGGATGACAGAGAACATACTTGGGGTTGTATTGTTATATGGAAAACTGAGAAATGTTATGCATGTACAAACTATTGTATTTCCTGTCAAATGTAAAACATTAATTCCCCAATAAAGAAATAAAAAAATATACATAGGCTGAAGGCATCAATGGAATTTTCACCATAAAAGGTATCCAACAGTCATATTACAAAATACTCAGTTATTGATTATCAGATCAAATTCAGATGAAGACAGCAATGAAATGTATTAGAATGCCATACATTAAAAAATACAGAAACAACAAATGCTGGTGAAGATGGGGGAAAAAGAAAATTTTGTACACTGTTTGTGGTAATGTAAGTTGGTTCAAATTCTGTGTAAAACAATCTGGAGATTTCTCAGAGCTCAGAAATGAACTTTCCATATAATATGACAATTCCACTCAGAGGGATTTATCCAAAGAAAGCAAGAACACCTAAATGAATATAACTATGTGCACTTATGTTTATCATAGCCTAAACTTCAAAAGATGAAGATATTCATTAAAAGATGAGTGATTAAAAAACTAATGACATATGTACACAGTGGACTACTGTTCAGTTGTAAGACATGATAAAATCTTCTCTTTTAATACAGCATGGATAGAACTTGAAGGAATCATTTTTAAGTGAGATAAGCCAAAAGGAGAAGGATGGATACCTTATGACTTCACTCACAGATGGAACATAAGGAACAAAGAAAGAAAGGTAAAACACACGGTGAAATAGATGAGTTCTGGACTACTATAGCAGAGTTTAAGACTCTAAAACGAGGAGGGGGTAGTTGAGAGGACATGAGGGACCTAGTACATGTTGGTGGAGGAAGACTTTAGTTAGTAGTGGGAGTGAACTGTGTATAGCTGCCATGAGAAAAAAAAGAAACTAAACTTGTCTGACAACAACTGTCTTGTAAATTAGTATTTCTCCCAATAAGGAGATTTGAAAAATAAAAAAGATTATGGTACATAAAGTGCTTGTGATTATATCTGACTTGCAGCAAGTGCTCAAATAAAAGTGCTAATTATCAGGAGTCGGGCTGTAGTGCAGCAGGTTAAGCGCACGTGGTGCAAAGCACAAGGACCGGCCTAAGGATCCCGGTTTGAGCCCCTAGCTCCCCACCTGCAGGGGATTCGCTTCACAGGTGGTGAAGTAGGTCTGCAGTTGTCTGTCTTTCTCTCCCCCTCTCTATCTTCCTTTCCTCTCTCCATTTTTCTCTGTCCTATCCAACAATGATGACATCAACAATAATAATAACTACAACAATAAAACAACAAGGGCAACAAAAGGGAATAAATAAATAAATATTTTTTTAAAAGTGGTAATTATCTTTACATTTTGAATGGAGTTATTTCTGTGCTATTTCTAGTATGAGCAATGAACAATAAAGGAAATGTCTACTCTCAGGTGTTTTAGTTGTCTGGGGACATCAGGGTCCCTGGATATATAGCATGGACAGTATGGAACTCTTTATTGCACTAGTTTATTTTCTTGAACCATTGACTAAATCTTCTTGTGTTCCATTAAGCACAATCCAATGTATTCTGTGGAACACTGGCCCTGTCAATCAAGAAATAATCAGATGGTGAGATAATCAAGAAAGCATTTATGTAAGAATAAGAACCATGATGTAGGTTCATGACCCAAGATGCATTCTATGGGGTAAAGACATAAGGGAATTTCAAAGGCTCACACAAGAGAGTGGTATAATTTTATGCTATTTGCTTTGAAGTTTTTGGATTACTTAACAAGAATATTTAGCTTTGTAAAGGGGAATGAAGCCTGGGCTCTTTTAACAATCAGAAAGTGGTCTTTCTTACTTCTTTCTTGATCACTGATGAGGAGAAAACAGGAAGTTGCTGCTCTTTTATGATCTTCAGTAGGGAGATAAATGTGAGTGGTTCTTTCCTAGTCCTTGGTAGGACACTGAGTCAGGTTATTTACATTTCACCTGAAGTCTCAACTTGACAGTTTAGAAAGGAGAGAGGTTATGCTTGATTCAAACTCCAGTTTATCTGCTTAACTGGGTTTGAGAACTGTTAAAGAGAGAATGATTAGTAAGGTTAGTTTTCTCTACCTAAGCTTGAAAGTCACTGAGATACACATCTAACTTCTATTAAAAAAATTTTTGCCCCCCTGGTGGCCTTCCCCATTGGGGGCCATGTCTTTTTCTTTTTCCTTCCCTTTCCTTTTTTTGATTTCTTTTTTTTAAGATAAAATATTCAGCCATAATTTTTTTTTTGTTGTTATATAGGAAAGAAAGAGGATGGGGAGATTGAGAGAAGGAGAGAAAAATAGACACTTGCTAACATGCTTCACTGCTCCTGAAGCAGAACCCATGCAGGTAAGGAGGGGGTTCTTGAACCTGGGTCCTTGCACTTGATAATTGTGGGACTATGTGAAAGCTTGGTAAGCTTAGGGAAGCTCTCCCATCCTTGGATGGAGGTCTGGAAAGACACCTAACTTGTTAGCCTCTCTCCATAGAGATGAGCCAAGAGGGAAAAGTCTCCTAGACTCAGCTCTCCCTTGTTAGACTCTCAATCCCACAGAAATCTCAGTTTTTCCCTACTAGCAGCAGGCCACATGGCTGCCTGCTTTAAGGTTCATTTACTCAAAGTTCACCTCACCTTCTGATCACAAAGGAGAACACACCCTATCACACACTTCTAACAGTGCTCTTTGATGTCCTTAATTTACATCAATTCTTGTTTATCTTCTATCTATTTCACCTTACTATTTTAACCACCAATTCTTCTCTCAAATGCCTTTTGGGTAATTAAATGCCTGCATCAGGAGACTAATTGTCTTGACCTTTATGTATTGCATCATACAATTCTTTTCATACCAGCCCCCTACCATACGGGCAAGCTGACCTTTAAGAAACCTGTAATTTCTGACGTATTTGAAAAATGTTCTTTGTTTAACTTGCTATATATACTCAAGCCCACCCCCAAATAAATCGAGTGTTAGTACCAAAATGCTCCCTGATGTCTCTTGTCTAGATCTTTGAGCCACTTAGAACCAAAAAGGGAGAATTGGTAAGCTTACCTCCTGGCTGGAGCCACCCCACGTGAGCCCCAGCAGATAATGTGTGCTTAACTGGCTGT
Organism: Erinaceus europaeus; assembly: GCF_950295315.1. Taxonomy (NCBI): domain Eukaryota; kingdom Metazoa; phylum Chordata; class Mammalia; order Eulipotyphla; family Erinaceidae; genus Erinaceus; species Erinaceus europaeus. The sequence continues at coordinate 25,496,296 of NC_080174.1, read as the reverse complement.
GCCACCACTGTGCCCCTCCTCCCCCAGATCTAACTTCTATTGATAAGTAATAATGGTGACTCTGCCTTACCATCAATTAAGACTAAATAGACATTAATGAACTCTCAAATTTGGTCACCATCAACTGCAGTGCTAAAATAACCTGAACATTAAATTCAACCTAGGGTGTAGCATGATGAGATCTTATTTTCTTTTCCAGGAAGTGCTTAAAGTATACTTTTCTCAGTGAAAATAACCTGATAACGTTCTTTCATGTTAATCTCATTTGAGTCTAATTCTATATGTTTGCTTGTAGATTTTCTATTAATTATGTATTTGGTACTTGGCAATTACTTCACCTTTTATGTAAAACATGAATAAAGACAGGACTTCACAGGGATGTTGTGAAGGATACATTACCAATTCTTCAGCCCACACACTACCACAGAAAGAACCAATCATGATCAGCGATCAATTATGACTTTAAAGGTTGTTGGAAATTGGTCACTGTGTATCTGTAAGTTTCCACAGAGATAGTAAAATTTACCTGTGGTAGATCCTTGTTCCTTGGAGGTAATATTTCTGGTAACTCACAGGTTGTTTAAAAAATATTGTCATTCAGAGGCTCTGTGGTGGTGCATTGGTTGAGCACATACATTACATTAAAGATCTGGGTAAAGATCTGGGTTCAAGTTCCCAGTGTCCACTTGCAGGAGGGAAGCTTCATGAGCAGAGAAGTAGTACTGTAGGTGTTTCTCTGCACCCATTTTATTATCTTTATTTAATTATTGGGTGGAGGCAGTCAGAAATTGATAGGGAAGGGGAGAGAGGCAGAGACACACTTTCAGCGTTGCTTCACTGATTGTGAAGCTTATCTCCTGCAGGTGGGGACCAAGGACTTGAACCTGGGTCCTTGAGTATTCTAACATTTACTCTCAACCAGGTGCACCACCACCTGGCCCCTCTCTGCCTCTTTCTGTCCTCTCAATTTCTCTGTCATGTCAAATTTCAAAAAGAGGGGTGATATTTACTAGGAGCAGTGAATTCATTGTGTAGGCACTGAGCTCCAGCAGTAACCCTGTTGGCAATTAAAAAAAGAGAAAAATGACAATCAAAAGAATAGATTGAGCTGAAGATATGTGCAGTAGTAACATAAGTGACTTGGATGAGTGTGATCTCCAGTATCAACCAGCAGTCAGAGCTGAGCAATATTCTGTAGTGGTGGTGGGGGAGGGACACAGCAATTGGTTAGCAGAGAGGAACATGCAACAAAGAAAAAAGAAACAAAAGTAACAATGCTGGAAATGAAATTCAAGTCTAACCTGAACAGAATTATATAAGTACTAAGCTGACCATGTGAATGTTGACAATGCATCATTTGAAGCTCTCTGGATATGCAGCCAGAGGAACTCAGTGAAGGTGAATTTAGTGACATTAATGAGGCAGGTAGCTGTGATGAAAAATATAAAGATATCCCCAAGGAAGTGACACAGGCAAAAACTTCACATTAGAGAAACTCTTGGAGATGTTTCATGACATTGAAAAAGCAAAGGATAACATGTTGGAAGCATATCAGACTTGGGAAAGAGTACAGCAATTTGTCAAGGCACAGAAAAAAATGTTCATTTCGTATGATAAATTGGAGGACAATTCAAGTACCATGGAAACTACTACAAAGAAACAGAAAACCCCAAACTTATGATGGTTCCAATCTTTCAAAATAAGGCTTAATAAATAAATAAATAAATATCATCTTTACTATTTTTTCTTTTCCCTATCCATTTTCAAACAATGCTAAGAGAGTTGTTTTATGTACTGCATGGTTACTTCTTGCACCATCACGTTTAGCCTTGAAAAAACATGCAAGGCAAGGACAGCCTGTGTTTAACTGCTAGAATATTCAGTGCCTTAGGGGTTGGAGATACAAATTGTATCTGAAGGGAGTGTGAACACTATCTAGCCATTGCAAACTTACTCATGAGGTAAACACATTTAGGCTATAGGCTATATGAATAGGAATTCCCTGCTCTAATTTAAGTGCTAAAAGTATCTATTAAATGATATGGGATTAACATGCGTTAATTTGAAATTTACATACACAGTGTTAAAAGCCAGTAGAAATCATGCAATTCTTTAATGAAAAGAGACTAATGTTCTATTAATATTATAGGGGAATACAGGACTCCATCCTGGGATTTTCAAGTGCTTACATTCACCACAGAAAGAATTACAGAGTGAAGGTACTATAAAAATATTAAGATAAAGTTTACTGAGAAATGTGGCCATAATTTATAAAGAAAGTAAGGAAACAGCACACTCTTGAAGCATTTTAGGAGTGGGCTTTCTCTAGGAAAAAGGTAAACGCATGCAAGTCAGAGGCTTCCTGGTTTATACGTTGTTTTTTTTTTTCTTCGCCCCACCCTCCCATTGTCTGTGATTCGTCAACTCACATCTGCACAAGCTAGTCTGATCTTTTGTGATTAGCTGGTTCAAATCAAACAAAAGTGAGTAGAACCTCTGCCAGTATGTGATGTGTCACGACTCTCCGTGATTAGTCATGAGCTCCCAGGTCTTATATTCTCATGTGATCTTACATCAGCTGGATATATTTCTATTCTGAGATTTTGGCCCTTCCTTTTGCTTTTCTTCCTTCCTTCCTTCCTTTCCTCTTTCTTTCTTTCTTTCTTTCTTTCTTTCTTTCTTTCTTTCTTTCTTTCTTTCTTTCTTTTTCTCTTTTGAAAGCACAGTTATCAGAATATGACTACACAATGATTCCACCACTCCCAATAATCACTTTCTTTTTCATGGAGAGAAAAACAGAGAGGAGGAGAGACACCTGGCGTACTGCCCCACTGCTTATGAAGCTTTCCTCTTACAAGTGGAGACTAGATGCTTCAACCTCAGGTCTTTGTGCATGGCTGTGTGTGCACTCTATTGGGTGTGCCTAGCCCCATTTTTGTTTGTTTGTTTTTTGTTTTTTGTTTTTATGTGTTGCTGGGAATTTCATGCATCTAAGACATGTGCTCCTGCCACTAAACCCCAAAGATATTATTTAGAATTTAATGTAAGACAAGATAATATTTTAGTGGGAGGAATAGCTTATCATTGGCATTGTTTAGATTCTCTGACTCTTAGAGATATTTAAATCTTGACCTACTTTTGTTCAGTTTTTAGTATTATTTTAAACTCTCAATATACTTGCCCACCTTATTGCTTGCATCATTCCCACCATGCTGCCACTGACCTGCCACTGAAAGCATCATTATTGCCACTGTGTGAAAAGAGGAATTGATGTAGTGGCAGTCAGGCAGGACTGATGAACGTTTTGAGAGGAGCTGAACTAGGCTGCCACTGTGGAAATCAAACTATTTCATGCTGTTGGTTTTTGTAATGATAATCAAGTTTAATCCCTATCTGAGATGACCACTGCCTTTTATAATAATTTCTACCATAATTCATCTTTACAGCCCATCCTTCTGTAGTTTGCACTGCTGATTTCTTTTGAAGTTTCTTTGAACTTACCTGTGAACTCACTAATTGCTCTTGAACTTGTCACCAAGCTTCCTGCTTTTCCTACATTTGCATCTGACCTTCCAAGAGATTGGGCCATGCCCTCAGTTGGGTTTGACAGCCTAAACAATCCAGCTAATTATTCAAGTCACCAGAATGAAATGGAATTGCTATTCAAATAGACTGTAGATTTTATTTAGATTTAACATCTTTTAGAACCCATTAATGTTTAAAGACAGGAATCTGCCCCTACCTTTGCCCAGTTTTCCTGAAATGACTATACCTAACTTCCTATTATGTCATCATACTATATCAATCTCTTATAAATGTTATTATTCCGTCATACTGAAGACACATTCATTTTAATTATATTCCTGAATATTCCAGGAAGAGTTCAACAACAATGACAGTAACAGCAAAACCCAAGAACTAATAATAAAATATACTAGAAGTAAAAAATATGGCTTTCAGCTCAAATTCACACCAGGCATATCTAATTTGACCCAATTATAATTTTTAATAGTTAATAATATTGAAAACTGGAAAACTTCACATAAAACAATATATTTAAAAAAAATCTATTAACTGTGGACTACTTTTTCATAAGATTAAGTGGGGAACACCACCTTTTTACATGATCTCTTTATAAACTTGAATTTTACTTTCCTTGCTTCCTGTTTTTATGATACCAAAGTGAACTTGATAGACATTTTAATGTGTAACTCATGGTTTAGAGTTTAGCGGGTGTCTGGTGGTGGCTCACCCATGTGCAAAGACCTGGGTTCAAACCTCTAGTTCCCATCTATAGGAGAAAAGCTTCATGAGTGATTAAACAGTTTTGAAGGTGTCTCTCTCCCTCTTTATCTTCTCTCCTCCCTCAATTTCTCTCTGCCCTATTGAATGAAAAAGAAGAAGGAGGAGAAGGAGAAAGAGAAGGAGGAGGAGGAGGAGGAGGAGGAGGAGGAGAAGTAGGAGAAGGAGAAGGAGAAGGAGAAGAAGAAGGAGAAGAAGAAGAAGAAGAAGAAGAAGTAGAAGTAGAAGAAGGTTGCTGAGAGTAGTGAATTCATTGTGCAGGCACCAAGCCTCAGGGATAATAACCTTGGTGGCAAAGACAAAACAACAACAACAAAACAATTTTGAGACTGCTTTATTATTAAGAGCTACACTAGCCAAAACTATTTCATTCAGACTAAGTAACCATACTTCTGACTGTGTACTTCTCCAGAAGCCATCTAACGTGTAGCTTGGATCAACGTATTTTTTCTGCTTGTCTTTTCATTTTCATCACACATGTGTAAGAATAGAGGTAATTTTCACTGATTTTGGAGAAAACATTGAAAGAAAATGCAGGCAGGGTGCTTCTTGACATTTACGCAGCTAGGTTTAACTCACTAATTCTATTCTGGGTCAGTTTCAATGATGATTTTCTCTTCTTTGGAGGTAATGTCTTGTCTTTTTGTTATACCTGATCAGTTGCAAATTGGTGATAGAGAAGAGTCAGGCGGTAGCTCAGGTGGCTGCAAAGTGCAAGGACCAGCGTAAGGATCCTGGTAAGAGGCCCTCTCCCCATCTGCAGGGGAGTCGTTTCACAAGCAGTGAAACAGGTTTGCAGGTGTCTATCTCTCTCCCCCTCTTTGTCCTCCTTTCTCAGTTTCTCTCTGTTCTATACAACAATGATGACAACAATAACAACAACAACAAAAAAAAAGAGTAACAAAAGAGAAAACATAAATAGTTTAAAAAATTGGTGATTGACTTTGTGACGTTTACTTGGGAGGGGAAGCAGTGAAGAGTTTTGTACTCTTAAAGAATATGTTCAGGGGGAGTTGGGCGATAGTGCAGCGGGTTAAGGACACATGACCAAGGACCCAAGCTCCCCACCTGTGGGGGGGTTGGGGTCCCTTCACAGGCGGTGAAGCAGGTCTGCAGGTGTCTATTTTTCCCAGTGACAACAACAGCAATGGCAACAATAACGGCACTGAGCCCCAGCAATAACCCTAAAGTAAAAAAAAAAAAAAAAAAAAGCATGTTCAGGGGCCATGCACACATTACAATGCATTTGGTTTCAAGCCCCTGGTCCCTACCTGCAGGGGGAAAGCTTCACAAGTGGTGAGGTAGGGCTGCAGGGTTCTCTCTGTCTCATTCCCCCTATGCTTTCCCTTCCCTTTTCTATTTCTCTGTGTATCTAATAATAACAATAAAAAATAAAGAAAAACAGTCTTCACATTAATAACATTATTAAAAAACGTTCAAATTTCCTTTTTTCCTTAACAGTGACCACATTCTGCATTTTTTTTTTTTTTTTTACATTCTGCACTTTATGGAGTAGTTCTAGCAGATGATGTGCAAATATTTGCTTGCATGTCCTTCCTGAAATCCTCTATAGCTCAAATTCTCATCTCCACTCAAGAACACACAATGATTTAAACCATTCATGCATATCCTTTCTTAATTGAAAAGCAAAGTCTATATTATCATAAATCTGCCAAACTCATATATAGCCAGTTCAGCTAACCAAACAGACTGCTCAGCCCTTTCTTCTGAAATGCTTACTCTTTGGGTCAATTCACTGCAGCTAGGTCTCCCAGAAGAGCAAGTGAGGTGCACTTTATATTTTTTGTAACTAAAATATCAATGTGAATTGTTTTTTCTGTGACAAAACAACTTTAGATCAGAAATCCTTAGTTTGAAATAACAGACATTGATTTAATATTTTAAAAATGTTTATTTTATTTCATATGAAAAAGTTCTACTTCAGATATTAGGTAGAGAGATGTCAGAGCACCTCTCAGATATATGCAGTACCTCAGTGGAACCAGGTGCCTCAGATATGGGGGTTCCACCAGAATTCCACCAGTCAAGCTACTTCTCTAGTCTCCTTTAATATATAGATTAGATTTATATACATAATATAGTACATATTAGTATATATTAAATTTACATGTAATATCTTATATATTAAATGCACATAATGTAAATATATAATTATACATTAAATATGTTAAATTATTTAAAATTAAAATATTATTAATGACTGGATGCAAGCTTTATTAAATTAAATAATTTCAGGGATATAGTTTCACATCCATATTTTGTGAATGTTCATCACTCCCCCCACCACCAAAGTCCTGTATCCCCCATTCCTGATAATCACCATTGTTCTTACAAAGTCTAAGGGATGGTTTGGCTATTATTTTTTGTAGATCCTCCCCCCAAAATAGTTTGATATACATAAAATGCAGATGTAGTACAGAATTTTCATGGATACCTCACCACATTTCTCCTACTAATAACATCTTACACCATTACAATATATTTGTTATATCTAAGGAGACAACATTAATGTATTATAATGAACTAGTCACCATGTCTCTCTCATTTTATTTATTTATTTATTTATTTTCCCTTTTGTTGCCCTTGTTGTTTTTTATTGTTGTTGTAGTTATTATTTGATGTCGTTGTTATTAGGACAGAGAGAAATGGAGAAAGGCGGGGAAGACAGAGAGGGGGAGGGAAAGATAGACACCTGCAGACCTGCTTCACTGCTTGTGAAGCAACTCCCCTGCAGGTGGGGAGCCAGAGCTCGAACCAGGATTCTTACTCTGGTCCTTGCGCTTTGCACATGGGCTTAACCCACTGTGCTACGGGCCGACAACTCCCTCATTTTATTTTTTAAAGAACTATTTATTTATTAATAGAAAGAGAAGAGAGAAAGAGAAACAGAGCACCACTCTCACATATGCAAATCTTGGAATCAAATTTGAGAATTCTTTTCTTTCCTTTTTTTTTTTTTTTTTTAACACCTTCTTTCCCAGTCCAGTGCTTTACCCATGGCTACCCTCCCTGGTCATATCATCATTTAAAAAAAGATATTTTCAATGGAAGTTTCTCCATTTTTGATGATAATTTTGAGGATCATTGGCTGCATACTTTTACAGAAGTCTGTACATTTGGGTTTGCCTTATGTTTTCTTTTTGTGATAGTCTGGGTTTATAAAATTTGGGGAATAATACCACAGAGGTAAAGTGTCTTTCTCAACATATGATATCAAGAACACATGTTATCAATATAACCTGTCGATAATGACGTTAACTTTAATCACTTGGTTGACCTGGGGCACACCAGGTTTCTCTACTGTGAACTTATTACCTCCCTCCTTACTTGAAAATGTGTCAATAAATGTGGCTCACATTCAATTAAATCTCACTTCTTTGAGGAAGCCGTATCTATATGAATTATTTGAAATTCTTTTGTATGTCAAGTTTGTATTCTCTTGACATCTCCCCACCATTTTGTTTATTGAGTACTTCATTCTTTTCTTTTTTTTTTTATTTATTTATTCCCTTTTGTTGCCCTTGTTGTTTTATTGTTGTAGTTGTTGGATAGGACAGAGAGAAATGGAGAGAGGAGGGGAAGACAGAGAGGAGGAGAGAAAGAGAGACACCTGCAGACCTGCTTCACCGCCTGTGAAGTGACTCCCCTGCAGGTGGGGAGCCGGGGTTCGAACCGGGATCCTTATGCCGGTCCTTGTGCTTGTGCCACCTGCGCTTAACCTGCTGCACTACAGCCCGACTCCCAACTTCATTATTTTCTAACACTGCAAGATTCTCCAGGCTATATATATATATATATTCTTTACTTTACATGTAAATTCATTTACTAAAATTCTAGAATCAGCCATTTATCACTAACTGGAAACCAAGTTCTAGCACTGGATGTATGCGTATTGCTTTTATTTCTACATCATTATTTATCTACGTCATTATTTCTACATCTTTCTTCTTTCTAGGGTTACGGACTGTATGTACTAACACATGTCTTCACACATAAGTAAAACTCATTTTGTAGCTACACAGAAATCTATCTTTGAAGCTACACATCTGTTCATGCAAATATTTCAGGCTCAAATTTTGGGCTACATGGTCCATTCCAGTTTCACTTTGTTTGTCTGTAACCATTCACTAAGGAGAAAACCAGATCTCACCATTCACCATCTATTTATATGCTTATTCAACCCCAGTAAAGGACTTTCTTACCTTCATTTACTTTATCATGGATTCAAGAAAAGTTAAGTATATAGGTATAAAATACACATCTTTCTAAATAAAAACGTAGCAACGTACACTCAGCTGACTGCAAAATACATTTCTATATGCATTCTTAATTCACTGAATTAGGTAAATATGTATTAAAAGAGAAAACCTGTGTATACCTGTGGTGCTATGAATGTCAATCATGGATGTCAGCCAGTCAATCATGAAGCCCAGCCAGTCTATCTTGGCGTTACTCTCGATCGCACCCTGTCATTTCATGAACATCTCATAAAAATTGCAGCAAAGGTGGGTGCGAGGAATAACATCATTGCAAGACTGGCCAGCTCCTCATGGGGCGCGAGCACTTCCACACTACAATCATCATCTCTGGCATTATGCTATTCCACTGCAGAATACTGTGCCCCAGTATCCATGTCCACTTGGTCGATTCCAGATTATATTCCTCCATGAGGATAATTTCTGCAACCATCCATTCCACCCCGGTTTCATGGCTGCCAGTTCTTAGCAACATCACCCCGCCAGATATTCGTCGGGATGCGGCATCATCTAAGTTCATTTCCCACGTCTACGCTGGACCGGACCTGCCAATATACGTGGATATCTTCGCCCACCCTGTTCAACGCTTGACGTCTCGTCATCCAATCTGGTCTCCTATGCCTACACTGAACTTCTCTGTTCCAGACTCTTGGAAACAGTTGGCAGTCAGCTGAGGTAAAGAACAAACACCTCATCACAGACCCCTGCAAGCGTCAACCCGGCTTTGACCTAGCACGTTATGATTGGGCCCTCCTCAATCGCTATCGAACAGGCCATGGCCGGTGCCACTATGTTCCATCGCTGGGGAGCCAGAGATGACCCGAACTGCCCCTGCGGCTACAGACAGACTATGACCCACATAGTCAACAACTGCCACCTCTCCAGATTCAAAGGAGGTCTCGAAACTTTACATCAGGCTCAACTTGACGCTGTTGACTGGCTACGGAAGAAGGGCAAACGCTAGAAGAAGAATGGATGTCAGATATGGAAGTTTTTGAAGGCAAGTTATACTAATAATAGTTACTATAATAGTACAAGTAACAATAGAGTTTAGCCAGCCTACAAAGTGTACATAATTTGTTTTTGCATACAATGGAAACTCTTTGGGAAGCTTCAGGTATACTCAATACTTGACTGCAAAAAATGACTTATGAAAGATGTTTTGTAAAGTTGCATAAATGAGATTTTACACTTGGGTAAATAAAAAAACACGTGAGTGATAAGGAATTAAATTATAAAATGAGATAACTTAAGTCTGAAGTGTGCTAAGCTGTGCATTAAGAGACGTTTGAATGCAGAAATAGCTTAATACCTTTCCGGAGTAAAATAAATTTGGGTTCTTTTGAAAAAATGCAAATGCAAACATGTTATAAAAATTTCCCTTATCATTATATGGAGGCAACTAAAATAATGACTGTTCTTTCAAGAAGACCTAAAATAGGTTTTGGAAGAATTCATCATGTTTTCCAATGTGAAAAATGCACTGGGAGCTATCACTCCACTAGAGACAGAATGTGAAGCTACTTTTATCACAGAGATTGGAGACTAATATTAAAACAAAAAGACTGTTGAAAAAAAGCAATGGAAATCTCTAATGTTCACCATTAATATAAAGTATTGATAAAATAGGAATGTAACTGATGGAATAAGTAAATCCACAAAAGCTTCATTAAAATGTGATTCATCCCCATTGCTGTGAGTAGCAATCATTTCATCCAAGTCAATAGCCAGATAGTCCCAGACTGGCAAGCTGTGTTGGGAAATTATATAACTAACTATTAAGAAGAGTCTCAGAGTTCTCTCAGGTCCAATCTCTTATTGCATTTTTTAAAATTTAATACTCTTAATTATTATTATCTTTTTTGGCTAGAAACAGCCAGAAATCAAGAGGAAGAGGGGTAATAGAGAGGAAGAGAGACAGAGAAACATCTACAACACTGCTTCACCACCTGCAAAGTTTTCCCCATTTCAGGTGGGGACTGAAGGCTGGAACCCAGGTCCTTGTGCATTGTAATGTGTGCTCAACTAGGTGTACCACCATCTGGCTGCCAATATTCTATTCCTTAGGTTAACAACACTCATTTATTGGGTCACATCTGTTGTAGTTGTTATTATTGTCATCTTAGAACAATGACAATAATGGGTTGGAAGGATTCTTTAGCTTTTAAATATTTATTTATTTATTCCCTTGTTGTTTTCTTGTTGTTGTTACTGATGTCGTCGTTGTTGGACAGGACAGATAGAAATGGAGAGAGGAGGGGAAGACGGTGGGGGGGAAGAGAAAGATAGACACCTGCAGACCTGTATCACAGCTTGTGAAGAGACTTCCCTGCAGGTGGGGAGCTGGACATTGGAACCAGGATCCTTAGGCTGGTCCTTGAGCTTTGCGCCACCTGCGCTTAACCCGCTGCGCTTCCACCCAGCTGCTGGAAAGATTCTTAGGAACTCAAATGTCAGTGACACAAAGGCTTTGAAAAGGAAAGTATTCTGTGCAGACTTAAGTTGAATCAGATATGCGTATAGAAATGGATTGAAGCTCCCTTCAATTGAAACTAGAGCATCATGTAAAGAAATTTAGAGGGGGTTGGGCAGTAGTGCAGTCTTTAGAGGAGGTCAGGCGGTAGTGCAGTATAGAGGGGGTCGGCCAACAGTGCAGTGGTTAAGAGAACATGGCGTGAAGCGCAAGGAACTGCGTAGGGATCCTGGCTCAAGTCCCAGGTTCCCACCTGTAAGGGGTGGGGGGTCACTTTACAGACAGTGAAGCAGGTCTGAAAGTGTCTTTCTCTCCACCTCTCTGTCTTTCCAGCCTCTCTCCATTTCTCTCTGTCCTATCCAGAAGCAATGGCAACAATAACAATAATGGCATCAACAAGAACAAGAAGGCAACAAAAATGGAAAAAAAGTGGCCTCCAGCACCACAAATAACCCTGGAGGCAAAAAAAAAAAAAAAAAAAAAGAAAGAGAAATTTATAAAATGTATTTTGCTTTTGTTATATTTTTGAACCATTTGATTCACTATTGACATATTCCAATCTGTTTTACATTATTATTTTTTTGTTATTACCAGGAACTCACCACTCCAGACCTTTTTTTTTTTTCAGAAAGAAATTGGCAGAATCAGAGGGAAAGAGAGAAAGACACTGTAACACCAAAGCTTCTTCCTGTCTGGTGGGGCAAGTATAAAAACTGGGTCAGATATATGACAAAGCTGGCATACTAACCAGTTTAGCTATCTTCCCAGCTTAAAATGTATTTTCACTCTTAATATGAAGGCTTACTTATACGGTTGACAGCCTTTGCTGACCACATTAGTAACCAAGCACCAACTGACCTGATGAAGCTGTAATTGAGTTAGTGCAATTCTCAGACTGAGTGATTGTGTGTCTTCTAGTGATCTTGTTGTTACCTTGGAAAACACAAACATATTACAGATAATAAATACTGTTGTAACTTTTCCAAAGAATAGAAATTGAATCTTTTACAATGCATGGTTCATCTTCATCAAAAAAATAGGCTATAAAATATTCCTTCTTGATATGCCATGAATCTGTCAACTTGGGTAAGTACAAAAGTAGATTTTATCTTTTCCTCCTCAGTAGTGAAATCTCTGGCAAACGCTAGAAGAAGAAGTGAAATCTCTGTTTTATGACTCCACATCAGTAAAATGATATTCTATATTATATCAAATCTAAATACTTCCAAAATAGATGTTTACATAATGATTTATTGCTTGCAAAACATTTGCACAAGCAGTGTTCCACCCAGAGGCAGCAAGCTGTAGAATTACAAGATTAAAAAACATTTTCTTGGGAAATTTTGAAAGGAAATAATTCTTTTAAATGCTTTATCAACATTTCATCTCTTCTGATGTTACATCTCCTAATTCGAAAGTTTTAGCTTTAAGGTAAAGTTTGTTTGTTTGTTTGTTTATTTATTTATTTATTTCAGAGCTGGGGCCTTGCACATACGCAATTTCACTACAAGAGCTGCTTTATTTTTTCACTCATATAGAGAGACAGAAGGAGAGAGACAGAGAAACGAAGAGAGACAACACAGAACAGGAAGTTCCAGATAAATGAACACCTCCTATGTGATTATGAGACTTGAATTTGAGCCACAAACAAGACAAGGCATGCCCCCTTCTTGGTGAGCCTTGTCTCTCAATCCTTGAAGTTTATTTAATTTATTTATTGTCCATCGAAGTTACTGTTGGGTATCCATGATCCCACCGCTTCTGGTGAGGGACAGATAAAAAGAGAGAGAGAGAAGAGGGGAGGGTAAAGGAGGGGAGGAGAGGGGAGGAGAGGGGAGGGAGAAGAGGAGAGGAGAGAGAAGAGGAGAGGAGGGGAGGGGAGGGGAGGGGAGAGGAGAGGAGAGGAGAGGAGAGGAGAGGAGAGGAGAGGAGAGGAGAGGAGAGGAGAGGAGAGGGGAGGAGAGGGTGATGGCTGTGGGCTCAAACCTGGGTCCTCACACATGGTAGAGTGTAACTCTACGGTATGATATATTTCTCAACCACCTGTTTTTCCTTTTCTTTTTTCTTGCAGGCTTATCGCTGGGGCTTGGTGCCTACACTATGAATTCACTGCTCCTGGCAGCCATCTTTTTTTCCATTGTTGTTGTTACTGTTGGTGGTGGTGGATAGGACAGAGAGAAATCAAGAGAGGAGAGGAAGGCAGAGAAGGGGATAGGAAAATACCCGCAGACCTGCTTCACTGCTTATGAAGCAACCCGCCCCCTCCCCACACACAGGTGGGGAGCTGGGGACTTATTTTTTGGTTTTATTTTGTATATTTAGAAGGATAGAAAAGCTTTGGGGCAATTTTTAGAGATGAAAAACTAAGAATTTTCTTAAAACTACTTTTCTGCTTTTTTTAAAGATGAATTTTAGAGGGTACATATTTAGGGTGTATTTCTCCTAAAATTAGGCCTGTAATCTTTTGTTTTTAAGTATTGAATTCTTCCCTTAGATAGACAGACAGACAGACACATACACAATGTGATTGCTATTGTAGAGGGGAATATTATATTAACCATTCATATTAATTTAGCCTGTCTTAAGGAATTGGTTTTTTATAGTTCCCTTCAACCTTGCTTACAAGTGCTTGATAGATCCTACCACCTCGGATCATCACTGAATTCTCTCTCCTTTTCTACTTACCAGCTGCTCTCCAGCAGAGTATCCTCATCTAGAGAATGTCCTTTATTGTTCTATGCTCCTTGGGAGTTAGGAAGAAAATACCTTCTGGTGTTTAAGCAAGTGAGCTTTCTTGAGGGTTATATGTAGAAAGATTTTACAAAAGAGATATCTATTCAAAGTGAAATTTTCACTTTCACACACTCACAAAAAAAATGGGAGAAAATCAAGATGGAGACTCTCAGACAATTATCTTAATAAAGATACGTAATTCAGCATATTGCTCTTGTTTTATTTTTAATTACAATGAGTTACAAGGTTAGTCTGCTTGTTGGTTGCATTTTAATTATTCTTTCAGTGTTTTATTTCTGTGTTATGATCCCTTTAAAGGCATAAGGAAATAGACATTTAATTAACTAGATGCCACTCAATAAATCTTAAGTGTTATTTTCTCTGGGTCTGAAAAGCAAATCCAAGCCAATGAAAAACAACCTCAGTGTTAAGCTTATTAATTTGACATGGTTGAGAATCTCTATAGTAATGATATTCTTTAAAGTAAAATTGAGAACGTGGGATAGACTCTACCACTTCAGGAAGACTGGTCCTGAAATGAGTGCAGCCTAGAATATTCCCAGCTGTGATCTATGAGCATAGATTGTAAACTATGAACTTAGATTGATAGTGACTCAGGTTACACAGGCTCCTATGCTACATGTGAATATATATATATGGGCCCTGCATCAGATTAGTGAGGTAAACAGTTAATTATATTTAAATACTTTCTTCAAGTTTGTGAGCTACTCTCTGCTCTAATACAGCTTTCTAATCCTATTCTCAACTCTGATGCCATCTTCCCAGACAACATTTCACCTGAATGCTAGCTTTCAAGCCTAGACAAAAATTACTGATGTCATGGGCCCCTAGGAACAAACCAAAAATAGACATCCTAACTTCTTTCCACCCTAGGATCCCTAATTTCATATGCTCTATTCCCATTTTTTTGGAGGGATTCCTGTTCATTAATCATTTTGTCCTGTTTTATATCTTACTGTCTTTCAGCCACCAAGTGTTAGATGCCATAATGGTTCCATCCTAACTTCTCTGGGCAGATGACCTTACCAATGTCTCCTGGAACCTCACCTCTCCAGAATCCTACTTTACTAGGGAAGGACAGAAACAGCCTAGGGGTATGGATAGACCTGCTAATGTCCATGTCCAGTGGAGAAGCAGTTATAGAAGCCAGAACTCCCACCTTATGCACTTAAAAAATAATTTGGTCCATGCTCCCAGAGTGGTATAAATGATAGGGGGAAGATGGCCAGAGGGCTCTGAACTCCAATTTCATCAGGATCCAGAAAGGGAAAAGAAAAAAAGTGAAAGACATTTGGAAATGGTGATAGGTGCAGGTGTGACTTAGAAAGGAACAGAAGGCATGGCCATAAAAAAGGGGCAAATAAATATATAGATAGTCATAGAAATAATAGTCAATTCACATCTGTGACCTTGGGAGAGCTACTGAAGTTTCTAGTGGAGGGAGTAGGGATACAGAATTCTGGTGGTAGGAACTATGTGAAATTATAAATTATACCTCTGTTATCCCTTAATTTTGTAAATAAACATGAAATCACTAAAAAAAAAAACTTTCCACAACTACTGGTGAATCATAATGTTGTCTATCATTCTATATGTTTACTTACTGATTCATTAGCTTCAGTTTGTTCCTGTATTACCCCTTTCTTTGAATGAAGGAGGCTAAATACAGAGAAAGTCTGAGCAAGTACAGAAAGTTGAAAGATCTCAGGCATATTAGATTTAATCAATGGTTATTTCCTCTTTCAAAGTAGAACTGTGCTTCTTGTTCACCTCTTCTCCAAGGATACCTGCTCTCTTCCCCAGTCTAGAAGCTATGTCTTGGCTTTTTTTTTGGGGGGGGTTTACACATTTTTTTTGTATGAGCTTCATATTTGTTTACAAAATTACAAGATAACAGGGGTATAATTCCACACTGTTCCCACCACCAGAGTTTTGTGTCCTCATTCCTCCATTGAAAACTTCAGTGGTTCTCCCAACATCACAGATAAGGGTTCAGTATTTCTTTTTCCTTTCCTTTCCTTTCCTTTCCTTTCCTTTCCTTTCCTTTCCTTTCCTTTCCTTTCCTTTCCTTTCCTTTCCTTTCCTTTCCTTTCCTTTCCTTCCCTTCCCTTCCCTCCCCTCCCCTCCCCTCCCCTCCCCTCCCCTCCCCTCCCCTCCCCTCTCCTCCCTCCCCTCCCCTCCCCTCTCCTCCCTCCCCTCCCCTCCCCTCCCCTCCCCTTCTCCCCTCCCCTCCCCTCCCCTCACCTCCCCTCCCCTCCCCTTCCCTTCCCTTCCCTCCCCTCCCCTCCTCTCCCTTCTCCTCCCCTCCCCTCTCCTCTCCTTCTTTCCTTCCCTCCCTCCTTCTTCTTTCTTTCTTTCTTTCTTTCTTTCTTTCTTTCTTTCTTTCTTTCTTTCTTTCTTTCTTTGTTGCTGAGGACTTATTCTGATGCAGTCTCCACCCCCAGGTTTTTCTATGCCCTGCTAAATCCTAGAGTGCCCCCTTTCAACCAATCCTGGCTCCGCCCCCAGGTTTTTCTATGCCCCACTAAATCCTAGAGTGCCCCCTTTCAAGCAATCCTGGCCCTACACGTCACTCCTGGTTGTAGCCCAATAAAAGCCCCCTCACCCCTCCCCTCTCTCTCTCTGGGCTCTCGGCTCTCCCTCTCTGAAGTCTCGCTCCCTGCTCTCCCCCCGTGGTCGGCCATTGCCAGCTGGCTCCACGTGGTCTGAACCAAACCTCTCCCCCCCATCCTATAATAAAGATCTGTGTACCCCTTTGCTCTGGACATCCGCTTTCTTCTCCGTGGTGCAGCCCGACACCAGACCACCTCAACAACATTTCTTCCTTTCCTTCCTTCTCTCTCTTTCTCCTTCCTTTCTTCATCCTATCTATCATCTATCTATCTATCTAACTATCTATCATCTATCCAATCTATAATATATCTATATTTTTGCCCATTTTTTCCTGTGGTCCTGTATTATGTTTCTTTCTAAGTCACACCTACACTTATGACTACTTCCAAATATCTTTCATTTTATACTCTTCTCTCTCTGGGTCCTGATGAAATTGGAGTTCAGAGCTCTCTGTCCATCTTCCCCTAACATTTGTTCCCCTCTGCAAGTATGGAAAAAAAACTTTTTGTGTTGCAGAAAGCAGGAGCACTGGCTTCTGTAATTGATTCCCTATATTAGCAGGTCTATCTACACTCCAGCCTATATCTATATTTCCCTAATGGGATAGGGCTCTGGAGAGGTGCTATGGTAAGTACTGATTTTTAAAAAATGTTTCATTTGGGGCCAGGCAATAGCACACCTAGTTGAGTAAACATGTTACAGTTTCACAAGGACCTAGGTTCAAGTCCCTGGTTTCCCACCTGCGGAGGGTGAGAGGAGCTTCACAAGCGAAGAAGCATTACTGCAGGTATCTTTCTCCCTTTCTATCTCTCCATTTGCTCATGATCTATCTCTATACAATAAATAAATAAATGTTAAAAATATTTTAATCATTTATTTTAATGAGGGGGATACAGAGAGAAAGACCAGAGCACTTTTCAGCTCTGGCATACAGTGGTTCCAGTGATTCAACTTGGAACCCTTGAAACCTCTGGCATTAAAATTTTTTGAATAATAATTACGCTGCCTCTCCCACCTCAATCTCGATATATATATTTTTAAAAAGTCAATTATACTCAGCCTACGGTCTATGCATCAAAAAGTTTGAGACATTCAATCCATTTTCCCCTCTCATATTAATTAAATAGTTATTTGTCAGAGAGGCTGAGTATATGTTCAATCTAAGCACTTAAGACTTCAAATTGGTAATCAGATTGAATTTTAACAGTGGGTTCAGATTGCTAATACATTTCTAATAATGACTTGTTCTTTGAAATGTTGACTCTCCTAAAAGCTTAGACCAGGGAGAACAGAAGTAACTGGTGGCTTTACTTTATAAAATACAGCTATATGTAAATAGCATAAAAAGGTCATAAATTATGGTGAGGTCTTGTATGATACAGCAAATCCTAACAATGGGATTTTCAAAGTTTACCCAATTGCCAAATAATTTGGTTATAACAATAACTATCTATTGCCTTCTTAAACCCTAAGGCAGCAGGAACTTTCCCCTTCCTCTATAAAGCCTGGAACCTCTAGGGTGGGGCTCACTTTCCAGCATGCTTCTCTCTCTCTCTTTTTTTAAAATTTTATTTAACAAAGGAGACATTAACAAAAACAAAACCGTAGGATAGGAGGGTACAACTCCACACAATTCCCACCACCTGATCTCCATATCCCATCTTCTCCCCTGATAGCTTTCCCATTCTCTATCCCTCTGAGAGTATAGACCCAGGGCAGTTGTGGGTTGCAGAGGGTGGAAGGTCTGGCTTCTGTAATTGCTTCCCCGATGAACATGGGTGTTGACTGGTTAATCCATACTACCAGTCTGCCTCTCTCTTTCTCTAGTAGGGTGGGCCTCTGGGGAAGTGGGGCTCCAGGACACATTGGTGGGGTCTTCAGTCCAGGGAAGTCTGGTTGGCATCATGCTGGCATCTGGAACCTGGTGGCTGAAAAGAGAGTTGGCATACAAAACCAAACAAATTGTTGAACAGTCATGGATCTAAAGGCTGGAATAGTGCAGATGAAGTGTTGGGGGGCATTCCCTGCAGGCTCTTGTGTACTTCTGCTTTCCGGTATGTATTTTTCCCTGGTTTATGGACACGTGTGAACATATGCTCTAACTCAGGGGACTTGGTCTATATCTAGGTTTGGGGACTTTATTGGGGAGTGGACCACCTGGAATGGAATTAGAGAATACTATGAAAGGAAAGGTCTCACTGGAGTGATGAAGCTAAAGGGTTGCATTCTACACCTGTAGTCTCTGGACACAGTCTGAAGTGAAGCATGCTGGGGTGGCACTTGTTGTGTTGATTAGGTTGCGATCCGTGGATGCAATATTATTTGATATGAATTGAGAGAAGCACAGCATGCTTCTCTTAAGACATACCAACGGATACTGCATCTGCTGATCCCAGCCTAATCAATGCAACCAGTACCATCTCAGCAAACTTTACTTTGGTCTGTGTCCAGAGACATCAGGCGTGGAATATCAAATCTTCAGCTTCATTACTCTGGTGAGATAGTCCCTAGCTCATAGGACCCCTTAATTCCATATTGAGTAGCACATTTCTTAACAAAACCTCAAAACCTAGATATAGACCAGGGTCCATGAAATATGTACATATATAATTGTACATATACCCATAAGTTAGGGGGAAATATATTCCTTAAAGCAAAAGTGTACAATAATTTTCAGTGAGTCAAAAAATGATGCAAGAAAGTAGAAAGAACTAAAAAGACACCTTAAAGTACCTAATGAAATAGTTTCTACTTGAACATAGATACCCTCTTTACTTACCTCCTATTACATGCCCCCCAATCAATAACCTTGTCAGACAAAGTAAAGACTATAAAAGCTGAATAACGGCCAGAGACTGATATACTTTAATGGTGACTCTTTTGTCACAACCAGGACATCCCATTACCTGGGGCCCTAACAGGGAGCACTGGGGTTCCCACACAGACATGATGGGCCTAGACCACTAACATATTCCTCTCACCACTGTCAGTGGTCATCTCCATCAGGAACAACATAATGGACCCCCTTTGTGGGCCCCTGTCAGACCGTGCCCTCAATGTGGATCAATAATGGTAGGGAATGTTCCATTCTCCATAGGAACGTTGGACAACATACTCTATCTGCTGCCTGAGGAAGATGGGTCCTGAAATTAGTGCAGCCTGGAATATTCCTAGTCATGAACCCAGAATGTGAGCTCAGACCTACAAGGATGAAGAAGTTACATAGGCTCTTATGCTGAATATGGGCCCCAGATCAACAATATATATATATTATATATTATAGTCAACAATATTTCTACAATTTCCCAATATTTGGGAGCTACTTTCTTTCCTGATCCAGCTTTATACTCCTATTTCCAAGTATGACACCATCTCCCCAAATGATAACTTTGGTCCACCTACATATTAGATGTCAGGAGAAGGCAAAAACTAGTGAATTCATGGGCCCCCTGGAATATACCTAAAACAGACCTACTAGCTTTTTCCAAAATGGATACCCCAATCTTCATCTGCAATATTCTTGCCTTTATGTTCATGATTAATCAACAATTTGTTCTGCATTATATCTTAAATTTTTTTCAGCCACCAGGTTCCAGATGATACCATGATACCAATTCATCTTCCTTGGGCAGAAGACCCCACCATGTGTCTTAGAGCCCTGACTCCCCAGATCCCTGCCCTACTAGAGAAATAGAGAGAGAGGCTGGGAGTATGGATCAACTTGCCAATGCCCATGTTCAGTGGGGAAGCAATTACAGAAGCCAGACCTTCCACCTTCTGCACCCCACAGTGATTCTGGGTACATACTCCCAGAGGGATAAATAGGAAAGCTACTAAGGGATGGGACTGGATATGGAGCTCTAGGCGTGGGCATCGTGTGGAAGTGTACCCCTCTTATCCTATAGTCTTGTCAATGTTTCCTTTTTTAAAATAGAAAGTCAATTATAGACTAATTGATGATTTCAATGAATTGGTTTATAAATGTGGATGATACAAAACTGATAAAAAATTGACTGAGGGCTTCTGAGATTTTTTTCTCTACCTCACTGTTAAAAATAGATAAAAAGATCTGAGGATGCTAATTTTGAAGAAGGAGGTATGACAGTGGATGCCTGAACCATGTGATGGAGAGAGCACTTTGGCACATGTTTTGCAGAGATGTGGTATTTTACCCCTCTGAGACTGCTGTTGTAAAACGGTATTTTCTCTACAAAATTTAAATTAAAATATAGATAAGAAATAGGATAAAAAATAGGATACTTGACACTGAAACAGACTTCTTGAGATAAGGAGGCCTATGTATGTGTCAGCATAAGAGAAGAGTGAGCTTACTGGGGATATGTGGATGGTCTAGCAGAAACCAAAAAGATTTTACTTGAAATGTTTTTCAGTAATTTACTCATAACAAGCATTATTTTATTAGAGATGTTTAATAGCAAAATTAAGTAAAAGACTAAGATTTCCTCCACATATGCATGACTTTCATTATTACCTCCCTACAGAGTAGTAGTTCATTTGTGATGATTGACAAATGTACACTGACGCATCATTATTGTCTAGAAACCATAGTTTATTATAGGGTTCACTGATTGTATTGTATATTCATTGAGGTTGGACACATGTATAATGACATATAATCATCACTGTGATGCCATTAACAGAATAATTTCGCTGTTTTAATAAATCTTTGTGTTTCACTTACTCATTATTCCTGTACAGATCTTCTCCTGGTAATTACTGATATTTTCACTCTTTCTATGGTTTTGTCTTTTCCAGAATTTCATATTATCAGAACCATGATATAGCCTTTTCATATTGGTTACCTTTACTTAATAATATGCATTTAAATTTCTTCCATATATTTTCCTAAGTTTTTAATTTATTTCTTTTTAGCATGAGGTAATAGTCCAATCTCTGGGTATATCAGTTCATTAACTCATCTCTTTCTACTTTGTTCTGCTCTTTCAATATTATGTATGTTGTTCTAGATCTCTTAGATGGGTTTCTCTGTGTAAACTTTATAATTAGATTAGGAGTCTCTACAAGGTGATTTGCTGGGATATTCACTGGGATTTTAATTGCTTTACATTTAAAATTAGTTTAAGAAGAACTGACATTTTGACAATATTGAGTCTTTCTGTTCATGAACATTAAGTACTTCTTTTAACAGTTTTTTAAATTTCATCAGATTTTGTATTTTTCCTTAGATATATTTGTAAATGTATTGTTACATTTTTATCAATGTTATTTCATTTGGGGGTGTTAGTGTAATGGTATTCTGTCCTATTTTTTTAAATTTATTGGGGAATTAATGTTTTACATTCTACAATAAATACAATAGTTTGTACATGCATAAAATTTCCCAGTTTTCCATATAACAATACAATCCCCACTAGGTCTTACGTCAGCCTTCTTGAATCTGTATTCTCCTTACCCACCCACCATAGAGTCTTTTACTTTGGTGCAATATGTCAATTCCAGTTCAGGCTATACTTGTGTTTTCTTTTCTGATCTTATTTTTTCAACTTCTGCCTGAGAGTGAGATCATCTCATATTCATCCTTCTGTTCCTGACTTATGTCACATAACATGAATTTTTCAAGGTCCAACCAAGATCAGCTGAAAACGGTGAAGTCACCATTTCTTATAGTTGAGTAGTATTCCAATATATATATATATACCACAACTTGCTCAGCCACTCATTTGTTGTTGGACACCTGGGTTGTTTCCAGGTTTTGGCTATTACAAATTGTGCTGCCAAGAACATATGTGTACACAGATCTTTTTGGTTGGGTGTGTTGGGTTCCTTAGGATCTGTCCCCAGAAGAGGAATTGCAGGATCATAGGGAAGGTCCATTTCTAGCCTTCTGAGAGTTCTCTCGACTGTTTTCCACAGAGGCTGGACGAATTTACATTCCCACCAGCAGTGCAGGAGGGTTCTTTTGACCCCACAACCTCTCCAGCATTTGCTGCTGTTACTTTTCTGATGTATGACATTCTCACAGGAGTGAAGTGATATCTCATTGTTGTCTTTATTTGCATTTCTCTGACAATCAGAGACTTGTAGCATTTTTTCATTTGTTTCTCAGCCTTGTGCATCTCTTCTGTGGTGAATATTCTATACATGCCCTCTCCCCATTTTTGGATGGGGTTATTTGTTTAGTTGTTGTTCAGATTTGCAAGTTCTTTATATTCTGATTATTAGCCTCTTGTCCGATGTATGGCATGATCTGTGAGGGGTCTCTTGGTTTGGGAAGTATTTTCTTTAGCTGTGCAGGAGCTTTTTGGTTTGATATAGTCCCATAGGTTTATGCTTACCTTATTCTTCTTTGTAATTGGATTTGCTTCATTGAAGATGTCTTTAAAATTTATCCAGAAAAGAGTTCTTCCAATATTTTCCTCTCAGTATCTGATAGTTTCTGGTCTAACATACAAGTCCTTGATCCACTTGGAATTTACTTTTGTATTTGGTGAAATAGAGTGGTTCAGTTTCACTCTTCTGCATATTTTAACCCATTTTATCCAACACCATATGCTGAAGAGACTCTGCATTCCCCAATTAATAATCTGGGCACCTTTGTCAAAGATTAGATGTCCTTAGGTGTGGGGGGCTTACTTTTGTGCTCTCAATTCTATTCCACTGGTCAGTGTGTCTATTCATGTTCCAGTACCAAGCAGTTTTGATGACAATGGCCATATAATACAATTTGAGATCTGGGAGTGTGATGCATCCAGTTCTGTTCTTTCTTCTCAAGATTGTTTAGGCAATTCTAGGTCTTTTCTGGTTCCAGATAAACATTTGTAACATTTGTTCTATTCTCCTAAAAAAAAAGTGGTTGGGATCTTAATGGGGATAGCATTAAATTTGTATATGGCTCTGGGTAGTATATTCATTTTGGTGATGTTAATTCTTCCAACCCATGAACATTGAATAATTTTTCTACTTCTTTGTGTCTTTTTCAATTTCCTTGAGTAGTGACTTTTAATTTTCAATATACAAGTCTTTCAATTCTTTGGTTAGGTTTATTCCTAGATATTTTATTGTTTTTGTTGCTATAGTAAAAGGAATTGATTTCTGGATTTCAGCTTCTTCTATGTTAGTGTTTGTATAGAGGAATGCCACTGACTTTTGAATGTTAATTCTGTAGCCTGACACCTTACTGTATTGCCTGATGACATCCAAAAGATAATTTCTGGATTCCTTAGGTTTTTCCATGTATACTATCATGTTATCTGCAAATAGTGGGAATTTGACTTCTTCTCTTCCAGTCTGTATGCCTTTAATTCCTTGCTCCTGCCTGATTGCTATGGCAAGTGCTTCCAACACTATGCTGAATAGTAATGGTGATAGTGGGCATTCCTGTCTAGTACCTGATCTGAGGGGAAATGCTTTCAGTTTTTCACCATTGACTATGATGTTGGTTGTAGGTTTGCTCCACTACCTTGAGGAATTTTCCATCTATTCCCATTTTTTGTAGTGTTCTGGTCATAAAGGGATGTTGTATTTTGTCAAAGGCTTTCTCTGCATCTAGTGATATGACCATGTGGTTATTGGTCTTGCTTTTATTGATGTGGTGGATCATGTTGATTGATTTACATATATTTAACCAACCTTGCATGCCTGGGATAAATCCCACTTGGTCATGATGAACAATCTTTTTAATACAGTGCTGTATCTGGTTGGCTAGAATTTTGTTCAATATTTTAGCATCTATTTTCATCAGAGATACTGATCTGTAGTTTATTTTTTGGTTGTGTCCCTTTCTGCTTTTGTTATCAGAGTGATGTTGGCTTCACAGAAGCTTTAATAGAGTATTCCAGTGTCATCAATCTTCTGGAAGACATTTAGGAGTAGAGGTATTAGTTCTTCCTTGAAGGTTTTGTAGAATTCATTTGTAAAACCTTCTGGTCCAGTACTTTTATTTTGGGGAAGATTTTTGATAAGTGTTTCAATTTCATTGGCTGTGGTGGGCCTGTTCATGTTATCTACTTCCTCTTTACTTAGTTTTGGAAGTGCGTAGGTATCTAGGAAATTGTCCATTTTTTCCTGGTTCTCTAACTTGGTGGCATATAGTTGTTCATAGAAGCCTCGCATAATATGTTGAATTTCTGTTGTGTCTGTTGTGATATCTCCTCTTTCATTTACAATGTGATTTATTTGGGTCTTCTCTCTTTTTTGTTTTGTGAGTCTGGTTAAAGGTTTGTTGATTTTATTCACTCTTTTGAAGAACCAACATTTACTTTCATAGATCTTTTGTATGGTTTTCTTATATTCAATGTTATTGATTTCTGCCCTAACTTTAGTGATTTCTGTCCTTCTGGTTGCTTTCGGGTTCCTTTGTTCTTCTTCTAGGTCTTTTTTTAAAAAATTATTTATTTAATTTCCATTTTGTTCCCCTTGTTGTTTTATTGTTGTAGTTATCATTGTTGTTGTATTGATGTCATCATTGTTGGATAGGACAGAGAGAAATGGAGAGAGGAGGGGAAGACAGAGAGGGGGAGAGAAAGACAGATACCTGCAGACCTGCTTCACCACTTGTGAAGCAATTCCCCTGTAGGTGGGCAGCTGGGGTTCTTCTAGGTTTAAGATGTGCAATCAGGCTGTTTATTTGTGCTTTTTCTTGTTTCCTAATCTGTGCTTCTGTGGCTATGAACTTTCCTCTCAGTACTGCCTTAGCTGTCCCCGAAATATTTTGATAGTTTGTGTCTTCATTTTCATCGAACTCTCGAAACATTTTGATTTTTTCCTTTAGTTCCTCTTGTACCCAGTAGTTGTTAAGGAGTGTACTGTTGAGCTTCCACATTTTGGGACTATTACTAATCTTTTGTTGATTGTTAAGTTAACACTTAACAATCCACTGTGGTCTGAGAAGATGTCAATTCCACTGTGGTCTGAGAAGATGCTTGGGATGATTTCAATGCTCTTGAATTTGTTGATGCTGTCTTTGTGGCCTAATATATGGTCTATCCTTGAGAATGCCCCATGTGGACTTGAGTAATATATGTATTCCAGTTTCTTGGAATGAATGACTCTGAGTATGTCCAATAGTTCTAGTTTATCTATCTTCTCATTTAGCTCCCTTATGTCTTTATTGATTTTTCTATCAAGATGATCTGTCAAGTTGAGAGAGTGGGTGTTAAAGTCCCCTACTATGACTGTGATGCTATTAATATATTTCTGTAGCTCTTTCAGTAGATGTTTGATGTATTTAGATGGCTTCTCATTGGGTGCATAGATGTTAATAATTGTTAAGTCCTCTTGATTGACTGATCCTCTGTGCATTAAGTAGTGTCCATTCCTTCCTTTTTTAATCTTATCTATTTTAAAGTCTATTGTGGCAGATATGAGAATAGTTGTTCCTGCCCCTTTTTTTGTGGGCCATGGGCCTGTATCATAGTTTTCCATCCTTTCATTTTGAGTATGTGTTTGTCTTGTTGAGTTAGGTGGGTTTCCTGTAGACAACATATTGTTGGGTTGTGTTATCTGCTCCATCTTCCTACTCTGTGTCTTTTAATAGGTGAATTCAGACCATTGACATTTATTAATATCAAAGATTAAAGATATTTTAACGCCATTCTTGTAGAGTTTTAGAGTGTTCTGATAGATGGCCTATTTATGGTGGTCTGACTGTTTATAGGAAACCTTTCAGAACTTCTTTCAGGGCAGGCATGGTGATAGTTGATTCCTTTAACAGTTGTTTGTCTGAAGAGGTTTTTATGCCTCCATCTAGTCTTAGATGAAAGCTATTCTCATTGAGTACTCGATAAATATCTTGCCATTCTCCTCTGGCCTGTAGTGTTTGTGTGGAGAAATCTGCTGCTAATCTTAAGGGTTTTCCTCTGTAGGTGACTCTTTGTTTTTCTCTTGTAGCCTTCATGATCCTTTCTTTATCATTATTCCTTTCCATTCTAAATATGATGTGTCTTGATGTCTTTAAGTCTGGGTTAATTATTTTAGGGACCCTCTGGGCTTCTTGAACCTTTATGTCTTTGATGTTGTCTAGACTAGAGAAGTTTTCAGCTATTATGGCCTGAAGAATGCTTTCTTCCTCTCCCTCTCTTTCTTCCTCTGGTAAGCCAATAATGTGCATATTGTTTCTTTTGAAGTCATCCCATAGGTCTCTGTTCTTGTTTTCAGTATCTCTTAATCTCTTTTTGAGATCTCTTACTTCTTTTTTAGTTGTCTCTAATTCATCATAATTCTGTCTTCAGCCTCATTGATCCTATTCTCTTTCTCCTCTACTGTTTTCTGGAGTTCATCTATGTTGTTACCCTGTTCTGATACTGTTTTAGCTTGTTCAGCTAGTTGTGTTCTTAGCTCAGCTATTTCAGCTGTCAGCTCTCTAATAACCTTGAGATAATTAGTGTTTTCTTCCAGAGTCTCATTTGTTGTTCCTGTATATCTGATGACAATTTTTTCCAACTCTACTCACTCCTGTGATTATTTCCTTAACTAGTGTTTGGATGTTGACCTCATTCATTTGTGCTTCAACCTTTGGGGGGCTTTTAGCTGGACTCTTGTCCTCATTCATTTCTCCAATATTTATTCTTGTTAGTTTAACCATTTTATGTATTATGTTATGAGGTCCCTGTCTCAGTACTTTTCAAATTACTGATCACTACTGCCTGGATTGATTTGTGTCAGTCCAGGTAAGGTAATTAAAGGGTTCACAGTTGTAGAAGTTAGTTGTTTCAATAGTATTTTAGTCCCTGATTTGGAGCTCAGTGGCTTAAAAGCCTCTTTTGTGCTTTTTCTTCCCTGTAGGCTATAGGGGGCTGAGGGCTTTTCAACTATAAGTAGGCTTCTTAGCTTAATCACTGACTCCTGACCAAGAGATAAAGCAGGGTGTGGGAGAGATAATCAAGTGGTTATGCAAATAGACTTTCACAGCCCCACTGCTTTGCGACCAATATATAGGTCTTCTCCTGAGTTTCCTGGTCAGTTCTCTGTCCCTTGGTGTCAGCACATAGCCTCCCTGCCACTGCTCCAGATTCTGATGGCACTAGCAATGGAGATTCAGAGTTGCACCTGTTGAGTCTCAGGGGAGTCCTCTCCTCCCTTCAGCTGTCCCCTTATTGGTGAAACAGACTGGAGGTGGTGTCTCAACTGATAAACTGCTGGACTGTTACCAGCCACTTAATCTCTCCCTAGGCTCCTCTCTGTCCATGAGCCACACGTGTTTGCACTCACCGATGATTTGGTGGGTTCCTGAAGTCATTCTAGTCTTGTCTTGTTTCGGTCCCAGGTGGTCTCCTAGCTTACCCGGGAAAGGAGAGGAGAGGAGAGAAACACATCTGCTGCTGCTTGTAGCCCCACCTCTGGAAGTGATCTCCGTATTGTGTTAATTTAATTTCAGGTTTCAATTGATCGCTGTTGGTATATAGGAAAGCAACTGATTTTCATAATTTCATAATCTAAAATTTTGCTAAAATAACTTATTTGTTCCAAGAGGGATTTTTATTTATTTCTTATTTTCTATAAACACAAGAGTGCTATGAACAAACAACTTTTTTCTTCCTTTCCCACCTATATACGCTTTGTTTCCTTCTATTATTTACATTATATAGGACTTCCAGTGTAATACTGAAAGAAATACTGAGAGGTCATCCTTTCATTACTTTTTTTTTGGAAAAACTTTCTTTTTTTCACATTTATTTATTTATTTACTATCAGATAAAGACAGAGGGAAATTGAGGGGTCAGGTGGTAATACACCTAGTTGAGCACACATTACCGTGCCCAAGGATCCAGATTTGAGCTCTGGTCCCCACCTGCAGGGGGAAAGCTTCCTGAGAGGTGAAGCAGGATGCAGGTCTCTCTCTCTCTCTCTCTCTCCTACTTTCTCTCAATTTCTGGCTGTCTCTATCCAATAAATAAATAAAGATAATAAAAAGTTTAAGAGTGAAATTGAGGGGGGGAGGAGGAGATAGAGAAGAAAGACACCTGCAGTCCTGCTTCACTACTTGTGAAGCTTTCCTCCTGCAGGTGGGGACCAGGGGCTTGAATCTGGGTCCTTGTGCACTGTAATGTGAATGCTTAACCAGGAGAGCCACTAACTGACCCCACATTATTTCCAATTTTAATAAGAATCTTTCAATTTTTTTATCAAATAATACAGTGTTTTCTGTAGGTATTACTATTATTTTTGTTTTATATTAAGATTAAGAAGTTGTTCTTTATTATTAGCTTACTGAGAATTTCCATGATAAATGGGTGTTGAATTTTGTCAAATGCTTTTTTCTGTACCTGTTGATTTGACCATATGAGTTTTCATCTTGGATTTTATGATGCATAAATTGATTTTATGTTAACATTAGTGATTTAGTAATGGTTTACAAGATTATAAGGTTATAGGGATACAGCTCTATACTGTGTCCACCATGAAAGTTCTTTGATGTACCTCTTCTCTCAAAAGATAACTACCATCATTCTTACAAAGTCTTATAGACAATTTGACTACTTTTTTTTGTAAGTGTGTGTATTTAAATTCTCTATAGTCCACATATGAGTGAAAACATCTGGTAGCTTCTCTCACCCCCTTACTGATCTTGCCAAGTATAATTTTCTCAAGTTTCATCCATTTTGTCCTGAAGGGCACAATATAATTATTTCAAATTGCAGAATACTATTCCACTGAACATATGTCCCATAATTTTATAAATTTCAGTGGGGATGTAAACTGCTTCCACTCCTTGGCTATTGTGAATAATGCAACTATGAACATAGAGGTGCATATTTCCCTTTAGTATCGTCAGTTTTTGAGAGTTGAACCAATCTTACACACTGATACAAACTGTGCTTAGGCATGATGCATAAGTCTTTATGTACATTCATTACTGTGTTCAATTTACTGATACTTTGCTAAAGATATGCATCTATATTTATGAGCAATAACTGCTATTTTTACTATTTTACTATAATGTCTTTGCCTGATTTTGGTATTAGAGTACAAATGGTCCCATAGATATAATTAAGAAGTATTCTCTATGCCTACTTCTAAAGCAATTGTAAAAAATTAATATAATTTCTTCCTAAAATGCTCAGGTTAAGGAAGAATTCACTAGGAAGCTTATCTGGACTAGATGCTTTCTACTTTGGAAGATTCTTTTTTTTTTTTTTTTTAGTACTTGGAAGATTTGTTTTTTAATAGTTGGAGATTCTTAATGATTAAATCAGTTTATTTAATAAATATAGTTGTACTCAAAGTGTGTATTTGAGAACCTGCCTTTTGATGGTATTGTTAAATTACTGGACTCTCCATCCATAGCAGTGTTTTACTTCCAGACATTTATTTATGAGGGGTATTAAAAGTTCTTGTTTTATGAACCTCTTTTGGATGAGTTTTCTCTAACTTGCAGATAAACCACTGTAGGTACAAATCTTAACTCTTCCCACTCATCTGTGCCTCCTTCCCCTCTGCCTGCAGTCTTTTTTTTTAATTTATAAAAAGGAAACACTGACAAAACCATGGGATAAAAGGGGTACAACTCCACACAATTCCCACCACCCAGAACTTCATATCGCCTCCCCTCCCCTGATAGCTTTCCTATTCTTCAACCCACTGAGAGTATGGACCCAAGGTCATTGTGGGATGCAGAAGGTGGAAGGTTTGGCTTCTGTAATTGCTTCCCCACTGAACATGGGTGTTGACAGGTCGATCTATACTCCCAGCCTGCCTCTCTCTTTCCCTAGTGGGGCAGAGCTCTGGGGAAGTGGAGCTCCAGGACACATTGGTGGGGTTGTTTGTCCAGGGAAATCTGGTTGACATCATGCTAGCATCTGGAACCTGGTGGCTGAAAAGAGAGTTAACATATAAAGCTAAACAAGTTGTTGACTAATCATGAACCTAACGGCTGGAATAGTGCAGACGAAGAGTTGGGGGGAGTTCTTCATTCTGTAGATAGCTAGTAGGCATATTTTAGTTATATTCCAAAGGGCCTGTGGCTATACTAGTTTTTTTTTTCCCCTGAGCCTGAAATCTGATATGCAGATGGATCCTAGTTATTGTCTGGGGAGATGATGTCATGGCTGGAAAAAGGACCAGAAAGCTAGATTAGGGAAGAGAGTAGCTCCCAAATATGGGAAAAGGGTATAAATATTGTTGACTGTAAACCCCATCTATTTGATGTAATCAAGGCCATAATTTGCTTAGGAACCTATGTGAGTTCTGCATCCCTGTAGATCTGACCTCACATTCTGTGGTCATCTGTAGGAACAATCAAAGCTGCCCCAATATCAGGACCCATCTTCCTCAGGTGTAGCATAGAGTATGTTGTTCAGCCACCCTTCAGAGGATGGAACATTCTCTACCATTGTTGATCCAAGTTGAGGGTAAGGTCCAGTGGGGGTCCACAAAGGGTCTGTTTTGTTGTTCCTGATATACATGACCAGTAACAATGGAGAGAGTGATATATTAGAGGTCTAGGCCCATCATGTCTGTTTGGGAATCTAAGGACTCCCTGACTAGGGCCCCAGCTGATGGGATCTGCCTGCAGTCTTAACTCATTCTTCTCTTCTTGATGTATTTTCCACCTAAACTACTGTGTTCTGTTTTATTTTTTCCTCTTAAACAGTTTAGAACATAGAATCTTACATTCTACTTAGGGCGACTTTAAAATGTCCTGCAGTGAGACCCACTTCTAAATTTCTACACAAGTACTTTTTAAAGTAGAAATGCAAATTCTAATTCACTAGAGCTAGTGTAGGAATTGAGATTATAAATTCTAAAATGCTCCCAGTAATTATCAATGCTGCTGATCTAAAGGTCACACTAGATAAAAAGAGCACACTTCTATTCTGTAAACCTCATTTGATATTATACCACATCAATCTCACATGTGATTTGACTTTTATGAGTGTATGTTTCATCTTTCCAACTAGATTTCAAACTTTCTGAATACAGGAACAATTCCATCTTCTATTGAATATTTTGGTTCTGTGACTCTTAAATAAGTGATGGGATAAATGAGTGAACAATAAGGAGACAAATTTACTTGCTGCAGCAATATTTTATAAGGATATTATCTCAGATTACTGTTGAATTTGATGGAATGAATTATTTGTTACTTTTATATTGACCATGTATTTCCTGTTTGAATTACGTTTCTACAGGTAACTAAAATTTCAATACAAAATATAGCTATACAATGGCATTGCAGAGTAATGCAAAGTCAAAAGAAGTCACATACAGGGAAGAGGGAAAAAAATGGAAGAATCAGCTGTAATTTGATAATATTTTTACTCTTTTCCCCAGAGGAGGGTTTCCAGGAAGTGTTGTAGGTGGTTATAGATAACAAAAAGAGTTCCACACATAAAATTATTTGTGAAAAAAAATAGAGAATAGAATTCAGAGGAATCAACTACTGGAAAATAAGGAAGAAATCGTGGAGAGGAGAGACACAGAGAAAATTATCTAAAATCATGTGCATAAACTACCTAAACTACCTAAAATCTTGACTTTGTTTGATATTAAATCTACAGGCAGAATCCAAGAAGCTAACTTAATTGTGATTAAAGATGTTGAACTGAGACTTGAGCTACTGCTCACTAGAGAAAAGACAGATCACTTTAACAACTAAAGACTACTTTAACAACAAACATGACACTCTTCAAAGGAACATAACAGAATGTAGATATTACAACTGTTACCATCAGCACGATAGAAGAGCTTTCTTGTTTCCTGTTTCTTAGGTTAGCTAATCACTAATCATAAAGGTAGGGCACAGACAGTCCCACAGTTTAGGGTGGGACTGAAAAACCCATTGGTTGCGTCTCAGAGATTAATACAGATTGCAGTATATGGGACTGCAGATTGAATCTGAGAACACAGTTGGTCGGATTTCCTGACCACCATGGGTCCTGGTGGAAGGGAAAGCAGAAAACATGTGGCAGCATAGCCCCCCAGCCTGGGAGAAGACCATATAAGGGGGCTGGAATGTTCCATCCAGGCCCAGGCTCTGCCAGAAGGATACCAGAGTAATTGCTCTGGACAACACTTTTCCTCTCTAACCTTTCAAGATTCAAAAGCATTGGGCATATCATCCCCCCACCCAAACCAGCTGATTTAACAAACATAAATTTAGACCTTAATACCTATGGAAGTTATAAAAGCTCCAAAGATCACTCAAATCAAAATAAGGTGCCGTGTCAACTGTTGGAAAAGCAAAAGTAGTTCAATTCTGTTACTGGTTTGGACTGTAAAACAAGTAAACTTAAATGAAACAAAATGAAGCAATCAATAATTCTAGGGAAATTTAAAAATAGCAAAATGGACAAACTAAAATAATAAGATATAATGTCTTGAGAATTCAAGGGAATATGTCATCATAAGGACACAGCAACTCTTCAGAATTTTTTAGCGACATGGTAGATGATATTTCCCTATCAAGATAAGTTTGATATTGCTATAATAAGGAAACTCAAAGGGAAAAAATAAAATTAAGAGAAAGCAATATAAAGAACTCAGAAAAATAATCAAGGTGATACAAAAACTTTCAGAAAGACAAATTAATAATCTCAGAAATAAAATGAATAAAAATTAACTAAAGTTTGATATAAATAAATAAAAATTATATGAATAATTCAATAAGCTATATAGCATTTTTTAAAAGCTATGAAAATAATAGATTAAATGGAGAAAAAATAAGGTAGTGTTGATTCAGGTGGAAGAGAGAAAAGATGAAGAAAATTATCAAACTCTATTAGTAAGGATAACACAAATATAATGGATATACAGAATAGGGACAATGAAAATGATAGAAATTATTTAAAGATATCCTAGTGATGAACATTCCAACTCTGGAAAAGGAACCAAAAATACAAATCCATGAGGCTAACAGAATACATTTCTATGGAAATGTTGTATGATATACAATGAAATATTTAAAATGGTTAGGGGAAACTTGTAAAAATAACTTAATTAGACTTCTTAGCAGAAACTATGAAGGCTAAGGGAGCATATAATGTGCTCAAAATACTCAAAAATAAAAACTGTGAGCCATGAATACCATGTCCAGAAAGACTCTTTCAGATATGATGGAGGAATAAAGGCATTCACAGATGAGCAAAGGCCAAATAGGGTGTTTAATATTAGACGTGCTCTACAAGTGGTGTTGAGAAGAGTTCTTCTATTTAGACTGTAAATAAAGAATAGAATTTTCATTAGAAACAATGAACAAGGAAATAAATGGGACCAAAAAGCTGAAGACAATAGCAGTAGCATGTCCTTATATGTTAAAATTCACCACTGATGCAAGTTAAAATTATGTAGCAATTCTATATACAGATAATGAACAGATACAAAAGATAAATCAAGAAAGTAATTCCATATGCAATTACAAAACAAATTAAATACACAATACTTTTTTTTTCTTGCAGATACTTTCTGCATATCGTTGGGGTCTAACATCTGGATACTTGTGCATGATAAAGCATGTACCCTACTAGGTGAGTTATCTTCCAGGTCCTGGCTTATTTGCTTTGAGCAATTTAAATATGTCATTTCACTTTTTTTTTTTTTTTTGCCTCCAGGGTTATTGCTGGGGCTTGGTGCCTGCACTATGAATCCACTGATCCTGGTGGCCATTTTTTCAATGGATAGGACAGAGAGAAATTGAGAGAGGAGGGGGAGGTAGAGAGGGAGATAGAAAGGGAGACCCCTGACGCCTTGTCAAGGCTTGTGAATCAACCTCACTGCAGGTGGGGAGCTGGGGGCTCAAACCAGGTTCCTTGAGCTGGTCCTTGTGCTTTGTACTATATGCGCTTAATCTCTGTGCCACCGCCTGATGCCCTCATTTCACTTTCTTCTGGATTCCTACTTAGTATTAGTAAAACATCTAATGTTATTCTAGCTATGTTCCTCTGACCATAGTGATTTCATCATTACAATTTCCTCCTGTAATTTAGGATCTACTGAAATTTCCTATGGATATTTTTATGTGTGTTTGTTATTATACTTTGGTTCCACTGATTGATTGATTTTAGATAGAGACAGAAGAAGAAACAAATGAAAGAGAGCATGGCTGTGAAGCTTCCGTTCTGTGAGGGGTAGATTGGACTTGTACCTGGGTCACAAAGAAGGCAAAGCTGCATACTATCCAAGGAGAGCTATTCCACTGGCCCTGCTCTTTTTTTTTTTTTCCCTTTTTTTAAAATTTATTTATAAAAAGGAAACATTGACAAAACCGTAGGATAAGAGGGGTACAACTCCACACAATTCCCACCACCAGAACTCTATATCCCATCACCTTCCTTGATAGCTTTCCTATTCTTTAACCCTCTTGGGAGTATGGACCCAAGGTCATTATGGGACACAGAAGGTGGAAGGTCTGGCTTCTATAATTGCTTCCCCACTGAACATGGGTGTTGACAGGTCGATCCATACTCCCACCCTGTTTCTTTCTTTCCCCAGTGAGGCAGGGTCTGGGAAATCTGAGCTCCAGGACACATTGGTGGGGTTGTCTGTCCAGGGAAGTCTGATTGACATCATGCTAGCATCTGGAACCTGGTGGCTTAAAAGAGAGTTAACATATAAAGCCAGACAAATTGTTGACTAATCATGAACCTAAAGGCTAAAGTAGTGCGGATGAAGAGTTGGGGAGGGAGGTTGTCTCTGTTCTGTAGATAGCTAGTAGGCATATTTTAGTTATATTCCAAAGGGCCTGTGGCTATACTAGTTTTTTTTTTTTCCCTGAGCCTGAAATCTGATATGCAGATGGATCCAAGTTATTGTCTGAGGAGATGATGTCATGGCTGGAAAAAGGACCAGAAAGCTGGATCTGGGAAGAGAGAGGCTCCCAAATATGGGAAAGGTATATAAACATTATTGACTGTAAACCCCATCTGTTTGATGTAATCTGGGGCCCATATTCAATTTAGGAGCCTATGTGATCTCTCCTTCCCTGTAGATCTGACCTCACATTCTGTGGTCATCTGTAGGAACATTCCAAACTGCCCCAATATCAGGACCTATCTTCCTCAGGTGTAGCATAGGTCCTGATATTGGGGCAGGACCTATCTTCCTCAGGGTCAACAAAGGGTCTGTTTTGTTGTTCCTGATAAAGATGACCAGTAACAATGGAGAGAGGGATATATTAGAGGCCTAGGCCCATCATGTCTGTTTGGGAATCTCGGAATTCCCTGACTTGGGCCCCAGCTGTTGGGGTGGCCTTCTTCTTCTTCTAGCGTTTGCCCTTCTTCCGTAGCCAGTCAACAGCATCAGGTTGAGCCTGATGTAAAGTTTCGAGACCACCTTTGAATCTGGAGAGGTGGCAGTCGTTGACTATGTGGGTCATAGTCTGTCTGTAGCCGCAGGTGCAGTTCGGGTGATCTCTGGCTCCCCAGCGATGGAACATAGCGGCGCACCGGTCATGGCCTGTTCAGTAGCGATTGAGGAGAGCCCAATCATAATGTGCTAGGTCAAAGCCGGGTTGACGCTTGCAGGGGTCTGTGATGAGGTGTTTGTTCTTGACCTCAGCTGACTGCCAACTCTGTTTCCAAGAGACTGGAACAGAGAAGTTCAGTGTAGGCGTAGGGGACCAGATTGGGTGACGAGATGTCAAGCGTTGAACAGGGTGGGCGAAGATATCCGTGTATATTGGCAGGTCTGGTCTAGCGTAGCTGTGGGAAATGAACTTAGATGATGCCGCATCCCGACGAATATCTGGCGGGGCGATGTTGCTAAGAACTGGCAGCCATGGAACCGGGGTGGAACAGATGGTTCCAGAAATTATCCTCATGGAGGAATATAATTTGGAATCGACCAAGTGGACATGGGGGCTATGGAACCATACTGGGGCACAGTATTCTGCAGGGGAATAGCATAATGCCAGAGATGATGATCGTAGTGTGGAAGCGCTCGCGCCCCATGAGGAGCTGGCCAGTCTTGCAATGATGTGATTCCTCGCACCCACCTTTGCTGCAGTTTTTATGAGATGTTCATGAAATGACAGAGTGCGATCGAGAGTAACGCCAAGATAGACTGGCTGGGCTTCATGCCGGATTCTCGTATCGCCAAGCTGCACATTAATCTCACGTGAGGCCGAGGCATGCTGTAGATGGAAAACAGATGATACCGTTTTTGCAGTGCTAGGGATTAGTCGCCATTTTTTACAGTAATCAGATATCAGAGACATGTCTTTCGTGAGTGTTTCCTCAAGGATGTTGAACTTTGATGCCTGAGTTGCACAGCAGATGTCATCGGCGTAGATGAACTTCCTTGAAGAAGTTTCTGGGAGTTCATTGATGTAAATATTAAATAGCGTAGGAGCCAGAACAGAGCCCTGGGGGAGGCCACTTGAGACAAGTCTCCATCTGCTAGACTTGTCACCCAGATGTACCCGGAATCTTCTGTTTTGGAGAAGAAACGATATAGTGTTGGCCACCCATGGAGGCAGGCATCTTGAGATCTTGACTAGGAGACCATGGTGCCAGACCGTGTCATAGGCTGCTGTGAGATCAACAAAGACAGCATCCATCTTTAAATTCTTTTGGTATCCATTTTCAATGTAAGTTGAGAGGGCCAGGGGTTGTTCGCAGGTAGATCTTCCTGGGCGGAAACCAGCCTGGGTGGGTGATAGGAATTTCTCTGTAAGATGAGAAATACGTGACAGAAGCAGCCTCTCAAGGAGTTTGTAACACACGGAGAGGAGAGAAATTGTCTTTCATTGGTTTCAAAACCGCTATAATCTTCGCACGACGCCAAACTTTGGGCATAGACTCAGATTCCAAGATGTGGGACAGGAATGAAGCGAGCCACTTCTTTGCCGCGGGACCCAGGTTAAGAATGAGTTCTGGGGTGATGTTATCATAGCCAGCAGCTGTTCCCAGTTTAACCCTCCAGTGTCTTCCAGTTCAGACAGTGTAAAGGGAGAGATTTTTGGAGATGGACAAGATAACCGGAAGTGGGATGACCACTCATGGGAAATTTCTCTTTTCCAGACTGGGTCAATCTTAGCACATCCAACTTGAATTAGGTGACTGGCCACTGAGTTTGGAGATATGGGAGGATGGGAGATGGGAGGGGGTTGGCTACCGGCACCCAGTCTGTGAAGAAGCTTCCAGGCCTTCCTACTTGAGTGGGTGAAGTTCAGACTTTCCGTGAGTTGTTGCCAGTGGGCTTGGCGTGCTGCATCCAGGGAGGCAATGATATGGTCAGCCAAATATGGGTCGCCCGACTCATCATACTGCTTTAGTAGTTGCTCGCATTCAGCATCAAGACAAGGCGTATAGTTAGCACGTCTCCCACGAGGAATGGCTTGGGAAGCTGCTTTGAAGATGGCTTGGTGGAAGCGCCTGTAGGAATCTTCAGGGGGGATAGAGTTAATTGGAATTGCAGGAATAGATTTGTTGGTAAGATCACTGAACAGACGCCAGTTTGCTTTCCGAAAGTTCCATCTTAGTTTCTCCGAGCACAGAATCAGTGGGAGCTGGAGACCAATGTGGATGATAGCTGGGCGGTGATGACTGTGCGGGAAGATCTTGAGAACTTGTCTTGTAGCGGGAAAGGCTTGGCCGTTGACTGTGCTAATTCAGCACAGGTCGGGTGACGAGTCTTTATTCCATCTAGCACTGTGAAAAGAGCCTGGCTGTTTGGGATCGTATAATAAGGAGAGGTCATTCGCTGAAGCCCAGTCGGCTAAGATAGAGCCATCAGCACGAGTGGAGGAATATCCCCAGTATTGGTGATGACTATTAAAGTCTCCAACGTAAACGACTGGGTGATTCGGGCTAGGCAGGACCTCATTATCCCATGAAGCACTGGGTGGCTTATATACGTTGACGAGCTGAATAGTTCCAATAGTAATGGAGTCGTAGAAGGTCGAAGAGGCCGTATGGTAAATGTCCGCAAGACACGATTTGGCGTAGATGGCTCGGCCATGTTTAGGATGGAGATTATAGCATATTAAATCGAATCCACTGATGGTGAATCGAGCCTGATAGTGACTATAAAAAGTCATCATTAAAGTATGCCAGTCTCTTGTCCTTATTCAGCTTTTGTGGTCCTTGCTTTGATAAGAATAGCTTTGGAGTAACTGAGTGAAGTATAATAGGAAATAAGTGAGGAGGGTGTCTAAGTCTAAGTAGACACTATTTCATATGAACTTCATACTGACTCACTACAGACTATTGTGTGCTTTTGCTTTCAGGTATATATATTTGCCCTAATTTATGGCTACATGTCAGCATATGCCCTATCTCATGGAACCTGGTCTATATCTAGGTTTTGGGACTTTGTTAGGAAGTGAACCACATGGAATGGGATTAGAGAATCCTATGAAAGGAAAGGTCTCACCTGAGTAATGAGGGTGAAGGGTTGACATTCCACTCCTGATGTCTCTGGACACAATCTGAAGTGAAGCATGCTAAGGTGGTACTCATTGCATTAATTAGGTTGGGATCAGCAGATACGATACTATTTGGTATGAATTGAGAGAAGCATGCAGGAAAGTGAACCCAACTCTAGAGGTTCCAGGACAGGGGAAATATAGGCTCTACAGAGGAAGTAGGAGGTTCCTGCTGTCTTAGGGTTTAAGAAGACAATAGATAGTCATTGCTATAATCACATTATTTGGCAACTCGGTTAACTTTGAAATATCCCTTTGTTAGGATTAGCTATATCATACACAAAAGTATCATAATATATGTCCTTTGACATTATTTGTATATAGCTGTGCCACCAGTTCCTTCTGTTCTCTCTGGTCTAAGCTTTTTTTTTTAAACTTTTTAAAAATTTTTTTAATTTTAATTTTTTATTTACAAAAGGATTAATTAACAAAACCATAGGGTAGGAGGGGTTCAATTCCACACAATTCCCACCACCCAATCTCCATTTCCCACCCCCTCCCCTGATAGCTTTCCCATTCTCTATCCCTCTGGGAGCATGGACCCAGGGTCATTGTGGGTTTCAGAAGGTAGAAGGTCTGGCTTCTTCTTTTTTTTAAAAAATACTTTATTTATTTATTAATGAGAAGCTTAAGAGGAGAGAGAAAGAGCCAGAATCACTATGGCACATGTGCTGCCAGGGATTGAACTAAGACCTCATGCTTAAGAGTCCAATGCTTTATCCACTGTGCCACCTCCCGGACCACAAAGGTCTGGCTTCTGTAATTTCTTCCCCGCTGAACATGGGCGTTGACTGGTCAGTCCATACTCCCAGTCTGCCTCTCTCTTTCCCTAGTAGGGTGGGTCTCTGGGGAAGCGGAGTTCCAGGACACATTGGTGGGGTCTTCAGTCTAGGGAAGCCTGGCCGGCATCCTGATGACATCTGGAACCTAGTGACTGAAAAGAGAGTTAACATACGAAGCCAAACAAGTTGTTGAGCAATCATGGACCCAAAGCTTGGAATAGTGGAGAGGAAGTGTTAGGGGGGTACTCACTGCAAACTCTAGTGTACTTCTGCTTTCAGGTATATATTTTGCAGTAGTTTATGGATACGTGTGAACATATGCTCTCTCTCACAAAAACTGGTGTATATCTAGGTTTTGAGAGTAAAAATAACATTTAACAATAAACAGACAATTTCGGGGTGTCTCTCTCCTTCTCCGGCAGGGTGTCCTCCAGGGGAAAGGTAACGGGCTGGTTCTTTCTCGCTCACGACAGGGGTGACATGAAGTAAATGACACCAGGGGACTTTTAGCGTGAATCTAGAATCTGAGTCCTTAAAGTCCCAGAATCCTAGAGTCCGTTTATTAGCAAAATTGACATGAGTTAAATAGAAAAGCAATGGAGGTAATTATTGTTGCAATATGAAAGAAATTACAGGTTTCTTAACAGTCAGCATGCCGCTAAAGTAGAGGGCTGGTATGACAGGAATTGATGAGATACAAAACAGTTATTTTCCATAACACAAGCAACTTAATTATCCAAAGGTATTTGAGAGAAGTATAGGGGTTAAACCCGTAGGGTGAGACAGAGAGAAGATGGATATCAAAAGGCCATATAATTTGGCATTTCTCTTGTCTGGGGTCTGAGGTGTGTGATGAAGTGTGTGATAAGGTGTGTTCTTCTGTGATCAGAAGGTGACTTTGAATGAGTGAATCTGTGGCCATGTGGCCTGCAGTTAATGGAAGGAAGTACTGGGGTATCTGTGGGCCTGAGAGTCAAGAAGGAAAGAACCAAGTCTGAGTTTCCCCCCTTATGCTCACCTCGGTTGAGAGAGACTTACCAAGAGGTTATCTTCTCAGACCTCCATCCAAAGATGGGGGTGGTTCTCCCTAAGCTCTATCAGGCTCACACATGTTCCCAACAAGACAATTATTAAAAATCACAGAATTTGGAAACTAAACAACATGCTCCTTAAGAATCACTGGGTCAGAGACTCACTCAAGCAGGAAATTCAAATGTTCCTGGAAACAAATGAAAATGAAGACACAACCTATCAAAATATTTGGGACACAGCTAAAGCAGTACTGAGAGGGAGACTTATAGCCATACAATCACATATTAAACACCAAGAAGAAGCTCAAACCTTACTGCACACCTCAAGGATTTAGAGGAAGAGGAACAAAGGAACCCTAAAGCATCCAGAAGGACAGAAATCACTAAAGTAAGAGCAGAAATAAACAACATCGAAAATAAAAGAACCATACAAAAGATCAATGAAGCCAAATGTTGGTTCTTTGAAAGATTAAACAAAATTGACAAACCCCTAGCCAGACTTACCAAACAAAAAATAGAGAAGACTCAAATTAATAGAATTGTAAACGATGCAGGAGATATCACAACTGACACCACAGAAATCCAGAGAATCCTGCAAAACTTCTATAAAGAACTATATGCCACCAAACTAGAGAATCTGGAAGAAATGGAACAATTCCAAGAAGCATATGCCCTTCCAAGAAGAACTACTGAACCAAGAAGAACTACAAAATCTAAATGCACCAATCACAGACAAAGAAATTGAAACCATTTTAAGAACCTTTCCAACAACAAAAGTCCTGGACCAGATGGCTTCACAAATGAATTCTACAAAACTTTCAGGAAACAGTTAGTAACCATACTTCTGAAGCTTTTCCATAAGATTGAAGAAACAGGAATACTCCCTTCCACCTTCTATGAAGCCAACATCACCCTGATACCAAAAGCTGATAGGGACAGAACAAAAAAGGAAAACTACAGACCAATATCTCTGATGAACATAGATGCCAAAATATTAAACAAGATCTTGGCCAACCAAT
The DNA here is from genome assembly GCF_950295315.1 of Erinaceus europaeus. Classification (NCBI taxonomy): domain Eukaryota; kingdom Metazoa; phylum Chordata; class Mammalia; order Eulipotyphla; family Erinaceidae; genus Erinaceus; species Erinaceus europaeus. The sequence continues at coordinate 25,454,703 of NC_080174.1, read as the reverse complement.
TACAGCAACATATCAAAAAGATTGTTCATCACGACCAAGTGGGATTCATCCCAGGAATGCAAGGCTGGTTCAACATCCATAAGTCAATCAATGTCATTCACCAGATCAATAAAAGCAAAGCCAAAAACCACATGATTATTTCAATAGATTCAGAGAAAGCCTTTGACAAAATCCAACACCCATTCATGCTCAAAACTCTACAAAAAATGGGAATAGATGGGAAATTCCTCAAGATAGTGGCGTCTATATATAGCAAACCTACAGCCAACATCATACTCAATGGACAGAAGCTGAAAGCATTCCCCCTCAGATCGGGGACTAGATAGGGCTGTCCATTGTAACCGTTACTCTTCAACATAGTATTGGAAGTTCTTGCCATAGCAATCAGGCAAGAGAAAGAAATCAAAGGAATACAGATTGGAAGGGAAGAAGTCAAGCTCTCACTATTTGCAGATGATATGATAGTATACATAGAAAAACCTAAAGAGTTCAGCAGAAAACGACTGGAAGTTATTAGGCAATATAGCAAAGTATCAGGCTACAAAATCAATGTACAAAAATCAGTGGCATTTCTTTATGCAAACACTAAATCTGAAGAAGACATCCAGAAATCACTCCCATTTACTGTTTCAGCAAAATCAATAAAATACCTAGGAATAAAGTTGACCAAAAAAGTGAAAGACTTATATACTGAAAACTATGAGTCAAGGAAATAGAAACTGATACCAAGAAATGGAAAGATATCCCATGCTCATGGATTGGAAGAATAAATATCATCAAAATGAATATTCTCCCCAGAGCCATATACAAATTTAATGCAATACCCATCAAAGTTCCACCAAGCTTCTTTAAGAGAATAGAACAAACACTACAATCATTTATCTGGAACCTGAAAACACCTAGAATTGCCAAAACCATCTTGAGGAAAAGAAGCAGAAATGGAGGCATCACACTCCCAGACCTTAAACTATATTATAAAGCCATCATCATCAAAACAGCATGGTATTGGAACAAAAATAGGCACACAGACCAGCGGAACAGAATTGAAAGCCCAGAAATAAATCCCCACACCTACAGACATCTAATCTTTGATAAGTGGGCCCAAAGGATTAAATGGAAGAAGGAGGCTCTCTTCAATAAATGGTGCTGGGAAAACTGGGTTGTAACATGCAGAAGAATGAAACTGAACCACTTTATTTCACCAGAAACAAAAATCAACTCCAAATGGATCAAAGACCTAGATGTCAGACCAGAAACTATCAAATACTTAGAGGAAAACATTGGTAAAACACTTTTCCACCTACACCTCAAGGACATCTTTGATGAATCAAACCCAATTGCAAGGAAGACTAAAGTAGAAACAAACCAATGAGACTACATCAAATTGAAAAGCTTCTGCACATCCAAAGAAACTATTAAACAAGCAAAGAGACCCCTCACAGAATGGGAGAAGATCTTCACATGCCATACATCAGACAAGAAACTAATCACCAAAATATATAAAGAGCTCAGCAAACTTAGCACCAAAAAAGCAAATGATCCCATCCAAAAATGGGCAGAGGATATGAACAAAACATTCACTACAGAGGAGATCCAAAAGGCTAACAAACATATGAAATACTGCTCTAGGTCACTGATTGTCAGAGAAATGCAAATTAAGAGAACACTAAGATACCACCTCACTCCTGTAAGAATGGCATACATCAAAAAGGACAACAGCAGCAAATGCTTGAGAGGTTGTGGGGACAGAGGAACCCTTTTACATTACTGGTGGGAATGTAAATTGGTACAGCCTCTGTGGAGAGCAGTCTGGAAAACTCTCACAAGGCTAGACATGGACCTTCCATATGATCCAGGAATTCCTCTCCTGGGGTTATACCCCAAGGACTCCATAACACCCAACCAAAAAGAGGTGTGTACTCCTATGTTCATAGCAGCACAATTCATAATAGCTAAAACCTGGAAGCAACCCAGGTGCCCAACAACAGATGAGTGGCTGAGAAAGCTGTGGTATATATACATAATGGAATACTATGCAGCTATCAAGAACAGTGAACCCACCTTCTCTGACCCATGTTGGATGGAGCTAGAAGGAATTATGTTAAGTGAGCTAAGTCAGAAAGATAAAGATGAGTATGGGATGACCCCACTCATCAACAGAAGTTGAGGAAGAAGATCTGAAAGGGAAACTAAAAGCAGGACCTGACCAAATTGTAAGTAGGGCACCAAAGTAATAACCCTGAGGTGAGGGGTAGACATGCAGTTTCCTGGGACAGCGGGGGGTGGGAGTGGGTGGGAGGGATGGGTCACAGTGTTTTGGTGGTGGGAATGGTGTTTATGTACACTCCTAGTAAAATGTAGTCATATAAATCACTAGTTAATTAATATGAGAGGGGGAAAATTAATTGTATGTCTCAAAGTTTTTCAAAACACAAACTGAATCTTTTCTCAATATATGCAGTGTAATTGATATTCAGACTCTCTCAAAAGCCTAGACCAAGTAGATCAGAAGCAATCAATAGCACAGCTATATACAAGATACTGGGTACTGTACGGCAAACCCTAACAAAAGGACTTTTCAAAGTTAACCCAATTACCAAATAATGTGATGATAACATTAACTATCCACCGTCTTTTTGAACCCTAAGACAGCAGGAACCTCACATCTCCACTATAGAGCCCCTACTTCCCCCAGTCCTGGAACCCTTGGATAGGGCCCACTCTCCCGTATGCCTCTCCCAATCCATATCAAATAATATTGCATCTGCCGATCACAACCTAACCAACACAACGATTGCCACCTCAACATGCTTCACTTCAGACTGTGTACAGAGACTTCACGTGTGGAATGACAACCCTTCAGCTTCATTACTCGGGTGAGACCTTTCCTTTCATAGTATACTTTAATTCCATCTCAGGTGGTACACTTTCTAACAAAGTCCCCAAACCTAGATATACACCTGTTTCTGTGAGAGAGAGCATATGTTCACACGTATCCATAAACTACTGCAAAATATATACCTGAAAGCAGAAGTACACTAGAGTTTGCAGTGAGTATCCCCCTAACACTTCCTCTCCACTATTCTAAGCTTTGGGTCCATGATTGCTCAACAACTTGTTTGGCTTCCTATGTTAACTCTCTTTTCAGTCACCAGGTTCCAGATGTCATCAGGATGCCGGCCAGGCTTCCCTAGACTGAAGACCCCACCAATGTGTCCTGGAGCTCTGTTTCCCCAGAGACCCACTCTACTAGGGAAAGAGAGAGGCAGACTGGTAGTATGGACCGACTAGTCAACGCCCATGTTCAGCGGGGAAGCAATTACAGAAGCCAGACCTTCTACTTTCTGCAACCCACAATGACCCTGGGTCCATGCTCCCAGAGGGATAGAGAATGGGAAAGCTATCAGGGGAGGGGGTGGGATATTGAGAATGGGTGGTGGGAATTGTGTGGAATTGTACTCCTTCTACCCTATGGTTTTGTTAATTCATACTTTCTTAAATAAAAAACAAACAAATAAAAACTTTCAGGAAACAGATCGTACCCATACTTCTGAAGCTTTTCCATAAGATTGAAGAAACAGGAATACTCCCTTCCACCTTCTATGAAGCCAACATTACCCTGATACCAAAAGCTGATAGGACAGAACAAAAAAGGAAAACTACAGACCAGTATCTCTGATGAACATAGATGCCAAAATATTAAACAAGATCTTGGACAACCGGATACAGCAACATATCAAAAAGATTGTTCATCACGACCAAGTGGGATTCATCCCAGGAATGCAAGGCTGGTTCAACATCCATAAGTCAATCAATGTCATTCACCAGATCAATAAAAGCAAAGCCAAAAACCACATGATTATTTCAATAGATTCAGAGAAAGCCTTTGACAAAATCCAACACCCATTTATGCTCAAAACTCTACAAAAAATGGGAATATATGGGAAATTCCTCAAGATAATGGCTTCTATATATAGCAAACCTACAGCCAACATCATACTCAATGGACAGAAGCTGAAAGAATTCCCCTTCAGATCGGGGACTAGACAGGGCTGTCCACTGTCACCATTACTCTTCAACATAGTATTGGAAGTTCTTGCCATAGCAATCAGCCTAGAGAAAGAAATCAAAGGAATACAGATTGGAAGGTCTAAGCTTTTAAGGGAGTCAACATATCAAAGACTCAGCCTATGATCTGTGCATTAAAAAGTTTGAGACAATCAATCAATTTTCCCCTCTTACATTAATTAGTGATTTATATGACTACAAATTAATAAGAGTGTACATAAACACCATTACCACCACCAAAAGATGGTGTCCCATCCCACCCACAACCCCACCCAACCCTCCCACCCCACCTCCACCCCATGAAGCTGAACATACACCCTCACCCTCAGTCCAGAGGTTTTACTTTAGTGCCTTACCCCAAATTCAGTCAAATCCTGCTTTGAGTTTCCCTATGTTAAGTGAGCTTATTCAAAAAGATAAAGATGAATATGGGATGATCCCACTCATAAACAGAAGCTGAGAAAGAAGAACAAAATAAATTTAACCAAAAGCTTCAAGCTCTGCACAACATTGAATGAAACTGGAAAGGACATAAAGAAATGAAAATGTATCTCATGCTCAATGATTAGAAAAATTAATGTCATTGAAATGGGCTATTATTTCAGGCAGTGTATACATTCAATGCAATTTTTTTCAGTGATATAATATTGATTTACAAATTTACAAGATAACAGGGTATAACTCCATATTGTTCCCACTACCTGAGTTCTGAATCCCCAATCCCTCCATTGTAAACTATAGCAGTTCTCCTAAACTTGCAGATATGGGTTAACTATTATTTCTAGGATTATCTGTCTATTTTTTAAGCTTCTATTATTTCTTCCTTTCCAAGTCACATCTATACCTATTACAATATCCAAATTCCCTCCTTTTTCCCCTCTTCTCTCTCTGGATCCTGACGGAGTTGGAGTTTAGAGCACTCTGGTCATCTTCCTCCATCACTTTTCCCCCATTGGGAGTATGGACCAAAATTAATTTTGGGGTGTAGAAGGTGGGACTTCAGGATTCTTTAATTGATTCTCTGCTGGACATGGACATTGGCAGGTTGATCCATAGCCCCCCAGCCTATTTCTATATTTTCCTAGTGAAGTAAAACTCTGGAGAGGTGAGGTTGCAGGCCACATTGGTGAGGCTCTCTGTCCAGGGAAGTCAGGATGAAATCATGGTAACATCTGCAACTTGGAGGCTAACAGGTGGCAAGATACAAAACAGGACAAAATGATTAATGAACAGGAAACAGGTGAGAATAGGGACCTTAGGATGGAAGGAAGCTAGGAAGTCTATTTTAGGTCTCTTCCTTGGGGCCCACAAAAATCTTAATTTTTGCTTTAGTTTGGTAGTTTACATGGACTTGGATAAAAACATTGTCTGAGAAGATGGTGTCAGAGTAGAATGATGTCAGAGTAGATGGTGTCATTGTCTGAGAAGATTGTGTCAGGTTAGTGCTGAGAGTAGCTCTCATTCTTGAATAGAAAAATCTATAAAATAAAATTAACTGTTAACCCATCCACCTGACCCAGGACCCAGATGAATCTTCATATTTAGCACAGGAGGCTATGTAACCTCTGAGTCCCTCTTGGTTTGAGCTTACAGTTCATGGCCACAGCTAGAAACACCGCAGGCTGCATTCATTTCAGGATCAGTCTTCCTTGAGTGACAGTGCAGGATGACCCAGCCTCCCTTCAAAGACTAGGACAGGGCAGTTTCTACCATTGCTGCTATATGTTGAGTGCAAGGCCTTGTAAAAACCTATAATAGAGCTTATAATAATGTTCTTTAGGGAAGTGACCAGTGATGTTGGAGAGAAGGATCAATTAGAGGTATAGGTCTATCACATTTGTGTGGGAATCAAAGAATTCCTTGACTAGGGCCCCACATGATAGTATGGTTTGGTATTAACTAAAAAGGACATTATTTAGTGAGCCAGTTACTTACCTTTATCCAACTTTTGTAATCCTCTATCTGACAATCTTAGATATTCTCCCAGTTGTTGAAGCACTGGGTGTCATTTATAGGTATCTTTATTACTCTCATCATTTCTATCCCTCTCTCAATTTCTCAATTTCAATTTCAAAAACCAACCAGAATTAGTTTTTGGGATCTGTCTGTTTTGGACCTTTCTGGTAGATTTCCAAGTTAATATGGTATAGCTTTGATTGATTAGAGAATATATGATGCCTTCTTGAGGCACATCTACTAGGATTCCAGATTTACCAGGTCTGTCTATAATCATTGACTTATATAACTGCCCCTTTCAATGCAGTCTTTATTAAAAATCCCAATAACATTTGTTATATAAATGGAATAAATATCATGAAATGTATCTGAAATCACAAAATATCCTACATTACAAAAACATTCCATGCTGGATAGAGAAGAGTTGAAAACAAAATATTTGTAGAAATATCACATTACTTGTCCCAAAGTCTCCCCTCACCAGAGCCTTACCCCACTAAAGGAAGATAGAAACAGGCTGGGAGAATCAATTATAGACCTTTCACCTTTTGCACCTCATAAAGAATTCTGGTGTATACTCAAGAAGGAATCAAGAATAGGGAAGCTTCCAATGGAGGGGGGTGGAACATGAAACTCTGCTTCTGGAAACTGTATGATATTATACCCCTGTTATTTTATATAATATCATTAATAATTATTAAATAAATAATAATTTTTTAAATTAAGAAATATATTACTCTAGCTTTGCACTGTATGACTGGAATAAAAACACACAGAGAAATCATTGAAACAGACTGAACTCCCCAAAGTAAAACACATATACACGGACAATTAATTTACAGCAAAGGAGTCAGTCTGCACTGGAGGAAGGAAAATCTCTTTAGTAAATTGTGTTTGGGAAACTGAATAACCAATCACATGCAAAACAATAAAAACTAAACCACTACCTAAAACCATACACAAGAACTAACTCAAAATAGGTAAAACAGGAACACCAAAGAGGAACGCCTGGGACTGCAACAAGACAGGACTAGAATGACTTCAGGAACCCAACAAGTCACTGTGAGTGCAAATACGTGTGGCTCCTGGACAGAGAGGAACCTAGGGAGAGATTAAATGGCTGGTTAACAGTCTGGCAGTTTACCATTTGAGACACCACCTCCAGTCTGTTTCACCAATAAGGGGATAGCTGAAGGGAGGAGAGGACTCCCCTGAGACTCACCAAATGCAACTGTGAGTCTCCATTGCTACTGCCCTCAGAATTTGGAACAGCTGGAGGAGGTCTTGTGCTGACACCAGGGGATAGAGAACAAACAAGGAAACTCAGGAGAAGATCTGTACCTCCATGGCCTAATAGTGGGGCTGTGAGAGTCTCTTTGCATAACCACTGGATTAACTCTGGCCTACCCTGATTTATCTCTTGGTCAGGAGTCAGTGGTTAAGGCAAGAAGCCTACTTATAGTTGAAAAGCCCTCAGACCCCCGTAGCCTACAAAGAAGAAAAAGAACAAAAGAGGCTTTTAAAGCATTGTGCTCCATCTCAGGGATTAAAATAATATTGAGAAAACTGTCAATTTCCACAACTGTGAACCCTTTAACTATCTTACTTAGACACAAGTCAACCCTGGCAATAGTAATCAGTAATTTGAAAAGTACTGAGAGAAGGACCTCATAACATAATATATAAAATGGTAAAACTAACAAGAAGAAATATTGGAGAAATGGATGAGGACAAGAGTCCAGCTAAAAGCCCCCCAAAGGTTGATGCACAAAAGAATGAGGTAAACATCCAAACACTAGTTAAGGAAATAATCACAGGAGTGAGTAAAGAGTTGGAAAGAATTGTCATCAGAAATGCAGAAAAAAACCAATGAAACTCTGGGAGAAAACATTAATTCTCTCAAGATTATTAGAGAACTGACAGCTAAAATAGCTGAGCTAAGAACACACATAGCTGAGCAATCTAAAACAGTATCAGAACAGGGTAACAACATAGATGAACTCCAGAAAACAGGAGAGAGACTAGAACAAATGAGACTGAAGACAGAATTAGCAAAATCGAGGATGAATTAGAGACAACTAAAAAAGAAGTAAGATATCTCAAAAAGAGATTAAGAGATACTGAAAATAACAATGTAAACCTATGGAATGACTTCAAAAGAAATAATATATGCATTACTGGGTTACCAGAGGAAGAAAGAAAGGGAGGGGAAGAAAGCATTCTTCAAGACATATTAAGTGAAAACTTCTCTAGTATAGCCAACATAAAAAATATAAAGGCTCAAGAAGTCCACAGGGTCCCAAACAGAATTAACCCAGACTTAAAGACACCAAGATACACCCTATTTAGAAAGGAAAGGAATAAGGATAAAGAAAGGGTGCTGAAGGCTGCAAGAGAAAAATCGTCACCTACAGAAGAATACCCATAAGATTAGCAGCAGAACAACTATATGCCATCAAGCTAAAGAACCTGGAAGAAATGGATGATTTTCTAGATACCTATGAACTTCCAAAATTAAGTAAGGAGGAACTAGATAATATTAACAGGCCCACCACAGCTAATGAAATTGAAACAGTTATCAAAAACCTTCCCAAAAATAAAAGTCCTGGACCAGATGGTTTTACAAATGAATTCTACAAAACCTTCAAAGAAGAACTAATACCTCTACTTTTAAAAGTCTTCTAGAAGATTGAAAACACTGGAATACTCCCTTCCTGCTTCTATGAAACCAACATCACTTTGATACCAAAAGCAGTTGAAATCCGGAAATCAATTCCTTTTACTATAGCAACAAAAACAATAAAATATCTATGAATAAACCTGACCAAAGAAGTGAAAGACTTGTACACTGAAAATTATGAGTCACTACTCAAGGAAATTGAAAAAGAAGTGGAAAGATATTCCACTTGGAATTGGAAGAATTAACATCATCAAAATGAATATACTACCCAGAGCCATATACAAATTTAATGCTATCCCCATCAAGATCCCAAGCACATTTTTTAGGAAAATAGAACAAATGCTACAAATGTTAATCTGGAATCAGAAAGACCTAGAATAGCCAAAACAGTCTTGAGAAGAAAGAACAGAACTGGAGGCATCACATTCCCAGAACTCAAATTGTATTATAGGGCTATTGTCATCAAAATGGCTTGGTACTGGATCATGAATAGACATACTGACCAGTGGAATAGAATTGAGAGCACAAAAGTAAGCCCCACACCTTTATCAATCTTTGACAAAGGTGCCCAGACTATTAAATGGGGAAAGCAGAGTCTCTTCAACAAATGGTGTTGGAAAAAATGGGTTAAAACATGCAGAAGAATGAAACTGAACCACTCTGTTTCACTAAATACAAAAGTAAATTCCATGTGGATCAAGGACTTGAATGTTAGACCAGAAACTATCAGATACTTAGAGGAAAATATTGGCAGAACTCTTTTCCACACAAAATTTAAAGACATCTTCACTGAAATGAATCCAATTACAAAGAAGAATAAGGTAAGCATAAACTTATGGGACTACATCAAATTAAAAAGATTCTGCACAGCAAAAATGAACAACTATCCAAACCAAGAGACCCCTCACAGAATGGGAGAAGATCTTTACATGCCATACATCAGACAAGAGTTTAATAATAAAAATATATAAAGAACTTGCCAAACTCAACAACAAGAAAACAAATAACCCCATCCAAAAATGGAGAGAGGACATGGATAGAATATTCACCACAGAAGAGATGCACAAGGCTGAGAAATACATGAAAAAAATGTTCTAAGTCTTTGATTTCAGAGAAATGCAAATAAAGACTACAATAAGATACCACTTCACTCCTGTGAGAATGTTATTCATCAGAAAAAAAAACAGCAGCAAATGCTGGAGAGGTTGTGGGGTCAAAGGCACCCTTCTGAATTGCTGGTGGGAATGTAAATTCGTCCAGCCTCTGTGGAGAACATTCTGAAGAACTCTCAGAAGGCTAGAAATGGACCTTCCCTATGATCCTGCAATACCTCTCCTGGGGATAGATCCTAAGGAACCCAACACACCCAACCAAAAAGATCTGTGTACATATATGTTCTTGGCAGCACAATTTGTAATACCCAAAACCTGGAAGCAATCCAGGTGTCCAACAACAGATGAGTGGCCGAGCGAGTTGTGGTTTATGTACATAATGGAATACTACTCAGCTATTAAAAATGGTGACTTCACCGTTTTCAGCCAATCTTAGATGGATCTTGAAAAAAATCATTGTTATGTGACATAAGTCAGAAACTGAAGGATGAATATGAGATGATCTCACTCTCAGTTAGAAATTGAAAAACATATCACAAAAGAAAATACAAGTAGAACCTGAACTAGAATTGGCATATTGCACCAAAGTAAAAGACTCTGGGGTGGGTGGGTGGGAGGGGAGTGGGTGGAAGAATACTGGTTCAAAAAGGATGGCAGAGGACCTAGTGGGGGGGTTGTATTGTTATATGGAAAACTGGGAAATGTTATGCATGTACATATTATTTCAAACACGAATTTACATCTGTACTGTCATAGTTGAACCATCTTTACTCACACAACTCCACACAATTCTCATCACCAGAACTCTGTATTGCATACCCTCCCCTGATAGTTTTCTTATTCTTTAACCCTCTGGGAGTATGGACCCAGGGTCGTTATGGGGAGCAGAAGGTGAAAGGTCTGACTTCTGTAATTGCTTCCCCTCTGAACATGGCCATTGGCAGGTTGACCCATACTCCCAGCCTGTCTGTCTCTTTCCCTAGTGGGCATAGTTCTGGGGAAGCGGGGCCTCAGGACACATTGGTGGAGTTGTCTGTCCAGGGAAGTCTGGTTCACATCATGGTAGCATCTGGAACCTGGTAGCTGAAAAAAGAGTTAACATATAAATTCAAACAAATTGTTGACTAATCATGAACTTAAAGACTGGAATATTGCAGATGAAGTTCTGGGGTCACTGTTTTGAAGATATATAGTAGGCTTATTTTAGTATATTCCAAAGGGCCCATGACTATACTAGCCTGACATCTGATATGCTGGTGGACCCAAGTTATTGTCTGCAGAGATGATTTCATGGTTGGATAAAAGGCTAGAAAGCTAGATCAGGGAATAAAGTAGCTCCCAAACATGGGAAAAGTGTATAAATATTTTTGACTGTAGACCCCATGGATTTGTTATGGGGCCTGTATTCAGCATAGAAGCCTATGTAACTTCTGCATCTCTGTAGGTCTGAGCTCACATTCTGTGGTCATGAGTATGAAAGTTCCAAGGTGCCCCAATTTCAGGACCCATCTTCCTCAGGTGGTAGATAGAGTATGTTATCCAGCCTCCCTTCAGAGGATGGAACATTCTCTACCATTGTTGATCCACTCTCTTGGTACTACAGATTCACAAAGTCAATGGTGTTTTATCTATGATAGAACATTTAATTAAATTCCAAGTAGAAGATTATAATCTAAACAAGATATAAAACTAGATATGTCATTTTTATAAGTCAGACTCTATATTTTTAGGTATAAAGTACTCAAGTGCTTAGAGAATAAAATGAATTCAACACTGACTATGTGACAGATAACCAATGAGTATTTTACAGTTGTTACGCTCTGTCATTCTCATAATTAGTCATGAACATAATCCCTAATGATAAAATCTCAAATGCCAGAATCCTGAAGGTCAGAATTCTCAGAATAGAAGACTGGAGAAGAGAATACTCACGCTTTCTTTCAAAATCACTTCTTAACATTTTGAAAAGGAGATGTTTGCTGAGAGACATCTAAGAACACAAACTGGGTTTGGAGAGTTGGTTAGCTGTGGAGCTTGTAAGTGGGAAAGCTCAGTGAGGTAGACAGTTGGGTGTACTACAGAATCCAATTTTTGTGACACAAATAATAAGCTTCTCAATCCTCTGTATAAGGTTGCCTTATAAACTGTACTGCCTAAAGTCTCTCTGTGATAGGACAATTTCACAGTTTCTCCCATTCTATTGTGAATTATTTAGTCAGAAGGAATGCAAGAAAAGCAAGAGAAAAGTTCTCAAGACATTATCTGGCCAAGAATGATATTTAATACCAACCTGAGTACTTAACTGTTGACCAAGTCAACTCTCTACCCATTTTAGGACTTCACAGTTGTGATCTTCAGGATTTCCTAGTTTTAAGATTCTGGAATTTGGGATCTTGTCTATCAGAATTATGAAACCTCTTGCAATAACTCAGTGTACTTGGATTTTATTTTCTTCACTTACCTATAAGATTAAATAATTTTTTCAAGGTCAGTTATTAAAATATTTATTCTCTACCAATGATGGTTCTCAAAGACACCCCTAGTTCAACCAGGTCTCTTTAGAAGGTCCATGTCATCAAAACTACTTTAAAAATATGAAAGTATTACTTTTCTTTTTCATTATATTTATATTTTTAACAGTGAAGTGATGGCATAAAATCAGTGGAGAAGGTGAACCTTAGGAGAAGCCAAGACAGTGACATCCAATTGTGCTGGAAGTCACTATCTTTTCATAGGTATACACTCATGGGGGGAGAGCCAGTTTCAAACGTCCTCTGATAAAACAGTAAAAATTATTAACTTTACGAAATGGTTGGCAATAATGATTAGCAGACAAATTATCAAATATTGGTAGTTGCGGACATTTTCTCCAAATGAATTAAGAATAAGTATATAGTGAAGTATAAACCATTAAATTAAAATTTTTGAGCTTACAATTTCATAGAATACTGATACAGTATTTGTTGCTCATTATAAAATTTCTAGAGCTCCTCAAATAAAAACTGAAAAATTTGAAAACTTTTCTTTCAATATTTTTCTTTTATGTTAACATTAGCAGTAATTTTAATTTTATTTAAGAAAAATAAATGTTATATAACTATAACATTTAGAAGATATACAAAACTCAATGAATTGGTAGTTTTTTAATGACCGCATCAATTTTCATGTCCACTCTGCAACCCCTGACCCTACCCCAAGGATGCACATAAGGCTCTTTGCCTATGGGGGAACTTCAACCCATATCTCTGTGCTCATTGTAATGTTGGCTAGCCATCCTTGAAGCTTGGGAGCAGATAAGACAGGATATTTCTTACATGACTAACAGCATGTAGGCAGAATTCTGCTGGGATCAGAAGACTGTAGGTATTTGATTATAGGTTACAGAGCACAGAATTTTAGGACAACATACTATGTATACAAGAAGTATTTGATTGAAGTATTTCTCGAAACTTAGGTAACAAATTTATTCAGAATGCTGAATAGAAAAGTAATTTAATCTAACAATATGATAACTTCATTAATTTTGTTTCATATCATATTGAAGCTAACTTTTAGATTTCTGGTGTAGTTATATCTGTAACTCTCTGAAAAGGCTACCATAGCATACTTCCTTTATCCAAGTATATATTATTAGAGGCTGATTGTTCCTCAGATGTGAAAATTAAAAATTTATTGTAATATATTAATTGTAGAAGCAGATATGAGAATCCAGAGACCTGTCTTCTATCAAGCCAAATGTTAAGGACCTTTGCAAGGTATAAAATAGTGTCAGTCCATTCATCATTGTGGGGGAGAGGAACTTGTCTTTATCATGAAAGTGTGTTATTTATTCAAATATGTAATGAGCTTACTATTGCTAATTTTAAATGATTCCAGTTTTGTGGGTGTTTCTAGTTTTTGTTAGAAAACAAAATACTATATCATACCCAGAAAATTTCGTAACAAAGTAAGAATATAATAAGAATATTCACTCAGACATTTAATGACTGATAATCAGAAGTAAACTTGCAATCTATAAATCTGCTATGCTTTATCCAATTTCGTAGGTTTCTCAATTGCTTCCATTTAATTTTTTAAATTTCCTTCTCCTTCCTCTCTTCCCTTTTCTCCCTCTCCTCCTCCTCCATCTTTTTAGTTGCTACCAGTGTTATCACTAGGGCTAAATGCCTGCAGTACAAGTCCATAACTCTTGGAAGCCATTATTCTGTCTTTTATAAAAAAAAAATATTAGATAGAACAGATAGAAATTAAAAATGGTGGGTGAAACAGAGAGAAAGAAAGAGATACACATACAGACCTGCTTCACCACTCGTGAAGGTTTGGCTCCTTCATATGGCGAGCGAAATTTAAACCCCATCCTTGTGCAGGTGTAAGCTCAATCAGGTGTACCACAGCCCAGTCCCCCCATTTTAATTTCTAATCTGATATGTATAATTAATTCAAACAAAATTGGTTTAAGGCCTTCTGTCATCATTCTTTGCCTGTTAGAATTAGTAAAAGCTTCCTAGAAATTAATTGAATCTTTGTGAGTTAGCTGAGAATTTATCAATGGATAAAACTGAAGGTGATTGTGTGGTGAATGTTCTAGCCAGAAGGATCCATATGAGTAGAGGCTGAGCATTCTAAAGTTTAGAGTAAATGTAAGAAACAGTGGACAGTCAATTTCAGTTCAGCAAGTGTCTGAGGAGTGCCTATCGTGTATTTTTTTATAGAGGCATGCTGTGTTAGTTTTTAGTGGTAAGATAACTGAATTTTGTGTGGGAAAATTGTTATGGATAGCCCTATCTAAATATTTTATATTTTTTATCTTTTAAAAGTTTATTATAGCTCCTATCATATATGTAGGGGTAGAAGAAAGAGAAAGATAGGAGATAGTGGGGGGGAGAAGAAGAAGAAGGAGGAAGAGGAGGACGAGGAGGATGATATGAATCTAGAGCTCTGTAATAGCATATTGGAGCTGGATGTTGAATTAGGAACTTTAGTTAAGCAAGGCCTGAATTTTACCAGCTCAGATATCTCCCTGTTAGGTGCTTTCTTTAAAATGTTTAATTTCATAATAATCTCTCATTACTAAATGTAATAACTTACATTTAATTAAATATAATGCACTTTGATTCTATTATCTAGATAATTCTTAGCAATAACCTCATTATTTTTTTGTGTGGGTACCTTTATCTTTGTGTCCAGTTTTACAATGAAAGTTTTACACAGAAGCAGAAGAAATCTTTCAGTTGATCTGTGAGCAAGTTATATCCATTAAAATTAATGGGAGCTGAATATGAGCACTGAGGGAAGGATATACTTCAAAATGTCAATTTATACAATGTCCCTTGTTACAGTCTTGTTGTAGGATTTCTATGTCCACTATACTTAATGAATTGTATTAGATGACCCTGTCTCTAAAGTTAGTGACATCAAATATATTTCTAGTTATGTTTCATGTCTTGGGCTGTCTAAAGCAATCTTGAAGAAGTGAGATTAACTTCACTGCTGGTGATGTTTAGACAAATTTAATGGTTTTCAATATAGTTCAGTGCCAAAATTTTCAAAGAAAGAGAATATAATAGAGACTAATAAAGGAGAGATTGTAAAACTTGTATTTAAGAGAAAATAAATGACACATTCCTAGTTATTAGAACATTCCTAGTTAAAACAAGCAAACAAACAAAACCATCAATACCTCAAATGCTTCGGTATTCATGTGAGAAAATGAATTTTTTTTTAAATACTTACCTGGCTAGCGAGATACCATAATGAGGAAGGTGGTTTTCCCAGGGTGAGGCCTAGCCATTGCACTACATATATGTTGATCCCTTCTCCAAATGTAGAAAACTCAACTGCATAATTTGGGGTAGTAGGAAGCAGTGTTCACTACCATGTGAATGGTGTTCTCACTTTCCCCTGAAAAAAAAAGAAAATGGACATTTTTCTCATAGGAGTGTGTGTGTGTGTGTTTTGCACATAGTTTGTCAGTTAATCTAGTTTCACACAGATAGTTCCTCCTCATAATAACAAAATTATTTGTCAATGAAACCCACAAGAAGATGATGACAAACACAAATCACCTATATATGTTATCATCTAGTTATTATCTCTAGATCTAACTTGAGTCTCTGTTGACCAAGTTGTTCCAACCTTTCTAGCTAATAGGCTCAGATACTGCCTGAGTCTTTCATTCATAGGAGTCAATGAATCTGCTCACCCTCTGATGTTGCTATTAGCAGTCCTTCATAAAATCTTTCAGAAGAACATTTAATAGATGCCTTAATTCTCCATCAGCATCACTAACATTATTATTGCAGGAATAATTTTATTGTTTCTTTGCCATTTTGCTTCTGGTGACTACAATAGGTTCTTGGAGAACACTGATAAGGTATTTCAGGATCTCAAGAAACACTTCTTGGGTTGAGCTTTTGTAATTTGAGGAAGTGACTATAAGCAAAACAGTGGGGTGGTTGAAACAAGTTATCTGGCTGGTACTCAATGATTATGTTCATAGCATGCTCTGTTGTCGCTTTTCTTTCTCCTAAGAAAATATTTTTATGTGTACTAAAACTTATAAGATTCCCTATAAAATAACTCCTGTAAGATTTATAGGAGACTTTCATTTACATAAAGAAGACCATAGTATGACTATTATCATTTCTTTGTTTTTAAATGAGGAAATCAGTATTGATAAAAATTAACAAATTACACAATGTTGTTTGGACTTTCTGTAATTTTTCTAATGCCATTGTATTGTAGAGGGAAATGAGGCTTACACTGACAATAGGGCAACTTGTATTATTTGCTGTGGCTGTTGTCTCTGACAACCTTTAAGCAAAGGCTCATCAGCTTGACTTCACACTCATTAATTGAGGCAATAATTAAATTGTATATGCCAGTATAAAATGTATGAGAAATTAAAAAAGAAATCACATTTACTTGAGATTGAATAACTGCAATGTGGGGTACTCAGACAGCAATCTAAAATGTGCTGCCAAAAGGAATACTGTTGTGGGCATTATATAATAGGAAGAGAAGAGAAATCTCATGAAAAAAAGGTAAATAGTTAAAGAGAGGAATTGGATCCTTCATGATCAAAACACTACAAAATAATGGGAATAGAGGGAAAATTACTTAACATAGTGGAGTCCATGTACAGCAAACATATAGCCAACATCATAATCATTGATGAGAAACTGGAAGCATTCCCAATTAGATTAGGTATTAGATAAGGCTGGCCACTATCACCACTAATATGCAACATAGTGTTGGAAGTTCTTGCCATAGCAGTCAAGCAAGAGCAAGGAATTAAAGTGATACAGATTGAAAGAGAAGTCATACTGTCACTATTTGCAGGTGATATCATACTATACATAGAGAAACCTAAAGAATCCAGCAGGAAGCTCCTGGAAATTACCAGGTACTATGATAAGGTGTCAGGCTACAACATTAACATACAAAATTCAATGGCATTTCTTTCTGCAAATACTAAGTCAGAAGAAGAAGTTAGCCTCATTCACTGCAGCAGCAAAAACAATAATATGTCTAGAAATAAACCTAATAATAAAAGGGAAAGACTTGTACACTGAAAATTATTAATCACTATTCAAGGAAATAGAAAAAGATACAAAAAAGTAGAAAGATATTCCATGTTCATTGGTTGGAAGATTAACATCATCAAAATGACTATACTACCTAGAGCCATATACAAATTTAATGTAATCCTCATGAAGATCTTACCAAATTTTTTTTTAAGATAAAAGAACAAACTCTTTAAAAGTTTATCTGGAATTAGAAAATACCTTTAATTGCGAAACAATCTTGAGAAAAAAAGAGCAGGACTGGAGGCATCACACTCCCAAATCTCAAATTATATTATAGAGGCAGTGTAGTCAAAACTGCCTGGTACTGAAACAAAATAGACACACTGACTAGTGGAATAGAATTGAGAGCCTAGAAATATCCCCCACACCCAATTTATGAACATCTATTTTTTGACAAGGGGGCCCAAACTATCAAATGAAAAATAATAAAGGAAAAGAGTATCTTCTACAAATGGTGGTGTTGGAAAAATTGGATTGATAATGAAACTGAAACAGTACATTTCATAATGAAATAATGAAACCATAATGAAACTGAACCAGTACATTTCACCCTACATAAAAGTAAACTTAAAATAGATTAAGGACCTGGGTGTTAGATTAGAAACTATCAAATACTTAGTGGAACATATTGACAGAACTCTCTTCCATCTAAATTGTATAGGCATGTCCAATGATACAAATACAACTGCAAGGAAAACTAAAACAAAAATAAACCAATGGGACTACATAAAATTAAAAAGCTTCTGCACAGCAAAAAAAAAGTACTATCCAGACAAAGAGATGTCATATAGAATAGAAGACAGTTAGATGCCATATATCAGACAAAAGGCTAATAACCAAAATTTATAAAGAGCTCTCTAAACTCAGCAACAAGAAAACAAATGACCTCATCCAAAAAATGGGGAGAGGATATAAACAGAATATTCTCCCTTGAAGAGATCCAAAAGGCCAACAAACTTATGAAAAAGTGCTTCAAGCCATTGATCATCAGAGAAATGTAAATAAAGACAACAATGAGATACTACTTCACCCCTGTGAGAATGTCATACATAAGAAAAGGTAGCAGCAACAAATGCTGGAGAGGTTTTGGAGACAAAGGAGCCCTTCTGCACTGCTGGTGGGAATGTCAATTGATCCAACCCCTGTGGAGAAGTGTCTGGACAACTTTCAGAAGGCTAGAAATGGACCTACCCTATGACTCTGCAATTCTTTTCCTAAGGATATATCCTAGGGAACCAAATACATCCATCCAAAAAGACATGTGTATTCTTATATTCATAACAGCACAATTTGTAATAGCCAAAATCTGGAATCAACTCTGATTTCCAATAACATATGAGCGACTGAGAAAGCTGTGATATATATACACAATGGAATACTATTCAGTTATTAAGAATGATGAATTAACCTTCTTCATCTCGAATGAAGCTTGAAAGAATCATGTTAATGAGATAAATCAGAAACAAAAGGATGAATATGGAATGATCTCACACATAGACAGAAACCAATAAAAAAAAGAGCAGAAGGGGAAATACAGAGCAGACCTTGAACTGGAATTGATGTATATTGCTCCAATGTAAAGGACACTTGTTGGGGATTAGGGGGTGGCTTTTACATCTTAATGCATGATGATAGAGGACTTAAGCTGTGGATTAGAGTGTTTTGCAGAAAACTGAGAAATTTTATACATGTACCAATAACTATATTTACTGTTGACTGTAAACTATTTGTACCTCCTATAAAAAATTAAGAAAAAATAAAGGAATTAGGAAATACTAGCAATCTGGAATTATCATTGACTATAAATCATTAGTTATTTGTGCTCTAAAAAGGACAGCAAAGGAAACCGATTGATTTAATGCTCTCACTGAAAACCCTTAATCATCAGTTCTCACAGAAGTATTTGCTTCATGCTTTCTTTTTTATTATTATTATCTTTATTTTTAAAATTTTTTTTATTTATAAAAAGGAAACATTGACTAAACCATAGGATAAGAGGGGTACAACTCCACACAGTTCCCACCACCAGAACTCTGTATCACATCCCCTCCCCTGATAGCTTTCCTATTCTTTAACCCTCTGAGAGTATGAACCCAAGGTCACTGTGGGATGCAGAAGGTGGAAGGTCTGATTTCTGTAATTGCTTCCCTGCTGAACATGGGCACTGATAGGTCGATCCATACTCCCAGCCTGTCTCTCTCTTTCCCTAATAGGGAAGGGCTCTGGGGAAGCGGAGCTCCAAGGCACATTGGTGGAGTTGTCTGTCCAGGGAAGTCTGGTCGGTGTCATGCTAGCATCTGGAACCTGGTGGTTGAAAAGAGAGTTAACATACAAATCCAAATAAATTGTTGACCAATCATGGACCTAAATGCTGGAATAGTGCAGATGAAGAGTTGGGTGGGGGGGGGTCCTCCATTTTGTATATAGCTAATAGGTGTATTTTAATTATATTCCAAAGGGCCTATGGCTATACTATTTTTTTTTCCCCCTGAGCCTGAAATCTGATATGCAGGTAGATCCAAGTTATTCTCTGGGGAGATGATGTCATGGCTGGAAAAAGGACCAGCTTCATGGTTTCTTAAAACAACTATTTTGAGTCCATTTTAAAGTCTTTTAGCCCAGGTCAGTGGTCTTTGGCCTAATTCAACTAAGACAGATAATGTAAATTCTCCCAGACTCCACTTAAAATGACTTCTGAAGTGTTAACTTTTCACACATATCTACCTACATGAGTATGTACATTTTGTATTCAGGAACTTGAATTAAACCCCCTCTTAGAAGCAGAGTTAATAAAAATTACTACTAATTAAGTGAAAAGGGCATGGCATGCAAACATGTAGAATTTTCCAAGCACACACACACAAAATATATATATATATATATATATATATATATATATATATATATATATATATTTAAAGTGAATATTATACTTGACTTCACTTAGTGAGTGGCATTTTGATTTTGCGCATTCATGCTGAGATAATATAATGAGCAACTTGATAAAAAAGATAAAAACCCAAGATTATGTCTCATAAAAATAATGCCATATATTTTTTGCTTGTTAATTTTACAGTCTCCTTTGTGAGAAGAAGTCTTATGTCATTGGTTCTGCTAGCTGAAGCATAGCTGTGCTGTTCTAGACACAGATTATTAGTGCCTTAGTCCAAAATCCATGTTTACTCCATTTTCTTCCTTTCCATTTAACTTGTTTATCCCACTTCTGTCCAAAACCCCTCATAGGCTGTATGTAGGGTTTTTTTTAAAAAACAATTCCTTTTTTATTTTTATTATCTCTTTTATTTGTTGGCTAGAGACAACCAAGAGAGATGCCTGCAGCACTGCTTCACCACTTGCAAATTTTTCCCCCTGTAGGTGAGAACTGGGGGCTGGAATCTCGGTCCTTGCACATTGAAACATGCATTCAACCAGGTGTACCCCCATCTGGCCCCTATGTAGGTTTTATAATGCTTTTTTTTTTTGCTCAATTTTATTTTTGTGCTACATTGTTTTTCTGATCTTTTGGAAGTCACTTTTCTGTTGTTTGTCTTTTGTGAAGCCCAAACCCTTGTACCAGTATGTTCACTGGTCCCAGGTCAATTTTTTCATTCAAATAGAGAAACATAGAGAGTCAGAGGAAGAGACACCATAGTACTGAAACTTTCCCATGGTTCCATGACACTTCTATAAGTGCTGTGCTTAAACTTGGGCAGCAAGCATGGTAAAGCGTGCACCCTACCTCGTGAGCTATCTCTCCAGTGGAGAAGCAACTCTTGATCTCCTCTGTTTTTTGCTATCATTTTTTTCTGAGGATATTGTATTTTCAGTAACCACAAGAATTGTTTCATAGGGAACAGACTGAAATGCAGAAGATGGCTCAAACATTGCAAGGAACAGAATCAGTGCCCAGTTTGCATGTTAAAGGGTTTTGTGGGATGATGGAGTGGGAGCTTAGTTTTGACTTGAAATTTTATGACTTGGGGAGAGAGAAGCGCATAAAGTGATAGATCTTGGCACAATGTCTGTTGTAATAGTAGCAGATGTGAACTGGTATAGGAAAGCTACATTTAAACATGCTGTAAGGTTTCAAAGTGCTAAGATGAAGAAACTCCAGTGAAGATGAAACTAACACAAAAAGTTTAAATGTCAACTGTAAGTTATATGAAGATGTTTAAATGAATATTTAATGGAAGCAGATTGTGATTACTAATATAAACAGTTTGAAAGTTCATTCAGGGGCCAAGTGGGTGGTACACCTGGTTGAATACATGTGTTATAATGCACAAGGATCCAGGTTTGAATCTGTGGTCCTCACCCACAGTGGGAAAACTTTACAAGTGGTGAAGCAGTGTTTCAGGTATCTCTCTGTCTCTCTCCCTCTCTATCTCCCCATACCCTCTCAATTTCTGGCTTTCTCTATCTAATAAATAAAGATAATAAAAAATTTTAAAAAGCAAACATTTTAAAAAGTTAATTAAATAAATAATTCTCAGACTGAATGTACATGCATGGAAACATCAGATATTAAATAAATGCCATTGCCCTCAACTTGGATCAATAACGGAAGAGAATGTTCTATCCTCTGAAGGGAGGCTGGACAACATACTTGGAACATTCCTACTCATGACCACAGAATGTGAGCTCAGATCTACAGGGATGCAGAGGTCACATAGGCTCCTAAGCTGAATATGAGCCCCAGATGAGATCAAATCGATCAGTTTACAGTCAACAATATTAATACACCTTTTCCATATATGGGAGCTACTTTTCCCCCTGATCCTTTTTCTGATCCTTTTTCCAGCCATGACATCACCTCCCCAGATAATAACTTGGACCTACCTGCATATCAGATTTCAGACTCAGGGGAAAAAAAAAAACTAGTATAGCCACAGGCCCTTTGGAATATAACTAAAATATACCTACTAGGTATCTACAAAATGGAGACCCCCCCTCCAGCTCTTCATCTGCACTATTCCAGCCTTTAGTTTCATCAACAATTTGTTTGGCTTTGTATATTAACTCTCTTTTCAACCACCAGCTTCCAGAGGCTACCATGATGCAAACCAGACTACCCTGGACAGACAACCCCACCAATGTGTCCTGGAGCTTTGATTCCCCAGAATCTCACCCGACTAGGGAGAATGGATCAAGCTGTCAATGCCCATGTTCAGCGGGGAAGCAATGACAGAAGCCAGACCTTCCACCTTCTACATCCCACAGTGGCCTTGGGTCTATACTCCTAGAGGGTTAAAGAATAGAAAAGCTATCAAGGGAGGGGATGTGATATGGAGTTCTGGTGATGGAAACCATGTGGAGTTGTACCCCTCTTATCCTATGGTTTTGTCAGTATTTCCTTTTTGTAAATAAACAAATAAATGCCATGATAAAGATAGACAGTTAATACTTTGATTTCTTTCTAGTTCAACCTGCAATGTTTTTTTAAAACTACATTTAACAATTTGTTTTAATTATCTTTATTTATTTGTTATACAGAGAGAGCCAGAAATCAAGAGAGAAGGAGGGTCTGAGAGACAGAGAGACATGGAGCACTGCTCCACCACTTACAATCTTTCCCCTGCATGTGGGGACCAGGGGCTTGAACCTGGGTCCTTGAGCATTGTAACATGTGCACTCAACCAGGTGTGCCATGAACTACATTCATAATTCAATTTCTCACAGATAGGTACATATTACAGATAAATGGATATTACTTGGTCTGCCAATCATTAAACATGTTGCATCAAGATCTGGAACATTTTTTTCTTATTCTAGAAAAGTATTAAAAAGTTAATATACAATAAACTTCTAAACATATTTAGAGATGTGAGCATTATGGCAGTAGGAATAAAGTTCAGTTTAGAATATATAAAAATACTGTTTTGCAGCACAATTCCAGTTATAATATCTATGCTAAAGCCAGTCTGACAATTTTGTTTTTATGTTGCTATTACAGCATGAGGTAAAATTGAGCTAGTAAGTCTCTTTCCACAGGTACTAGCTACACAGAATGGGACTCCTTTATGGGTCATAAGTCACAAAGCAATTTGTTATACTTTACCATTTTTTTCTTTTGGAATTTTGGGGCCTCCTCACCCATAGACTTTCTTTTTCACAAAATTTCAGCACTGCATCATTGTGCAGAATTTGCATGCTGTGCTCTGCCTCATTTCTTATTTTCTACCATATTTCTAGTCATAGCTGTCACACATTCATGGTTTTGCTACTTATAAATCCTGACACTAGCTATTAATATTCAGTATCATTATCATCATCATGATTTTTTAAGTTTTTAAAAATTGATTATTTTTCCCTTTTTTTGCCCTTGTTTTTTATTGTTGTAGTTATTGTTGTTGATGTCATCATTGTTAGATAAAACAGAGAGACATGGAGAGAGGAGGGGAAGACAGAGAAGGGGAGAGAAAGACAGACACTTGCAGACCTGCTTCACCGCCTGTGAAGTGATATCCCTGCAGGTGGGGAGCCGGGGGGCTCAAACCGGGATCCTTTCACCAGTCCTTGCACTTTGTGCCACCTGCGTTTAACCCACCGCACTACCACCCAGCTCCCCATCATGAAAATTTTAAAAAACATTCGCCTCTACAACTGTTGAGAAGTTGGAGTAGAGACTCATATGAGAGAATGACATCTCATATTCTAATATTTTTGAGATTAATTTTAAAAAACCAGACTTTAAAGCTCATCTTGGTCTGCTCTCAATAGTTTTGGTCTTCTAGGTACAAAATTCTGGAAGTAAAAGCCGTCATTCTAGCTATTTTTAATTCATAAGTTTTCACTAATTGGATTTGTAGATTTCAGATCTTATCAAATATGTGATGCAGTCCCTTAAACTTTGAGATTTTGCGAGCTTTCCTGCATTGAGAAGTGCAGTTCCCTGCCACTTCATATACTGACATAAAACTCCTTCTCACACACCTCCCACGCCACCCCACGCCCAATATGAATATCTTTAAAAAGATTAAGTGAAAATACTGGATAGAAAACGTTGACTTAATTCACAGGCAACTTTTATGTTATGTATATATTGTGTAAAGTGTGAAATTTTTGTTTTAAAAATCATGATTTCTACTGTCCATGGGGAGGCTCAAGAGATAAAATCCAATTTGTTATACAGCCCCCAATATCTTTGGGGAGAAATAATACTCTATAACTTGGTTCATTCAGACAGGCGATCCCCCCCCCTTTTTTTTAAATTGCCATGCATTTGCTAGTAGCTGCCCTGAATAATATATATATATATATATATATTTGTATATATATAGTTGTTGTTGTTGCTAGGCTTTGCTTGGACTATATGCCTGCGTGATTACGCTGCTCTTAGTGAACTCTTTTTGTCCAGGTAGAAGAAAAGAAACAGAGAGGAATCATGAAACAGAGAGAGGAGAGACACCCAGCACCACTCTATTGCTAGTGAAGCTTTCCTTTTGAGTAGTGGTCTCACACTCTGGCCAGGGGTTTGCACCAGGGTCCTTGGGCAAGGTAATGTGTGAACTCTACCAGGTGAGCTCTCTGCCTCATAAAACACATTTTTTAAATATGAAAGTCACATCTTATTTGTCTTTTGGGTGAATCCCAACAAAACTACTAGTTACCAAGTAAGTTAACTGATGCAAAGTCTCGCATGTTTCTGGAAGCATCTGAATGTTCCCATTCATATATATATATGATGGCACCTCTAATATTTAGTGATTATTTTTCCCTTCCTTTTTTTTTATTGGGCAAAACAGAGAAATTGAGAAAAAAAAGGGAAAATGGGGAGGAAGAAAGAAAGAGAGATACCTGCAGACCTACTTCACTGTTTGTGAAGTGTCACCACCACCACCACCACCACCCCCCCCGCAGGTGGGGAGAGGAAGCTTGAACCTGGGTCTTTGTGCATGGTAATGTGTGTACTTACTCCGGAGTGCCACTGCCACACCCCCTAGTATTTAGTAATTTATTGGGTTTATGTCCTGGAAGTTTGAAGAACTGTGTAACATTTCTGCTATACATTCACTGTGGAAACACTGACCATTGACATATACATATACATATACATATACATATATATTCATTGAATTTAGGACCTCATTTTTTTTTGGTGCTGGGGTTCATGCAAGTGTGACTTCATTGCTCTCAAGGTATTATTACTATTATTATTATTATTATTAATATTATTAATATTATTATTATTATTATTTCTCTTTCAATTTCAAACAGAAATAGAGAGAAAGAGAGTCACCATAGTACTGCTCTGCCACTTGCACTTGTGAAGCTCCTTCTGCGGCTGTGCTTAATGCTCCTGGGTGGTGCCAGTGGCTTGACTAAGGTTCCTGTGTTTGGCAATGTGTTTGATTTATTAGATATACTATTTCCCTGCTCCTAAAGAAGTATTTTTGGAGGAAAGGTTCCCATGTCAGGATCATGATAACTAAATTTATTTACCTACAATCCCAAGTCACAGTATCCACAATGCTGGTTTTCACAGTCTATTCTGTTTCTAGAAGAGATCAAGGTCAGTAAATAAATGGACAGGAATTTCTGGAAATTAATATGCAGACCATGTGATGACCAGAATTGCCATAAACATTTATTTTCCAAACCTGAGACAGTAGGTACCAATTATAACTGTTCCAGACAAAGTGGTCTAAAGGAATACTTTGGTTATAAACCACAAAATGATCTGACCTAATTATTCATTGTGGGAATCAGGATACTGCAGTATTTTACACATCTCTTTTTATATTTTAAGACAGACTAGCAACTTCATGTTATGCCAGTTTTTGAAGTTGTACATAGACTAAGGTGAGTCAGATTCTAGTTTCAAGGCACTTGCAATTAGGGTATAACATAAATGCATAGATAAGAGATAGATAGATAAATGCAGCCAGGTTTGGCTCCATTAAGATGTTGCCTCTAGACTGGTAAATGGTGTGTGGAGACAGAAACATGTAGGAATCTCAGACCACAGTACTAAATGCCTTGATTCACAAGCCTAAGCCTCACAGTGCGTAAGTGTCTGGAGCTACACAGATGAATCAAAGACTGATAAATGCTCAAATGTGGAACAGTCAGTTTACCTTTGTTCTCACACCAGGTCACCATTATCCAGTCTCTGAAGGTCCTCTAGTTTCTTCTACTTGCTCACCTTTGTGTCACTGCCTAACTTTGCTGCACTGGCCTCTGCCTGGCTTCTTTAAATCCTCTGCTCTTCTGCCTTCCTTCCCCAAGCTCAACAGGGCTTGATCCCTTTCTCTTCTCTTCCAAACATCATGGAAAAATATCAGCTAATTATATGTTTTAGGGATTTCTTTTTAGCCTTTTATAACATGGATTAATTTCATCTGCATATGTATCCCTCTTTGTTAGTGTATGAGACTGTTAGTCTGTCAATTTTCTCTTCAGTGACATACTTAAGATTTTCACACTATGCTGAACCTCATTTGAGTTTTACTATGAGTTAGAAATTTACTTGAAAATTGTACCATACATGCAAAGTTACGTCATATTTTAACTTATTTGTACATTTCCTTCCCCTGGAAAAATTAGTGATTTTTGGGGGGGTTTTGTCCTAGAGCAAAATAATAATAGTAATAAACAAGCCAATTAAAATAGAGAGAAGTTATAAACTTCTCACTGAGATAATAATACCCCACCTACTAAATAATATTCTTCAAATATATTTCTATGAAAGGCTTAGAATATTAGATAATCATAATTTATTTCTTAGCATAGAGTATTTAGAACTCAATAGTTCTAATTAAGGGAAAGAGCACCAGTTGCAGTAAGTTCAATATGAAATCCAGTGATGATTGAATCTATATAACCTTCAGGAAAGCAGACATTTAGCTATTATCTCTTTGGTCTGATCAATATATACAGTCAGGCAGGGTAAATTAGGCCCTTAATAAAAAACTCTCATAGCACGTCTAGAGGGCTCATTTATAAAACTGATTCAGTTCTAAGATATAGTAATTTCAAAACAGAGAGACCAGAATTCATATTTAAGAAGGCATGAAGGTCTCAACACTTAACAATTATCAGTTTTTCCCTGCTCGGTAGTGTACAGCATTATGGTATTAGCAAGTAAAATAGAGCCCTTCTGTGCCCTCCATGCTTTACAGAGTTGTAGATATAACAATATCAAAATAATGAATGTGACAGATGTTTCTGAGGACCAGTGCACAGGTACCTGGAGCAACAAAGATGAATCAAAGATTGACAAGTGTTCGAATCTAGAAGGGTCAATTTATAAGTTCAGTGCATTTGCCAATAGAAATATTTTCAAAGGGTTAATATATTTCAGCAGGTAATATTGATCTTGATGCTGACAAGAAGACCAAGGTCATGAACAAAGAAAGGAGGAAAAGACATTCTAGAACACAACCTGGTTGGAGCACAGAATGAAATCATATTTTGACTTATTTTGAATATCTGATTAAAGAGCTAGTGTTTCAGAATTAGATCCTCATAATTCTTTATTAGAGTTTCATTTTGTTTTGGTTTTTGGCACAAAAACTGCATTAGAACTGTACTTAAAGAAAAAAATAATCCAACTCTACTCAGCTCAGTGGGCTGGAAGAGAATTTGGAGGGTGTTTTTATATTTATTTATTTATTTATTCGCTTTTGTTGCCCTTGTTGTTTTATTGTTGTAGTTATTGTTGTCGTTGTTGGCTAGGACAGAGAGAAATGGAGAGAGGAGGGGAAGACAGGGAGGGGGAGAGAAAGATAGGTACCTGCAGACTTGTCTGACCACTTCTGAAGTGACGCCCCTGCAAATGGGGAGCCAGGGGCTTGAACCGGGATCCTTCTGCGGTCCTTGTGCTTAGCGCCAGGTGCGCTTAACCTGCCACGCTACCGCCCGGCTCTCGGAGCTTTTTTTTTTTTTTTTTTTTTTATTGTGCAATTGAAGAAGAGATGTGAGGTTGAATTAGAACAGTGACAACAGGACTTTAGAGGATGGACACAAGGCAAAAGACATGGCAGACTATGGAAAGTAGCAAGGCAGGCCCCTAAAAAAAACTTAAAAGGTTGAACTACTTACATGATTTACCAATTCTACTTGTAGTACATACTATAGGAATGAATTCCAGGTGGTTCACTTCCTAAAAGAGTGAACCAAAAACCTAGATATAGACCAGGTCCCGTGAGATAGAGCATATGTTCACATGTATTCATAAATTAGGGCAAAATATATACCTGAAAGCAAAAGTACACAATAGTCTGTAGTGAGTCAGTATAAAGTTCCTAATGAAATAGTATCCAATTAGACTTAGATATCCTCCTTACCTAATTCTTATTACAGTTCTCTCACATACTCCAAAGCTGACCTTATCAAAGCAAGGACTGCAAAAGCTGAATAAGGGCAAGAGATTAGCATACTTTAATGCTGACTCTTCAGTAACTATCAGGCCACCCCATCAGCTGGAGCCCTATTCAGGGAGTCCTGAGATTCCCAAACAGACATGATGGGCCTAGACATCGAATAAATCCCTCTCTCCACTGTTACCGGTCATCTCTATCAGGAACAACAAAATAGACCCCACTGTGGGCCCCCATAGGACCTTGCCCTCAACTTGGATCAACAACAGTAGAGAATGCTCCATCCTCTGAAGAGAGGCTGGACAACATACTCTATGCTACACCTGAGGAAGATGGGTCCTGAAATTGGTGCAGCTTGGAATTTTCCTACTCATGACCACAGAATGTGAGCTCAGATCTAGAGGGATGCAGAGGTCACATAGGCTCCTAAGCTGAATATGGGCCCCAGATCAAATTGATAGGATTTACAGTCAACAATATTTATACACCTTTCCCATATTTGGGAGCTACTGTCTTCCCTGATTCAGCTTTCAGGTCCTATTTCCAGCCATGACATCATCTCTCCAGACAATAACTAGAATCCACTTACATATCAGATTTCAGGCTCAGGGAAAAACAACAACAACAACAACAATGAAAAACTAGTATAGCCACAGGCCCTTTGGAATATAACTAGAATATGCCTACTAGCTATCTACAAAACAGAGACCTCAAATCTTCATCTGCACTATTCCAGCCTTAGTTTCATGATTAATCAACAATTTGTTTGGCTATGTATGTCAAACTCTCTTTTCAACCACCAGGTTCCTGATGCTAGCATGATGCCAACCAGACTTTTCTGGACAGACAAGCAGGTCTGCAGGTGTCTCTCTTTCTCTCCCCCTCTTTGTCTTCCCATCCTCTTTCCATTTCTCTCTGTCCTATTCAGCAACAATGACATAAACAACAACAATAATAACTACAACAATAAAACAAGATCAACAAAAGGGAATAAATAAATATTTAAAAAGATTTAAAAAATAATTTAAAAATAGAGATGGTTGGGGTATAAAGGAGGATTTAATGAAATAGATAATTTGGATTTTAAAATATTGACCTGAATATTCTAGTTGAGTCCACTGGTGCAGGTTGTGGAAAGATTAGAGTCCAAAAAAGATACTTCATCCTTTTCTCATGTTAATAAAATTTACCTGTGTTGCATAGTTTTTACATATAGTTATGATATCAGAAAAGACTCCTAATGATTTAATGAATTATCTATTTTGAGACTGATTATCAGAACCCTATAGTTACATGGCCTTAAGAGTGATATCAGTTGAAAAAATTACAGGAAAAATAGCAGAGGCCTATGTTTTGGGTTGGTGTGTTTTTATATTCAATATATGGAGAGAGGAGAGAAAGACACAGCCTTATAACATGCCTTAGAACATGATCCAAAATTACTTGGGCTATTATTAAATATGACTGCCCTCCTTATTTATAAGTCCAGTGTCCTCATCACTCACAGTTGAGAGGTCTGAAGGACATGACCTCTACATATGTACACTGAGACCTTGAGATTATTATTTCTGGGCATATGATGGTACCAGTCATGAGAAAGCTTGCTGTGAAAACAGTGACCTGGCTTAGTACAAACCAAACAGTATTTATTTTTATTTCTTGTCTACTAATGCCATTGTGTCTTCACATATTCTTGTCTTTAAATAATACCTTTCTAACTAACTAAATTCAAAGCATTCTCAGGTAAGTAATTCTATTCAAGGCCGAATCTATTATGTGGTCTGACTCTTTGAATGGATACTGAAGATATCATGGGATACAACTTCACCCATGTGTCCTGGAACTCCATGTCTCCTGAACCGTGTCTCACTAGGGACAGATAGAAACATGCTGGGAGTATAGCTCTACCTGTTAACACTCATGTCCAGTGAGGAAGCAATTACAGAAGCCAGATCTTCTACCTTCTGTGACCCCTAATGATCTTGTGTCCGTACTCCCAGAGGGATAAAGAATAGGAAAGCTTACATTGGAGGGGATGGAATGTGGAACTCTGGTGGTGGGAATTTTCTGGAATTGTACCCCTCTTGTCCTAGGGTCTTGTCAATCATTATTAAATCAATAAAAAGAAATAAGAAAAAATATCTGTGCAAGAGAAAGATACTTGTATCTAACTTGTTCAGCATATCTGCTGCTTCTTCGTTTCCTTTCTCTCCATAGTCTGTTCTATGGAAGACACAGTCTTGGCTTTTGTACCCCCTCCCAGGAACATTATAATTTAATTAAGGGCATCCCGCTATTGATCCTCTATAAAGGCACAAGGATTGAGCAAATGACAGAGTAGAACATGGGATGGCTTATTTAAGAATTAGGTAATAGACAATGGCTCTCATTTGATTTATCATCATTTTAATTAGACTTTGACTCCATCAGTCTTCCAAAGAAAGTTAAGACTCCCCTGAGCAGAGGACACACACTTGATCTTAGAATGAGAGAGGTAGATGAGTCATTCCTGTTATAAATTGATCTTGACAGGCAATGTCAGAACCTTAGGGCCAATAAGTCAGTGTCACTTACTGAGCCCTAACCTGACCACTGAATAATTACTCTTGGTCATTTCCCCTTGAGTGCAACACTGTCTTCCTATTTGACAAGATATTAATTACTGGGCCTGGGATGTTCAGTGTGTCCAATTTCACTCAATCAGTCAAACTCATGTCAGTCTCTATGCATGTTACAATTCGGAATGAGGAGTAAGGCTCATGAAAAGTAAGGACTAACTTTATCTACACAATTCCTCCAGGCATATATTAATATACATATATGCCTGGATGTTAGAAAATTTTTAATCATTTATACACTTCTGAGTTTTCATCACTATTGTCATTGCTGTTATTACCTTCACCAGAGAATTTACAACACGATAAAAGAGATAATCTTTGCTACATTTCAGACTAACTTGAATATGATCTATGAACTGGAAAAAAAAGGTGATTTATGCAAATTTTTCTCAATTTTCAGAGTATGATCTATGAACTAAAAAATTATTTACACAAATTGTCCTCAATTTTCAGAGTACTTATTCTCTTTTTTTTTTTTAACCAGAGCACTGTTTAGCTCTGGTTTATGGTGTTGCGGGGGATTGAACCTGGGACTTTGGAGCCACAGGCATGAGAGTCTGTTTGCATAACCATTATGCTATCTACCCTCCACTCTCAGAGTATTTATTCTTGAAGGTAAAATGTAGAGTAAATTTTATGTATTTGCAGTCTTATTTTTAATATTTTTTTCTCAAAAAGGAAAAACAAAAATAAACAGGGTGAAACTTGTACTAGGTGCAATCTCTTGCAACAAAGCCAAGAACCGAGGGCTGGGGGTGGGAGAGGGTTGAGAGGGCATTGGTGGACAATAGTGGAGGAGGACTTGAGTTAGTGATGGAAGTGGTTTTTCAGACACCTATCACAGGGAGATCAGAAACCATACTTACAAAATAGCAACTGTCTTGTAAATCTTTATTTCCCTAACAAAACCATTAAAAAGATTAAAAAGATCCTTTCGCTATTAAACATACTTGGGATCTTACACAGAGTTACATCCTGACCTTTTATATACTCATAGCTTACTTTTGACATCAACATAATCCTTCTCTCTGTATTTTTTTTCTCATATTCATTTCAGATGAGTAGCCATAGCTCTCTTGCCTTCTTACCTCAAGGACAGTTTATGTTTCTGAGCCAAAATTATGCATTTCTTATAAGCTAAATTTTCAGAAGAGATTTAAAAGGTTTGTTGGAAGCTACAGACTAGAGATGATTGTGTCTCTGAGCAGCCACAAGAAAGAGAATAGAGAAGAGTGGAATCTGAAGGAAGAAGAGCATAGGCTCTAGAAAAGACCTGCATCTACCTGTGACTGTGCCCGAGAAGGTAGCATGACTCACAGGGCAGAAATGGGGACTGAACTTTCAGAGGTGTGCGTGTGTGTGTGTGTGTGTGTGTGTGTGTGTGTGTGTGTGTGTGTGTTCCCCGCCACACTAACTGAGTTCCTTCTCCATACTAGTACTAGAGCAGAAGAGTAATGGAAATGAAAGAGTCACTCAACCTCTCTAATAGCAGCATTAGTACTAGTTTAACCAGACTGTGAGTCAGTGACTATAAGGGCCTCCTGATGATAGAGTCTCCTGTAAAATCCCAAGTACATTCCTGGCCCTAATTTTTTTTTTTTTTTCTCAGCAGTGGTTTCAGACAGTAAGTGCCCATGTTCAGTGGGGAAGCAATTACAGAAGCCAGACCTTCCACCTTCTGCATCCCACAATGACCTTGGGTTCATACTTCCAGAGGGATAGAGAATAGGAAAGCTATCAGGGGAAGGGATGGGATATGGAGATCTGGTGGTGGGAATTGTGTGGAGTTGTACCCCTCTTATGGTTTTGTTAATGTCTTATTTTTAAATAAATAAAAAAATAAAATAAAATAAAAGAATCCTCTGAAAGATTAAAGTAACTAACACCTTCACAAGTGAACTATCAATTATTTAGTTGTCATTGAAATTTCATACATGTACCATTTTACAACTCTGGGTTGACCCTTCCTTTCCTTTTTTATCTTTTCTCTTCTCTTCTTTTCTTCTCTTTTCTTTTTCTTTCTTTCTTTCTTTTGAGAGAGAGAGAAAGATCACAGAACTGAAGCTTCCACCAGTGTTGTAGTACTGCCATATGTTGTGCTGGGGCTCAAATCTGGGCCACATACATAGCAAAGCAGGCTTTCTTCAGGCAAGCTATCTTGCCTGTCCAGAACTGATAATTATTTTTACAAAATATTTATTTATGTATTTACTTATGAGAAAGGAAGGCAGGGAGACAGAGAGAGACAAGACAGAACCAGAGCTTCACTCTAGCATTTGTGATGCCATGGATTGAACTGAGTTCAACTCCTGACTGAGTTCAGTGCCTTATCCACTGTGCCACATCCCGGACCAGAAACTGATCATTCTTAACAGAGACAAATTTTGGTTTTCTGCAAAGTTGTAATAATAACTTTACCTTTTACTTTTAAACGCTTTATTAGGGTTCAGGTCTTATCCTAGCCCATTTTATTATATTGTTCAAACTCTGCTAAAATTCAATTTTTGGTTCCCCTGGGGATTTTGGATAATTGATATTACATGACAATGCTGACAGATCCTGACCTTTTACTGACTGTGCCCAGTATTACTTATTTGAAATAGATGCAGCATTGGAAATGACGTTGTAAATCCTGGTTTTGTTCTCTCTGGATGGGCAGATGAATCTAGGAAATGGGTCTGGAGAGGAAAGAATGAATTTCAAGTTGATGTCATCAAACCAGATTACAGCTAAGCAAGTGAAAATACATAGACCTTAAGATAAGTGAGTCAAGGTAGGGGCTGAGTCTGACTTTGAAGGTATATTTCTAGTTCTGGGGTTCTCTCTTAGCAGAATGCAAGGGCAGGAATGTAATTGTCAGTGATTTGCTTTTGATGAACTTAGCTAGCTCCTATCAAAAAGAAAACCCAGGATAAAAAAGACAATTGTAATGAACCATAGCAGACTTACTTTAGAAACTTTTGGGAGCCCTACGAGGACTAGATGCGCCCCCACACCCAACCCATAACACATTCACCTTTTGTTTCATCTATACAGTTGTGTGGTGCTTGATCAATTTCATTTATGTCCTGAATTAGTTCCTCTGCTTCTACTGGCATCATCTTTAAGTAAAAAATGCCTAGAGGTTAGGTATCTTGTCTGCTTAATTAGCTTTGTAAAAGTCCTTACACAACTTCACACACAGGAAATTATTAAATGTGTTTGGATAATGAGCCAATGTTTGAAAAGTGGAAAAGGGCTCCGAGTCACTTAAAATAATGATCATATTTCACAAGATGCTTCTTAGTTTCTTTGGGGTGGTTCTTTAGTTTACAGGAAACTTAAGGGTGTCTCTAGAGTATAGGCGAAGCTGGTGTTTATTTATGTGCATGGGAACATTTCCCAAGATCATAACTGTGGACCTAACACTCTACTGAACTAAGATTCCATGTGGATGCCTGGTTAGGTGCTAGGAGTGCTTGGTCCCCATACCTCTGGGTAACAAGTCCCATGTTTGTCTTCTCTCAAGAGGTATAGGGCAACTGGTAATGAAATGTGCTTAAAATAGATGTGAGCTTGGGCACAGGGGAATGAAACACATGAGTGAATTTCCTGCTTATTCATTTGCTCAGGACAGGGGCCAAACCTACAAAACCAAACAAAGTCCCTAAGGTTGTATTTCAGTGACTTTAAACCATTAAAATTATAAGGAACACAAATCAGAAATAAGAGGCAATCTAAACTTGTCTGAGTAGTTACCTTTTGGAGACCCACTGTCTTTGAAATGTAAAGGATGGTGAATGCACCCATCACAGAGAACCTAAGACACAATTAGATCACAGAAGACAGAACTATTGTTAACTCTGACAGGGGAGGAGGAGACACTGAGATCACAGTGTGAGGACAGTCTTGGAGATAATGAGGTCATTGGTTCTAGAATCAAAAGAAAACGTATCTTGGGGGGGGGGGAATGTTGACATGTTTGCCCATCATTACTCCAGAGAAGTTATCACAGTTGTCATGTCTGTAGACCTTATTCAATGACTGCTTGAATATCCAGCTTGTTAGATATCACACCCTTGAAGTCTTTTCTTGGCACGTGTTCACTGAGGGTGACAGTTAGGCAAAGCTCCAAATAGGCCTATTAGACTATTCTAAGACCCAGGCGAGTGGCCAGGGAAGGAGAAATGGTTAGTACAGAAAAAGAACAAGTCACTGGAAGTTTTTGTCTCATTTGATTAATTAACTCAGATTTAAATTGAAGAAGGAAGCCAGAACCGGCAGCGCTTGGAGTGATGGATGAGCAGTGAGTGAGCTTTACAGCGCACTTGGGATGAGAAGAGTTAGCATTGCAGGCAGAGTAACTCTCATGAGGTTCAAACCCTCAGTTTTCTCTCGGCCGTCTGCCTCCAGCTCTTACTGGTGCTGATGTCTTCCGCCTGTCAGCTGGAAGCTGCAGGCTTCCACCTTTGTATCTCTGACCTCAAACTCCTGAATCTCAGCTGCACTTCTCTTTCTCTATCCAAATAAACAATAGAATTTTTTTTAAAAATTAGAGGTCACAGTACAAAAGCTCTCATCAGTGTCATGCCATGCTTGAACCTGGGTTGCACGCATGACGAAACAGTGCTGGATCTCAGTGGCTTATATAATCATTCCACTCTGGTTGCATTTTGGAAGAAATCTTTGACACAATTCATTCTTCCAATTTTTTTAAATTTTTATTTAAGAAAGGATAAATTAACAAAACCATAGGGTAGGAGGGGTACAACTCCACACAATTCCCACCACACAGTCTCCATATCCCACCCCCTCCCCTGATAGCTTTCCCACTCTCTATCCCTCTGGGAGCATGAACCCAGGGTCATTGTGGGTTGTAGAAAGTCTGGCTTCTGTAATTGCTTCCCCGCTGAACATGGGCGCTGACTGGTCAGTCCATACTCCCAGTCTGCCTCTCTCTTTCCCTAGTAGGGTGGGTCTCTGGGGAATCGGAGCTCCAGGACACATTGGTGGGGTCTTCAGTCCAGGGAAGCCTGGCCGGCATCCTGATGACATCTGGAACCTGGTGACTGAAAAGAGAGTTAACATACGAAGCCAAACAAATTGTTGAGCAATCATGGACCCAAAGCTTGGAATAGTGGAGAGGAAGTGTTAGGGGGTTACTCACTGTAAACTTTAGTGTACTTCTGCTTTCAGGTATATATTTTGCAGTAGTTTATGGATACGTGTGAACATATGCTCTCTCTCACAGAAACTGGTGTATATCTAGGTTTTGGGACCACTCGACTCCCTAATTTTTATTATTTTTACTTCTACATACAGTAATTTACTTTTCATTCTTTTATCACACTTCATTAATTTATTTTTCTAAGGTAGAAGGTATTATCATTGATTTTGCATCTTCTTTTACAAGGCTTTTCAGCCACCAGGTTCCAGATGCTAGCATGATGCCAACCAGACTTATCTGAACAGACAGCCCCACCAAAATGTCCTGGAGCTCCCATTCCCCAGAACCCTGCCCCACTAAGGAAAGAGAGAGACAGGCTGGGAGTATGAACCGACCAGTCAATGCCCATGTTCAGTGGGGAAGCAAGTACAGAAACCAGACCTTCAATCTTCTGAATCTCACAATGTCCTTGGGTTTATACTCCCAGAGGGTTAAAGAATAGGGAAGCTATCTGGAGAGGGATGGGATACAGAGTTCTGGTGGTGGGAATTGTGTGGAGTTGTACCCCTCTTATCCTATGGTTTTGTCAGTGTTTTCTTTTTATAAATAAATTAATATAAAAAAGATATGAAGTCAGAACTATAAATCTCCCTCAAAGCACTGACTGCATTGGAATTTTGCAAATATGTATAAGATGTAATTTATTTCAAAATTTCTTTTTGAGATTTTTTGTTGTTTTGATAGCTTATTTATTTGATAGAACTATCTGAGGAAAAATGAGAGGGAATAGGATATAGAAAGTGAGACACCTGCAACGCTACTTTACCACTGATGAAGCATTTCCCCTACAAGTGGGGAACTGATTGTGTGCTTTACCAGGTGTGCAGTCTCCTGGATCCTTTGTCTTTGTTTTTCTTGGATATTTCTCAGAATACTAGAAAAAGGACCTATCCCATAGGACTTGCCCAGCAAGTCTTCTCCTGGGGATTTACCCTAAAGAAACAAACAAAAAAACCTATCAGAAGAGATCTATGTATACGATTGTTCATAACAGCATAATTTGTAATTGTCAGAGCCTAAAAGCAACCCAAATTTCCAACATCAGATGAGTGGCTAAAAAAATCTGTGGTATATATACATGATGGAATACTTCTTAGCTGTTAAAATGATGAAGTCTTGGGAGTCGGGCTGTAGTGCAGCGGGTTAAGCGCAGGTGGCGCAAAGCACAAGGACCAGCATAAGGATCCCGGTTCGAACCCCGGCTCCCCACCTGCAGGAGAGTCACTTCACCAGGTCTGCAGGTGTCTATCTTTCTC
This sequence comes from Erinaceus europaeus, assembly GCF_950295315.1. Classification (NCBI taxonomy): domain Eukaryota; kingdom Metazoa; phylum Chordata; class Mammalia; order Eulipotyphla; family Erinaceidae; genus Erinaceus; species Erinaceus europaeus. Next base: position 25,416,897 of record NC_080174.1, on the reverse strand, counting down.
TCCTCCTCTCTGTCTTCCCCTCCTCTCTCCATTTCTCTCTGTCCTATCCAACAACGACAACAACAATAAAACAATAAGGGCAACAAAAGGGAATAAATAAATTAAATTAAAAAAAAATTTAAAAAAAAAGATGATGTCTTCTCTTGTATCATCTTGGATAGAACGTGAACATATCATGTTAAATGAGATAAGCCAAAAAAAAAATGACATATATTACTTATAAGTAGGACTTAACATAGGGGAACAAGACAAAGAAGCACAAAGTGAAATGTGGACTGGACAAAGGGTACTGAATCAAAGCAGAAAATTTGGGAAGGTGAGAGAGGGTTCTGGTGCATAATGAAAGTGCACCCATGTGCCAATGTGTACACTGTTAACCACTAACTCCCTCAATAAAAATCATGTGTATGCTACTATTGTTGAATAATTTATTGTATATGTCAATTAGAGCTAACTGATTGATGATTCTGTTTACTTTAACGATGTCCTCACTGATTTTCTGCCTGATAGATATGCCCATTATTCATATTAGGGGATAGAAGTATTTAACTATAATAGTGAATTAATCTATTTACCCCTACAGTTATATAAATTTTGGTTTCATATCTTCTCATTGTTTTTGCTCAAACTTCTGGTTTCTTCTGTATACACCTTTAAATAGACAATATGATCCAGTCAAGCTTTCTGTTCATCTTTGTTCTGTAATTCCACCTAAGATTCTGCTAACCTTGCTTTCAATTTCTCTAGGCAAATGCTAGACACATACACTGAGTCAATCCAGCTTTCTTAGATCCTATCTTATGGGGAGAGAAACTTACCTGTCACTTGAGTTAATTCTTCCTTATCGCTGCATACCACCTCTTATAGGCAGGAGATGTGGCATAATGTATGGCCTCAATATGTTCTTCTGACAGTAATACAATGAATATGGAGCAGATGTCTTCCTATTGTTCCTGCACAATACCACAAGTGTGACAGACAGTACTTGCTTGTTTGAAAGATGAATGAACCCATTTGTATACAAGTGGGAAAATGATATTTTGTGTACTTTTAGTTTGAAAGAAAAGGTCAGGGAAATAGTTCAGCGTGTTAGAGCACAGAACTCCCATGTTATTCCCTGAAGGACAGGATTAAATCTTCAGTTCTACTTTGTGCCAGAGATAAGCAAGGCTCAAGTATCTCTTTCTCTCTCTCTCTCCTCTCTCATAAACAAATCTTAAAAGAAAAAAAGAAGGGAGATCTAAAGACAAGAATTTTTAAAATGAAGAAGGGCAGAAAAATGCTGTTCTTTGGAATCAAAACTCTGACTCACTAAATAAAAAATAATATATTAATATGTAGAACAAAGTAAAATTGTATTTAGATTTATAGGACCTAGCTATAAGTTATAGCTTTACTAGCTTGGACAATTTATTTACCTTTTCTAAACATTAATACTTCCTGAAGTCATTATAAGAATACAATGAAGCATAATGCTTTGCACAAGTCATTAAATCTTTCTGTTAAATCTTCATTAGACTAAGAGTAGATGGCATCAAATATTTTCCCACAGATAACTGTTTGAGAAATATTGTTTGAGTAAATGTATACAAAACAGAATAGCCTCCAACACACAGTTCACTTTTTCATTTTTGTTTAGAGAAGAGGTGAATCCTCATTTTATTGTTTTACTTGGCTTACATAAAAATGTTCCACATTGTGTTACCGGTTTGAAGAGTGTGAGATTAATGTTTAGTGGATGTTTACAAAGACACATTTTTATTTCTGTACTATGAGTTCATGCTATTGGGCTTATACTATCTGTCTAGAATAAGCTCGCTCAGTTCTCAGCTCCTAATGTGTTCCTAATTAATGAATGCATAATGGAAGTATTAAAAACATTTCTTTTTTTATCATGAAGAAATGAGGATATAAATTATTTGTTGGGCTTTGTGTGTGCTTCTTTGTTTACTTAACATTTATTGCCAAATAGAAATTTTATTTCATACAGTGTTTCAGCAGAATGAATGTTTTCCTATAATAGAATTTTTGAAAGATCACTTATGCTTTGTATATGGGATTTCTTTCCTTTTGTGCAGAGCCTAGGTCCCGTGCATACACCATTTCACTGTTCAAGGCTGCTTTTTTTTTAATTATTATTCAAAGAAAGGCACAGATAGAGTAATACAAAGAGGGAGGTGCACCAGAGTTTCCCTGGGCTCCATAGTATCTGCCACACGGTGCCAGATCTAGACCCTGGGTCATATGCCTAATAAGGCAAGCACCAGTTTACTTGAGAAGCTATTACTCCAGTCCAGTATATGAGTTTCCTTAAAGTGTAACTAATTTCAATATTTCCTGTTCCAGAACCCAAAATTCTGTTCTTATTGTTCAAAATAGCTTAAAGGCAAGCTAAAATAAAGTATCTGTGGGTAGAAAAATTCTGGTTTAGCCTATTAATTCTTGTGTCTTTCCCAAGGAACAAGACACTAATATAGCATCTGTTCCCCTCCTCCAATAATCTCTAGCTATAAAGCAGATTCTAGTTACATATTCATGTCTAGACCTAGGGGACTGGGAGTTAGTCATGTTGCTATGCTAGAGACCCATCCTTCAATGAGCCCTAGATAGATTGCTATGTATGGCTGTCCCTGGCATTTTTAGATTATCATTTTCTTGTAGGATTGTTTTCCTGCCTTTGATTTTTGATCCTATATTTCTTTTTACAACTCCAATGGAGTTCTCATAGGTAAGAGATTGTTTTTCAATTCATTTAGCCACTCTATTTTTATTGTCTTATTCATATCCCTCATAGCAACATTATTGTAATTTTTCTAAAAAAATTTTTTATTATCTTTCTTTATTTATTGGATAGAGACAGCCAGAAATTGAGAGGGAAGGGTGTGACAGTGAGGGAGCAAGAAAGGGAGATACCTGAAGCCCCTGCTACACCACTTGCAAAGGTGGGGACTAGGGGCTTGAACCTGGGCACCAAGTTAAGTGCACATAGTACAAAGTGTAAAGATCTGCTCAAGGATTCTGGTTCAGTCCCCTGCTCCCCACCTTTAGGGGAGTTGCTTCACAAGCAGTGAAGCAGGTCTGCAGGTGTCTATCTTTCTCTCCTTCTCTCTATCCCTTCCCTCTCAATTTCTCTCTGCTCTATCAAAAACAACAACAAAAGAACTGTAGTGTGTGTTCTAATGAGTGTGCCACTGCCTAGCCTTGTCTAGCTCCTTCTAACTTTTCACTTTATATAAATTCCTTTAGGTTAAGCGCACGTGGCGCAAAGAGCAAGGACCCGAGTAAGGATCCGGGTTTGGAGCCCCTGGCTCTCCACCTGCAGGGGAGTTGCTTCACAGGCGGTGAAGCAGGTCTGCAGGTGTCCATCTTTCTCTCCTCCTCTCTGTCTTCCCCTCCTCTCTTCATTTCTCTCTGTCCTATCCAACAATGAACAACATCAACAATGGTAATAATAATGACCGCAACGAGGCTACGACAACAAGGGCAACAAAAAGGGGGAAAAACGTCCTCCAGGAGCGGTGGATTCATGGTGCAGGCACCGAGCCCAGCAATAACCTTGGAGGAAAAAAAAAATTCCATTAGTATGTTTTGCAAGATTGATTCAATAGAGATGCATTTTTTTTATTATTGTTTTTTGGGAAATTGTGCAGATGTGGTCGAGCTTGGCAGGGCCCACAAACCACCCTATTTCTCCCTGGCAACGGTTGCTAGGGAAGCCCCTACCATTTCCAGCCCCTCCCACTTATGGTATTAAAAAAGCCACTTGTTTCTGGTTTCTCTCTCTTCCTCTTACAGACCTAGAGGAGGTCAAGCGTGCAGACCAGGAGGCAGATGCCAGCCATTGTGGTTGGCTCCCCGTGGCTTAACCCGCTGCACTCAAGCCAGACTCTGGGGCTCCCGCATGAGTAAAGATTTGTATTGCTACCGCCAGGAGCTTGGTTCCTGGGTCATCTCTCTCTCCCGTGACACTAGCCCGGCAATTATTTACCAGCTAAGCCCTTTATCTTTCCTTCAAACCTGAATGATAGATTACTTGGATAGGGTATACTTGGTTGGCACTCTGAATCTATCATATTGCTCCTTTCTAGCCTGTAAAATTTCTGTTGAGAAATGCACTGATACTCTTATTGGGGTTTCTTTGTATGCAATTCATTTTATTTTTTTCTCCTCTAGCTGCTTTTAAGATTCCCTTTTTACTATTTTTTATAATTTTTTAAAGTCTTTTTTAATATTTATTTTTTTTCCTTTTGTTACCCTTGTTTTTTTATTATTGTTGTAGTTATTGTTGTTATTGATGTTGCTGCTGTTAGGGCAAAGAGAAATGGAGAGGAGGGGAAGACATAGAGGGGGAGAGAAAGATACACACCTGCAGACCTGCTTCACCGCCTGTGAAGTGCCGCCCCTGCAGGTGTGGTTGTGTGGGGGGCTTGAACCGGGATCCTTACACTGGTCCTTGTGCTTCTGCCACCTGCGCTTAACCGGCTGCACTACTGCCCAACTCCCCACTTTTTACTTTTAACTTTCACCATTTTAATTATAATATATCTTAGTATATATCTGTTTGGGATTTATTTGGAACTCTTGGAACTTCCTGGATTTAGAAATCTCTCTTTCCCCAGGTTGCAGAATTTCTGACTATTATTACTTTTTTATTAAATGATATTAAATAAGAATTCAGGGTGGGGGAGATAGCATAATGATTATGCAAAGAGACTCTCATGCCTGAGACTCTGAAGTCCAGGTTCAATCCCCACTACCATAAGCCAGAGCTGAGCAGTGCTCTGGTAAAAAGAAAGAAAAGAAAAAGGGTTCAAGGGTTCAGCTCATTTCTCTATTCTCTTTTGGAACCTCCATATTGTGGAGGTTTCTCTTGATGCTGACTCATAAGTCTTTTTTTTCTTTCTCTTTTTCTTTATTTTTTTATTTATAATAAGAAAACATTGACAAAATCATAGGATAAGAGGGGTACAATTCCACATAATTCCCACCATTAGAACTCCGTATCCCATCCCCTCCCCTGATAGCTTTCCTATTCTTTAACCCATAAGTCTTTCAAGTTGTTTTTACTTAAAAAATTTTTTTTGGAACCAGGTGATGGTGTACCTGGTTGAGCACACATGCTACAATGCACAAGGACCCAGGTTCAACTCCCTGGGCCCCACCTGCAGAGGGCAAGCTTCAAGAGTGGTGAAGCAGTGCTGCAGGTGCATCTCTGTCTCTCTCCCTCTCTATTTCTCCCTACTCTTTTAATTTCTGGCTCTCTCTATCCAATAAATAAAGATAAAAACTATTTACTTTTTAAAAATGTATTTATTTAAGAAAGGAGACAGTAACAAAACTATAGGATAAGAGGGGTACAGTTCCACACAATTCCCACCACCCAATCTCCATATCCCATCTCCTCCCCTGATAGCTTTCCCATTCTCTATCCCTCTGGGAGCATGGACCCAGGGTCATTGTGGGTTGCAGAAGGTGGAAGGTCTGGCTTCTGTAATTGCTTCCCCGATGAACATGGGTGTTGACTGGTTGGTCCATACTCCCAATCTGCCTCTCTCTTTCCCTAGTAGGGTGCGTCTCTGGGGAAGTGGAGCTCCAGTACACATTAGTGGGGTCATCTGTCCAGGGAAGTCTGGTCAGCATCGTGCTGGCATCTGGAACCTGGTGGCTGAAAAAAGAGTTAGCATACAAAGCCAAACAAATTGTTGGACAATCATGGACCTAAAGGCTGGAATAGTGCAGATGAAGTGTTGGGGGGTAGTCCCTGCAGGCTCTTATGTAATTCTGCTTTCAGGTATATATTTTTTCCTGGTTTATGGGCACATGTGAACATATGCTCTATCTCAGGGGACCTGGACTATATCTAGGTTTGGGGACTTTATTGGGGAGTGGACCACCTGGAATGGAATTAGAGAATACTATGAAAGGAAAGGTCTCATCTGAGTGATGAAGCTAAAGGGTTGTCATTCCACACCTGAAGTCTCTGAACACAGTCTGAAGTGAAGCATGCTGAGGTGGCACTCGTTGTGTTGATTGAGTTGCTATCCACGGATGCAATATTATTTGATTTGAATTGAGAGAAGCATGCAGGAAAGTGGGCTCCACCCTAAGCTTCCAGGATTGGGGGAAATATAGGCTCTATAGTGGAAATGTGAGGTTCCTGCTGTCTTAGGGTTCAAGAAGTCAATGAATAGTTATTGTTATCATCACATTATTTTTTGCAAAGTTCCTTTGTTAGGGTTTGGGTTATAATACCCAGCGTCTTGTATATAGCTGTGCTACCGGTTGCTTCTGTTCTCTCTGGTCTAGATTTTTGAGAGAGTCAACATATCAAAGACAGCCTATGTATTAAAAAGACTTAGTCTGTGTTTTGAGAAGTTCTAGACATATGATCAATTTTCCCCCTCTCATATTAATTAAATAGTGGTTTATATGTCTACACTTTAATAGGAGTGTACATAAACACCATTCCCACCACCAAAAGACTGTGTCCCATCCCAACCACCCACCCCCGAATGAAATCAGGAATGAATTAACATTACTTACAATGATGAAATGTAAGAAACAACTGGAAATAAAATATTCTAAAACTTTGAAAGGATAAAGATTACAATAGTATGGATATAATAGAGAATAAATTAAAACTTGAGTAAGAGTATATAAAGTGGTGAAATGGAGGCAGGGACAACATACACTGGCATTTGAGGAAGACTGGTCCTGAAATGAGTGCAGCCTGGAATGTGCTTAGCTCAGACCAACAGGGATAAGAAGGTTACACAGGCTCCTGTGCTAAATATGAACAGACATGGATGGGCCTGAGGTCAGATCGATGGGGTTTACAGTTACCAGTATTTATATGCTTTTCCCATATTTGGGAGCTACTCTCTGCTCTGATTGAGCTTTCTAGTCCTATTTCCCTCTCTGACACTCTCTCCAGAGAACACTCTTAGACCAACTGCATGTTAACTGTTGGGCTCAGTCAAAAATTAGTAAAGTCATGAGCAGCTTGGAATATGCCTAAAGTAGACTTCCTGGCTTCTCCCATGAACATGAAGACCCCAAAACCCATCTGCTATATTCTTACCTTTAAGTTCCTGATTATTAAACAATTTTTTCTGCTTTATATCTAATGCTTTTCAGCCAGCAAGTTGCAGATGCTACCTTGATGCCAATCTGATTTCCCTGGGCAGATGACTTCACCAGTGTTTTCTGAAACCCTACCTCTCCAGAGCCTTACCCAGTAGGGAAAGGTAGAAGTAGACTGGGGGTTATGGATCAACCTGTCAATGCTCATGTCCAGAAGAGAAGTAATTACTGAAGCTAGACCTTTCACTTTCAGTACCCCATAAATATCTTTGGCCCATATTTCCAGAGAGACAAAGAATAGGGAACATTTCAGTGGAGAGGAGGGTATATGAAACTCTGGTGGTGGGAATTATATGTAATTGTATCCCTCTAATCCTATAATCTATTGATCATTAGTAAATCTCTAATAACAAATAAAAATAAAATTTTAAAGGCAATTAAAAAGAATAACATATGATGAATAGAATTTTAAAGATTTTTTATTATAACCTTACTAGGTACTAGAAGCTTTACAATAATGCACATAATCCTTTCCTTTCCTTCACTCTCTGAAGTGAATTTTATGCATCTCCCCTTCATCCTCTGAAGCAAGATGAACACAAGTCACAAGGAAAACACACAGTGGAGAGCCTTCCCTGTACCTCTTAGTTAGGGAGGCACGATTCTCAAGTTGGAAATAAACCTACCTACATTTAAATTGACATCTCCTTGACCATTTGACCACAGTAATGTGACTTAGAACAGTTAAAATGGAAATAGTAAGATAAACATGCTAAGTAACATTGTGACTGGATGGCACACTTGGTAGAGTACAAATTCACCCCATTAGAAATCAAGCCCAAGGTCTCCACCTTCATGGAAGAAGCTTCACAGGTGCTAGAAAAGTGTTGTAGATGTCTCTTCTCTCCATCTCTGTCTCCCACTGTCTCTCACCTTCTATCAAAACCAGAAAAAAAGAAGGTTTCCAGGAGTGGTAGAGTTGTGAAGGCACCAAGGCCCTGTGATAACCCTGGTGGGAAACGAAGAAAAATATAAATATGCTAAAATAATATTCCCTATGAAGTTGACATTTAAAATAAGTAAAATTTTAATGAGGAAGGAGAAGGAAGTCAAAGACCAAACTAATGACACTCACTAGTGAAGGTTGTTGTAGACTGAGGCCTTGTAAGATTCTGGCATAGATGTAAAGGACAGAAGTCTGATTAATATTCCCTGCAAGGAATATGAAGCTCTGTTCAATCTACATGGAATCCAAGCTCCCCTAGTCCCTGTGGGATCAAATGGCCAATACTGCATTCACAGCACTATTAACTTTCCAAATATTGTCAGGAAGACTGACATAGTGTAGCTTTCTTTACTTATGTGGAAAAAAAGAATTGGGAATAGAAGAAAATTACAGGATAGGAAAATCTCACATCTTTCCAGCTAAATCTTTCTTATAGAGGGTTAAAATATTTCGGCTTCATGCCTGTTTACTGTTCTTAAAAAAAAATCATTATTACTGTTTTTATTCCTCGCACATTTTAGCAGATAAATGCGATAAATATACATTGTTAACTTGCTATTGTGTGTACATAGCACATTGTTATTTTTTTAACATCCTCGTTTAATGTGTATCAGGTAGTTATATAGGAGAGGGAAAAAAACATTTAGCAAAATTGGGGTGGGGAGGACTTGGTGGTGATACAAACTACTATGTGCTATTTTTAATAATGAAAAAAGTTAAATTCAATTGGTACTCAAAGCTTTATACCACACACATGATAAGTATGCTAAACTATGCTAAGTAATTTAATGGAAAAGTACTATTTTGGGTAATGCACACATTTAAATATGGGAGATTTTCCTGCAAAGTCTAGACAGAATGTTGAATAAATAGTCTGTTAGAATTCCCTGTTGCTAACTAAAAGTTTGACAAAATTTTATAGGAACATATATTGATTCCATCTTTTGTTTCAAAAGTTGCAGATATACTAAAATGGATATAGGACATTACTGTTCTGGCTGATTTTAAAGTTCAAAAGTATACAACAAAATACCACCACAATCTACTTGGCTTTCAAATGAAAACTGATGCAAGATAGAGGAAAGGGGTGGAAAGATTGCTGATCTTTGCAGTTAGCTTTTCTTTTTTAATGCTTTTTCTTCTTTGAAATTAAAAAGGTGTTGGAAGATGCTGGGGCAAAAGTCTTTCTGTCCTCCCCAAGTAAAAACCAGCCTTAAGAAAAGGAGAGAAGTAAAGTATAAATATGTCTTTGATCAGACTAGAAAATACTCTAAACTCCTGGTTGAAAAGAAATACAACTATTGTTTTTATTTTTAATTATTAATTTATTTTCGTTGAGGGAATTTTGCTTTGCAAGACTTTTGTCACAGCTGTAGAATTTCATATCTTGCTCAAAATTTATGCCAGCACACCTTACCCACCCCTAAAAGTCACCGAGTTTCTAACCTCCTTCTTATATCTAGAGGCTTTCTGTTTTAGAATTCTTACATTTGCTCAAGTGGATCACACTTTATTGATGTTCTATGCTGTGTTTCATTTTGGTTTGTTTTTAAGACCCCACATATGAGTGAAAAAAATCTAGTATTTATCCTCTTCCCTCTGACTTATTTCTTTTTTTTTTATTTAAGAAAGGATTAATTAACAAAACCATAGGGTAGGAGGGGTACAACTCCACACAATTCCCACCACCCAATCTCCATAACCCACCCCCTCCTCTGATAGCTTTCTCATTCTCTATCCCTCTGGGAGTCTGGGAGCATGGACCCAGGGTCATTGAAGGTTGCAGAAGGTAGAAGGTCTGGCTTCTGTAATTGCTTCCCCACTGAACATGGGCGTTGACTGGTCGGTCCATACTCCCAGTCGGCCTCTCTCTTTCCCTAGTAGGGTGTGTCTCTGGGGAAGCTGAGCTCCAGGACACATTGGTGGGGTCTTCAATCCAGGGAAGCCTGGCCAGCATCCTGGTGGCATCTGGAACCTGGTGATTGAAAAGAGAGTTAACATACGAAGCCAAATTGTTGAGCAATCATGGACCCAAAGGTTGGAATAGTGGAGAGGAAGTGTTAGGGAGGTACTCACTGCAAACTCTAGTGTACTTCTCTTTCAGGTATATATTTTGCAGTAGTTTATGGATACGTGTGAACATAAGCTCTCTCTCACAGAAACTGGTGTATATCTAGTTTATGGGACTTTGTTAGAAAGTGAGCCACCTGAGATGAAATTAGAGTGTACTATAAAAGGAAAGGTCTCACCCAAGTAATGAAGCTGAAGGGTTGTCATTCCACACCTGAAGTCTCTGGACACAGTCTGAGGTGAAGCATGTTGAGGTGGCAATCGTTGTGTTCCTCTGACTTATTTCATGTAGTATGATCCTATCTAAATCCATCTCTACTGTCAAAAAACAAATCACTTATTCTCTCTTTAACCACTTATTTGAAATTGGACTTGTGGGTTGCTTCCAAATCTTGGCTATTACATATAGTGCTGCAATGCATTTAGGGGTGCATGAATCTCTTTAGTTAAGTGTTTTTGTGGGGAAAAGTCTATTAACTTCAGTAAACAATGGACCAGGAAAGAAGAGAAAGAGGTGAGAGGAGAGAGAGAAGAGAGAAAGAGAGAGAGAGAGAGAGAGAGAGAGAAATACAGACATGAACATTGTCTCTTCAGATCTCGAAAAGAAAGTGCAGAAAGGGCCAGGTGGTGGCAAATCTGGTTAGGTGCACAGGTTAACATGCACAAGGACCCAGGTTCAAGCCCTTGATCTAAACTTGCAGGGGAAAATCTTCACAAGCGATGAAGCAATGCTGCAGTTGGCTTTCTCTGTGTCTCTCCCTTCCCCTCCTAATTTATTTCTGATTCTGTTCAATAAAATAAAATAAATAAACATACTTGAAAATGCATCATACAATATTCTTCAGAGTCTGTAGCCTGAGGTTCAAGGAATATGTGTTCTCTGAATCATTGAAGATTTCCTGAACTGTTATTTCAAAATTTTAGAGATGTACATGAGGTTAAGTGCCTACATTATTATGCATTATATACTTATATAGTGGGGAGTTTTGTTGCCCCTCCTTAAGGGAAGTGTATCTACATAGATTGTTAGCAATTCTTGTGTGTGGTAAATTTGTCTATTCTCACTCATTGATTGAATCAACTCATCTTTTACTTATATTAACATAGACTCATGACTTTTGCCTTGGATTATAATTCAATACTGTATTATTTTGTTTGAATTGCTTCATTTTGGAGAGTCATCTTTCAGTTGATTTCTGTGCTTTTTTGTCATACCACTGCCATAGTGGTTTTTCTTCTCTCTCTTTATAAGCATTCCTTTATAGCACTCACTGCTGCATGACAGTCTTAGATTATATTATGTATTTATTCTCCCAGTCCTAAAACCAGCACCTTCTTTTTTTAACCCTTTTTTATTGTTGTAGTTATTATTGTTGTCATTGATGTTGTTGTTGGATAGGACAGAGAGAAATGGAGAGAGGCAGGGAAGACAGAGAGGGGGAGAGAAAGATAGACACCTGCAGACGTACTTCACTGCTTGTGAAGTGACTCCCTGCAGGTGGGAAGCCAGGGGCTCAAATCAAGATCCTTTCCCTGGTCTTTGTGCTTCACCCGCTGCGCTACCACCTGACTCCCAACATCAGCTCTTCTTAAGAAAAGTATATAAAACAAGATCTGGAGATTAGCTACACTCATTGTTTTTAAGATACCATTGTTGCTATGCCCTCTCAACTAACAAAATGAAGATAAATAGTATCATACTAACCCATATACATCTCTACAATATCTGTATATTTCTCTATGTATTAATAATTTTCTACCTTAGACAAAAGTTCATAACTCCTTTTTAAATTAGCTTTTTTAATGTATTTATTTATAAAATGGAAACACAAGACCATAGGATAAGAGGGGTACAATTCCCACCACTAGAATACACTTCTTTTCTTTCTTATTTATTTATTTATTTATTTATTTCTCTTTTGTTGCCCTTGTTTTATAGTTGTTGTTGTCATTGTTGGAGAGGAGAGAGAGAAATGGAGAGAGGAGGGGAAAACAGAGAGGGAGAGAGAAGAATAGACACCTGCAGACCTACCTTACCACTTGTGAAGAGACTCCCCTGCAGGTGGGGAGCTCGGGGATTGAACAGGGATCCTTATGCCAGTCCTTGTGCTTTGCGCCACCTGTGCTTAATCTGCTGCACTACCACCCGACTCCCTTTTCTTCTGTTTTATAAGCAAAGCATTGCTGAGCTCTGGCTGTTAGTGGTGCTGGGGATTGAACCTGAGAGCTCGAAGCCTCAGGCTTGCAAGTCATTTTACATAACCGTAACACTGTCTTTTCCAGTCCTGAGAATACACTCATAAAGTTACTCAACTAAGAGCATTATTCTGCACTCTTTCAGTGATATTATTTAATATGTTTATAATACAGTTCATTTTTGGTCACAATGTAATCTTCATAATAGGATCTTTCAACCACCTAAGTGGCTTTTTATAAATGCTGAAAAATAATAACACCGTCATTAAATTTTATCTTGGTAACTATAGCCATAAGTAGATTTTGAGTGGTGGATCAATCAAAAATATGTCTATGTCCTAACCTCTAGAACTTATAAATAAAGCCTTGCTGTGGGGAAGGGAACAAGGTGTTTAATGACAATTAAGGATCTTGAAATCATCCTGAGTTATCTGGCTGGTCCCTAAATCCTATGAAAAAAAATTACTTACAGGAGATAAAAAAAAAAAAAAAAAAAGAAGATGCACAAATAGGGGAAAAGTAATGTGAAGTTGGAAACAGCTGGAGGTGATACATACACAAACTAAGGGGAACATGGAGCCATCAGACTTCATGCAAAGGATTCTCTCCGAGGCCTTTGAAAGAATTTCAGGCCCAGTGTGTTTTTATTTAGATCTTTGGCCTCAAAAAATTAGATAGTATACATTTATTTTCCTTTAGGGCCCACAAGTGTGTAATAATTTGTTTAGGCAGCCAACATATATACCACCATACATAGAAGTTAAGCATGGGTGGTTGAGAGCTTTAGAACCCCCCCCAATGCTAAAAAGATTACAATTTTCCTTTTTTTGTCTCTATGCTACAATCTACTTGGCCTTAAAATAAGGTGAAATTTGCTCAGGCAAACTTTATTTAAGTTTAAGGCAAAAGTTATTTAAGTCATGGGTCCCTTGGAATATGCCTAAATTAGACTTCCTAACTTTTTCCAAAATGGAGACCCTAAATTTCATTTGCTATATTCTTGCCTCTAGGTTCTTATTAAACAATTTGTTCTGCCTTGTATCTTAATGCTTTTCAGTCAACAAGTTGCAGACACTACCATGCCCCTAACCTGATTTCCCTGGGCAGATGACCTCACTAATGTGTCCTGGAACCCTACCTCCCCAGACCCTTGCCCCACTAGAAAAAAATAGAGGGAGTCAGGCAGTAGCGCAGTGGGTTAAGTGTAGATGGTGCTAAGTGCATGGACCAACTAAGGATCCAGGTTCAAGCCCCCCACCTGCAGGGGAGTCACTTCACAGGCGGTGAAACAGGTCTGCAGGTGTCTGTCTTTCTCTCCCCCCTCTGTCTTCCCCTCCTCTCTTCATTTCTCTCTGTCCTATCCAACAACAACATTAATAAACAACAATAATTACAGCAATAATAAAAATAATATCAAAAAATTAAAAAATAGAAACAAGCTGGGAGTATGTATCAACCTGCCAACACCTATGTCCAGTGGAGAAGCAATTACAGAAGCCAGACTTTCCACCTTCTGTACCCCATAATGATCATGGGTCCATACTCCCAGAGGGATAAATAATAGGAAAGCTTGCAATGAAAAGGATAAGATGTAGAACTTGGTGACGGAAATTTTGTGAAATTGTACCCCTCGTATCCTATGGTCTTGTTGATCATTATTCAGTCAATAAATTTTTTAAAATAAATAATAATAATAATATGAATAATAATAAACATGTATGTCAAAATTAAAATGTTTCTTCATCACTTGTGATTATAAAATAATTTTACAAAGTCATATATATATATATATATGTATATATATACATATATATATGCCACCCCATAAGGTTAGTGTAGGGATTAAATAGCATAAAATGTGTAATTTATCTTGAACTGGTGATAAGGTGATGGCAAGGGTTCAATGAAAACTTAAAACATGCTTTGATTTGTTTCTTGGCTTTTTCTATGAGCTCACAGGTTTCAGCTGTGAAGTAGAAACATAAAACAATTGTCCAGATAATTTGAATTAACACAGTTCAATAGAACATTGTTCAGATATTATTCTACGATACAACTAGCACAAATTTCACAGCACTTTATTTCTTTAATGAATGTTACAGCACTTCATTTCTGTGCTTTTCGATTTTTCCATTCACTAGACAAGGTCACTTATACCTTCCTCATTGTTATGGTCTATATCCAGGGGGCCAGATGCATTGGGCATGGCTCTCAAGAAGCAAGTTTTTAAAAACATTTTTTCCTTAAAAAAAGGTGAAGAAAATAAGAATTCTCTACTCTAGGCAAAGGGGTAGGGGTGGCTTATAAGTGACAGATTGAATTCTTTGAGCTTTGCATGGGTCTTAGCACTTCTTCCAAATGAGAGAAAATAACAAATTCTTTGAGAAATTTTTTATGTTGTCAATTATATCTTACCTCCTGCAGAGACTAACCAGATATACTCCATTGAAAGTATGTAAAAGAAGTATCTTAAGTACCACTGTAGTGTTCCCAAAGCTTTAGTCACTCATAACACTTTCTCAAAACTATAAAAATATAGCACAAGATCATTTTATCTTTTTTTAATTAAAAGAACTATCTGACCTTTCTCAAATAGCTGTTCCCAAGAAAATTCCTTTTAGATGAAGCCATTCTTTACCCTGGCCTTCCAAACAAGCTAATTTCTGTACAAACAGGTTTTATCACATTTGTTTGAAAATAGGGCAAATAATAACATGGTTTTTTTTTGAGTCATAATGTTATTTTCTGGATTGACTTCCATTGAATTAGATTAAACAAACTAGGACTGTGATCACTCCCAAGCATTCACATGTTTTCTTTATCCCTAAGCAAATGCTGCACATTTTTAAATGTATGCCAAAAAATTCTTTGTGATCAACTTCCTATATTCTAAGTTAAGTATTAGGCTTAGTCTTAGAAAGCTGACCAGCTGACAGGATCATGCAGTAAATTCACTGTTTATAGCCAGCTGCCATTTTGATTGACTATAACCCATGTTAGATATCTGGGCTATGACCTTTGTTTAATAGTCATACTTCACCACTGAGAGGTTGAATGAGTGTTTGTAGAAGTACAGAAACTATTTAGGAAGTACCACAGCTTTTGGAAAACATTTTATTTCTTAGACTACAATGAATTAAGTCAAAGTCTTCCAAAGGAATGGAAAACTTTGTGAATGTTATACCGTATAACTTTTTAGGTTTACATCTTCATTTACTTTATATGATAGTTATCAGGAGAGGCCATAAGTTTGTGGTGTCGTGGAACTTTCTGGAAAGCACTCACCTTACCACTCTATACCAGCCCATCTATCAGACTTGTGTTTGTAGGAAGTAGCTATAAGAAATAAAGTACTGTCTCTCCCCAGAGCAACAACAAGTGTGTTTCTTTTAAATATAAAAACAGTGAATCCCCAAGCTCAGAGCTTCTGTCCTGTAAATGCAGCCCATTTATTTGGGCCATCCATCATGAGTCCTTTGTGTTGCTTCTGTGAAACTTGGGGAGCATAGAGTTCTGAAGCAAGAGGTCAAGAATAATTGACCATTGCTTTTTTCTGTTAGTAATGAAATGCTTTGTCTTCTGACCCAGGGGTCTCCTGCCTTTTGTCAACATCCATGAAATAATAGCAGAATCATTTGTGAGTTTGTAAGTAAGATAAAGTGTCAAGACAACTAAACAGCTACTGATGCTTTCGAAATAGTCTGGTTATGCTCACAAAGTAATTTCTATAATGGTTACTTTATTTGAAATCTGAGAAACCATAACCAACATAGTCTTTATATATTTATTTATTTATTGCTTTTGATTTTACTACTAAGGGGATTTTTTTTTAATTTTACTTTGGAAATGTAGTCTTCATCTGTAATCAAGATGTTTAGCTCTTTTTTTCTGCTAAGTTCTGGAGAGCCAAAGAATAGCCATTTCAATGACTTCCTCCTCCTCCTCCACTTCCTTTTCCTTCTTCAAGTTCTTTTTTTAAAAAAATTGGAGAGGACAGAGAGAAACTGAGAGGTGAAGGAGAGACGGAGAAGAAGAGAGACACAGAGGCAGCTGCAGGCCTGCTTCACCATTTATGCAGTGACCCCCCTCCCCGCAGGTGGGGAGTTGGGGGCTTGAACCAGGAACCTTGTGCTTCATACTATGTGCACTTAATCCATTGTGTCATCACCTGACCCCCTCAATGACCTACTCATTAACCCTGGTTGGAGCTGTAGGATTTACTTGGAGGCAGTAATATTGTTCAGTTGGCCACCTAGTTTCCTAACTCAACAGTGCCACCAGATGTGCTATAGCCTTTGTCAGTAGAGTCCTTTTCATTTTTTCCTCACTTGCCATTTTCTCTATGATGTTTTCTCATACTCTCCAATTTACATATTTGCCGTTTTCAGTGGTTATGTTTATTGATTTTACTTTTAACATTATACTACTTCACATTTCAGTTCCTCTATAATAAAATACATATTACTTTCCTGGTCAGACAAAACCATAGGATAAGAGGGGTACAACTCCACACAATTCTCACCATCAGAACTCTGTATTCCCCCTCCCTTCCCCTGATAGCTTTCCTATTCTTTATCCTTCTGGGAGTATGGACCCAGGGTGATTATGGGTTGCAGAAAGTGGAAGGTCTGGCTTCTGTAATTGCTTCCCTGCTGAAAATGGGCATTGACAAGTCGATTCATACTCCCAGCCTGTGTCTCTCTTTCCTTAGTGGGGCAAAGCTCTGGGGAAGCAGGGCTCCAGTACATATTTGTGGGGTTGTCTGTCCAGGGAGGTCTGGTTCGCATCGTGGTAGCATCTGGAATCTGGTGGCTGAAAAAAGATTTAACATATAAAGCCAAAAAAGTTGTTGATTAATCATGAACCTAAAGGCTGTAATAGTGCAGACGAAGAGTTGGGGGGTGGGGTGTCTCCGTTTTGCAGATAGCTACTAGGCATATTTTAGTTATATTCCAAAAGGCCTATGACTATACTAGTTTTGTTTTTTTTTTTTTCTCTCTGAGCCTGAAATCTGATATGCAGTGGAACCTAGTTATTGTCTGGGGAGATGAAGTCATGGCTGGAAAAAGGACCAGAAAGCTGGATCAGGGAAGAAAGTAGCTCTCAAATATGGGAAAGGTATATAAATATTGTTGACTATAAACCCCATCTACTTGATTTGGTCTGGGGCCCATATTCAGTTTAGGAGCCTATGTGACCTCTGCATTCCTGTAGATCTGAGCTTACATTCTGTGGTCATGAGTAAGAACATTCCAAGCTGCCCCAATATCAACCCATCTTCCTCAGGTGGAGCATAGAGTATATTGTCCAGACTCCCGTCAGAGGATGGAACATTCTCTACTGTTGTTGATCCAAGTTGAGGGCAAGGTCCTATAGGGCCCCACAAAGGGGTCTGTTGTGTTGTTCCTGATAGAGATGATTAGTAACAATGGAGAGAGGGATTTATTCGAGGTCTAGGTCCATCATGTCTTTTTGGGAATCTCAGGACTCCCTGACTAGGGCCCCAGCTGACGAAGTGGCCTGATAGTGACTAAAGAGTCATCCTTAAAGTATGCCAGTCTCTTGCCCTTATTCAGCTTTTGCAGTCCATTGAGCGAGGGAAGTGTAATAGCAAGTAAGTGAAGAGGGTATCTAAGTCGACGTAGGTACTATTTCATTATGAACTTTATGCTGACTCACTGAAGAAAATTGTGTACTTTTGCTTTCAGGTATATATTTTGCCCTAATTTATAGATACATATGGACATATGCGCTTTCTTCTTCTCAATCTTCCCCTTTCATTTCAGTTTCTTTCTGTCTCTATCCAGTAAATGACTACATGAATAAAATGTATATTTATCAGTGAGAGTTTTCAAAGAAACTTGTTACATAGGGAGATACTGCCCTGGCCGAGATATTGGGATTTTAACAAAAGTCTTTCAAATCCTAAAGTAGCAGAAGGGAAACCTCGTGACAGTTCTTGCCAAGACATTTTCTCTTAGGTGAGCACTTTTTTCTCCTGCTCAAAGGAGCTGCCCTTTTCTTCATGAAAATCATTTAAAGGGCAGATAGAAAATTTGTCATATTTTTCACTCTTCTCAGTTTCCAAATATCTAGTAATCTGAGGGTAAATTGAGTATCCTTTCTAAAGACTATTTGTGAATTTGAATTCATATAATTGACTTGACTAAATTGCAGTGGCATAATATCATAGTACAGTAAGAAATTATGTAAAAAAATAAACTATTTTTTTGCTAGATGCATATATTGCAGTTTGTGATATTATAGGACTCTGTAATTATCTTCCATAGAAGATTTCCCGCTTCAGGTGGAGATCAGGGGCTTGAACCAGCGTCCTTGAGCACTGTAATGTGTGCTCTGAACCAGGTGCACCCTCACTTGGCCCCTTCACTTTCTCTCTTCTAATACCAATAAATATATCTTTAAGGGGCCTAGGTGGTAGTACACTCAATAGAGTGTACATGTTATAGTTTACAAGAACCCAGGATCAACCCTCCAGTCCCCACAGGCAGGGTGGGAAGTTTCACAAGTGGTGAGGCAGTACTTCAGGCATCTCCTTCCTTCTCTATCTCCCTCTTTCTTCACAATGTATCTATTGTTTAATGCCTCTATTTAAAAATTAAAATAAATAAAATATTAAAATATTTTAGGGGCATCCAGAGCACACATGTTTCCATGTGCAAGGACTTAGATTCAAGCCCCACCAACCCTTGTAGGTGAAAACTTCACAATCTATGTATCAATGCTACAGGTGTCTCTGTTTCTTTATCAGAGAAATACAAATAAAGAAAAAAATAAGATACTACTATATCTCTATGATAATTTCATATGTCAGAAATAACAGCAATAACAAATGATAGATAGGTTTGGAAACAAAGGTACCATCCTGAACTGCTGGTAGGAATGTAAATTGGTCCAGTCCCTGTGGAGAGCAGTCTGGAGAACCCTCACAATGCTAGAAATGGACCTTCAATATTACCCAGTAATTCTTCTCC